>NW_020954582.1:6118780-6142362 GCF_900497805.2 Vombatus ursinus
AGAGAGAGAGAGAGAGAGAGAGAGAGAGAGAGAGAGAGAGAGAGAATAAATATGTTATCAGGAAAGATGAGTTGCAAATCCTCAAAGGGTTTGCAAAGAATTCTTAACAATGATAAAAGGAAGTGAATCAATGAATAATGATATATAGCTTCTTGTGAAACCTGAAAAGGGTATAAAAGAACAAGGAAATGTTTCAGAATGTGATCAAAAGAGAAATGGAAACTATATGAAAAGTCAAAATGGAACCCCTATAAGAACTTAGTCTTCACAGCAAAAATGATTAGTAGATTTGAATACATGGTGGTGAATTTCTTCCAAAGAAGTAAAAGAGAAAAGAATAGGTTTGGAATATGAAATTACTGAAGCAAAGTACAATCTTAAGGAAGTCAAAAGAAAATAATTTTAAAACAATATATTTATAAATGAATGAAATTCATTAACATCAAAGATAGTACATAAAGTATATTTATATATCATTATTCTTCCACATGAACATTACAAATAAAAAAATGTGAATAGCATAATGCACGAAATGATATAAGAAAACATCTGATACAAGAACTTCTGAATAGAGAATTATGAGTAAATGAAAAATAAAATTAAACAATTACAAAGTTATGCAAAGTAGGATAATATAAACTGATCCAATGGAAAATTTCAGCTTTCTATAAATTAGTAACAGAACCCTCCATGAAGATATAACTATAAGCCCAAACTTCACCACAAAAATAACCAACCAACAAATAAATATCTTGGAATTAACCTACCAAGACAGATGAAAACAAGAATATTCCTATAAAGCATTCTTTACATATATAAAGAAAGGCATAAACCTGGCAAGATATACATTATTTGTGACATAGTTTAGAGCTAAATAACATAGCAACACAATTCATACAGATGAAGAAAATGTGAAGAATATCAAGGTAAATGTATTTTTATGGAATGGGGTGAGGGTAACTCCCATGACAGTTCTCAAACTACACAATAATTAATGAATATTAAAAAAAATTTATTGTCAGTTTAACAATATTAGAATTGATGCAAAAACACAGTGCCGAAATTTACCTACTAGATCCTATTTCTCAGGTAGTATTGTGTACTAGAAATCTCACACCTATGCTGTAGTTGAGGAACTTGACCCTAGTGGGCACATATTCTTCCTTCCATCTTGACAGATGCACTATGTTTCTCAGAAACTGGATGATATTCTATACCCATTTCTGGCTCTAAATTGATCGAGGTTCCCACTTAAAAGTTTAAGGGGTGTATTTTGTATGAACTTAACTAATCAGAATCAGCTCAAAACCTTCATCCTACCTGACACCCTATGTTATTCCTAAACTTGTGTTATGTGACTAATTTCCAATAATGTGTCCTTGCCACAATATAGTTGCTTTTATTTTTCCATGAAACTGACAGAACATACTTAACTTTGTTCAGCATATGAACAAAAAAATGTACAGTAAGATATTTACCACATGCCCTTATGCTCACATCACCCCACTCTTGAACCAAGACAGTATATACATTACTTTTATTCCTATGCCCCCAATCCACATGTATGTCTCCCCTACTCATAAATTATATGACCTTGTTCAAGTTGCTTTACATCTATGAATCTCAGTTGTCTCTCCTGGAAAATGGGGATAAAAATAACTCTTATATCATAAGGTTGTTATAAGAAAAAAATGAGAAAATGCATATAAATTGTTTCATAAATCTTAAAGGTCTGCATAGATGATAGCTGTTTCTTTTTCCTCCTCCTTCTTGTTCTTCTTCCTCTTTTCCCTCTCCTCTTCTTCCTCCACTTTCTTCTTCTTCTTTCTTCTTCATTCTTGTTGAAATTATTTGTACTCTTTCCATGTTCTCTATGTCCTTCATAAAGTGTAGCACCCAGAAATGAAAATGATATCCCAGATATAACTGACTAGAGTAGCATATTGCATAATTATCTTCTCCTTATTCCTGGGTGCTACGTCTTTCTTAATTCATCTCATGATTGAATCAGCTATGCTGGTTGTCATAATGGTGTGGAGTCACATGATCTTGCTCACAACTAATGTGCACAGATCATTTTTTTTCCTATGCAAAATATTGTCTGGCCTTATTTTCCCTCTCATACAGTTACATAATTTATCTTTTAGACACAAAGATAAAACAAAAGATGTCATTTAAGGCCTTCCACAATTTGGGTCTTATCTACTCTTGCTTTTTCTTCATATTACTCTCAAGTAATCTATATCTACACAAACTCAATGACAAGTTGTTTCCCAATTCGATTTTATCTTCTACTGTTCCTGGGCATTTCTGCAAGTGGTATATCATGTGTTGGGCACATTTACTCTAAATCCCTGACTAGTGAAAGATGTATCTTCTTTTTAGCCCTGGGTCAGTTTTCACTTCCTACTAATGAAATCTCATTTCAATTTTTTTAAAATTAATCTTGTATAGAAATTCCTTTTGCAATTTTAATATTCTAACATATCTTACAGGATTGGTTACTATTCAAATTCCCTTCATTAGATTCCAAGATTCTTGAAAACAAGGACCTTGCCATTGTTTTCATCTTTGTATTCTTAGAATACACAAAATGAATACACAAAAATTCTTAAAGCACAGTGTCTTGGGCATAATATGCATTTGATAAAAAATGAATTGAATTACATTTAATAACAGGCAGGTCATATTTTGATACTGAGAGGTGCTAGAGTCAAATGTCTAAGGTTGGATTTGAACTCAGGTCCTCCTAACTCTAGGACCAGTGCTCTGTCCCCTGCAACACCTAGCTCCCCCACTGATAAATTGAAACAATCCCCACCTTGAGCATCAGAATTTATTCCATTTTTGCCTTTGATCCTTCTCTTTCTATCCCAGTGTGTGGCAAATAATAAGTACTTAATAAATGTTTGGTGACTGATTAATCCTAGGCTTTAATTCTGGAATCAATAGGAAAAAAAAAATAACTTTGACTCTAGGTTCAGAGAAAGTGAGTTCTATATCCAGCTCTGATGATTGCCACTTGTCAACATTGTCCGGTCATTTCATCTCCATAGGACTCTGTTCTCTCTTATATAAAATGAGGGATTTTAACTAAATGGCCTCCAACATTCCTTCCAGGTATAGATATGTGACCTTACAATTTTTCTTCTTATTCTTCCAGTATTGATGCATTTTATTTTGATACAGTAGATTCTCTTCAACAAATACCTGAACAAGTTTCTTTGTAAGGTACTAAGCTTCTCAATTCTGCCTTAAAATGAATTCATTAGATTAAGTTACTTGCCCAATGTTAAAATAAAAAGCAGAAAATTTAAAAAATATAATCCAATATAATTTTGATTATATAAAAATATTTTTGCATAAACAAAACTGGTGCAACCAAATTAGAAGAAAAACAGAAAATGGAGGATTTTTTTTACAAGTATCTATGAAGACCTTATTTCTCAAATATATAGAGAACTGAGTCAAATCTACGAGAATACAAATCTTTCCCCAACTTATAAATGGTCAAAGGATATGAACAGGTAATTTTCAGACAAAAAAAATTAAAGTCATCTATAGTCGTGTAAAAAATGCTCCAAATCACTATTGATTAGAGAAATGCAAATCAAAACAACTCTGAAGTACTGCCTCAAATCTATCAGATTGACTAATATGACCAAAAAATACTATGGAGGAGATGTGGGAAAACTGGGACAATAATGTAATGTTGGTGGATTTGTGAACTGATCCAACCATTTTGTTTTGATCTTTTTTGTCACTAAAGATTCTATGGTGTGACATTTTGTGTAGTTTGCTCATGATCCCAGTCAATTATTTGAGTTTTAAACTCTTTGTTAAGGTAGGGCTCTGCTTTCAGTGTGATGAATGTACTGTCCCAAGCTTCAGGGGTTTTGTGCAGTTGTTTTCAGAGATACTTCTAGGGACCTGTAAATTTTCCGTTCTTCCAAGGTGGTACAATCAAGGATGAGATGTTTACTCCTTTCCTAGTCTCTGCTCTGGCCTATGAGTAACCACAAGCACTCTTTTCTACCTTGGAACTGTGATGAGGATTCCCTCTCCATCACCACTACAAGCTCTACCCCACCAGCTTTCCTTCTCCCCCAAGGACTGCCACCCAGAACTATGACCCATATTCAAGCACAGGCAAAGCAAGAGAATCCTGCCTCAGCACCAGCAAAGAGATCCCTGCATTCCCCCTCTGATCAGCCACTCGATTCCCCCTCAGTCTGTGAGCCAGGAAGCTCTGGAAGCAGCCACCACCCCGGGGATGCACCAGCACTGGGGCTGGGGCTGAGCTTCTCTCTCACCACAGTCACAAACTTGTCCTACTGATCTTCTAAGTTGTCTTTGGTATTTGTGGGTTGAGAAGTCTGGAAATTGCCTCATCTGCCCACGATTCAGTCCTCTGAGGCCTGCTCCAGGTTTGCTGAGGCCTGTTTTGCCTGCGCACCCATGCTGAACTGCATTCCTCTCCTGGCCTGGCAAGATAGACCTTTCCAATCAACCATCCAGGTTGTCTTGGGCTAGAAATTTGTTTCATTCTGTCTTTTTGTGGGTTCTGCTGCTCGAGAATTTGTTTAGAGACAATTTTACAGGTATTAGTAGGGCTTTGGGGGATAGAATTTCAAACTCAGAACTTAAAGAAAAATAAAATATGTTAAAAATACTTCACATGTAATTGGGGAAAAATAAAATATTACTTTAAAAAATAGAATTGTGTCCTTAGAGTCCAAATTCAATGTTTTTAGCTCATTGTTCATATGTCACCTATTCAAGTCCGTTCAGCTAAATTTTTCCAGGGCTTTCTCACTGGTATGAGCACAGCAGGGCTACAGACATTGAATCATCTTACCCCCAACATTTCTGAGCCTCACTTTCTTTTTCTGTCATGATGAGGTCCCTTTTGGTTCTAAACCTCTGATCCTTTCAATCCATAATCCAATATGCTAAACTCGTAGTACCAAGCAATGATGTTTCAAGAAATGAAAAGAAGGTGGACTAGCCATTCCAGATCTTAACTTCTATCATAAAGCAGCAATCATCAAACATATTTGCTACTGGCTAAGAAAAGGTATGGGGGATCAGCGGAACAGGTTAGGTACACAAGACGCAGTAGTCAATGGCTATAGTAATCTACTGTTTGGTGAACCCAAAGACTCCAGCTTCTGGAGAAAGAACTCACTATTTAACGAAACCTGCTGGGAAAACTGGAAATATTATGGCAGAAACTAGGCACAGACCAACATCTTACACCCTATACCAAGAAAAAGTCAAAATTGGTACACAATTTAGATATAAAAGATGATACTATAAGCAAACTAGGAGAGAAAAAATGTTTACCTGCCAGATTTATGGAGAATGGAGGAATTTATGACCAAAAAGAGATAGAGAACGTTATAAAATGCAAAAGGATAATTTTGATTATATTAAATTGAAAAGTTTTTGCACAAACAAAGCCAATGCAACCAATATTAGAAGGGAATCAGAAAGCAGGGAAACAATGTTTATAACTAGAGAACCAACCGAGTCAAATTTATAAGAATATAAATCATATATACAAGTATCAATACAAGTGTTAGGTTTTCTAGGCCTCAATGTCTGCATCTATTAAATAAGAAGTTAGACTAAATGACCTTGCGGTTCCCCTCCATCTCAAAACCTCTGGTTCTATGAAAATTAAGATAAGATCATGGGCCTAGAAAAAATCTCAGAGGCCTTCAAGCCTAACCTATTCATATTGCAGGTAAGCAAACTGAGGCCATGGGAAGTAAAGTCCAACAACAAGCGTCAGAAGAATGATTAGAACCCAGGCATACCTACTCCAGGACTGATACCCTTTTTTCTGTAACATTATGCCTACACAGATTGTTGACTCTAACCAAAAATAATAATTCCAATAAATCTCAGCATGGCTTAGTTTGCTTCACTCTGAAATTAATCTAGCATCTTTTTGTTGATGGAAGAAACCCTAGACCCTCTCTGCACCAACTCTGGGTGTGACTGTGTGTATTTTTACAGGATATATATAAATATATATATGCATATATGCATATATGTATACATGTATGTATATGTATATCTGTATATATGTATGCATACAATACACTTATACATATATACATGTATGCATATGTCTATGTATATAATCCAAAGGCATTTTATATATATGCAAACATATACATATATACGCATATACCTATGTATATATATGTGCACAATATACATATAAACATACACATATGTATATGTGTATATATATGCATGTGTATGTATGTGTGTATGTATGTATGCATGTATGCATGTATATGATAGGATCCCCTCCATTCTACAAAACTTACAACAAAGCAAATTGCACAGCTAAGGCAGAGGGAAAGCAAGAACATTTTTGATTATTAATCACAGTTTGGGAAGAGAGCTTTCAGAGGATCTTGACTGTACAATAATTTCTGCTCTAGGTGGGGAAAAAGTAAAAGGGAAAAATCATGCATGAATTGTTTAAACACACTTTGTAACTGTGTTCAGCCCTAAGATTTCAAAAAAAAGAAAAAAGTTCCGATGCTGAACTTTGGAATGCCGCACCAAGCCAAGCTCACAAAGCCACTCTGAATGCTGCCAGTTCCTCTTCCCTAGGAGCCCAGATGATTAATCACTGTGACCTGCAATTTAAAAATTCAGACAATTAAGTAGCTCTCATTTGGCCTTTTATTTTGGGTGAAAACAAGAAGAGATTGTGTATAGTCTTTAGCATCTTAATCTGGCATATGGACAATAAACTAGAATTGTGTCTAATGTCATTTGAGTATCTGATCATCCAACACACTTTTTTGGACACGTCTGAGATCCAGAACCTTCCCTTCTGCAAATATTTGGCCAGAAGTTTGCTATTTGTGCTGCAAAGTGCAGTGATAATTCTTAGAGCTCTGCATTATAGATTTATTAACAATGTCCATAGTTTGTCTAGCTGCCTAACCATGTTCTCCTCCTGCAGCTCTCAAAAATGCATATTCTCTTTTATTTCTTGGGAGGCATTGATCTAAATGATGTTCCTTACTTTCTGCCCCCCCCATCTTTTTATTACCCAATCTGGACAGAGCAGGAGGAAGACTGACAACTCTCATCTAACTGTCAGGTCCTTCTGGGGTCCACTAGCAGCACTCAATGACTGTGCATTGCATTTAATGAACCATGAAGATGGTGAGGCCAATAAAAAAAGGGGAAAAAAAGTTCTTCCATCCTCAGAGCAGGAGGCCAGGCTCATCTCCTATTAAAACTGTTTAACAACCCGCAACATCTGCCTGAGACTGGGGAAAAGGTGAATCGGTTATGTAGTTGAGTGACTCACCACCTCCTGTAATGAAGCATCTGTTCTGAAAACATGGAGGACTTGATCTTTGTAAAAAGGCTTCCCAAGCAAAGGTGAAGTGAGCTTGCAGGGAAACAAGAATGAAATGAAACTGCTTTTTCTAACTGGAATGGGGATGAGAAGAGGGAGAGGTTGCAAAGGAACAGGAAAATAACTGGAACCTTTTCTGTAAATTGAAGTATTGTTTGGTGATTATCATAACTGCCATTTATATGACATTTGTGTTCATCAGTTACGTTATATATGGGATCCCAAGGGGCCTCAGAATAATCCTGGGCCATAGATAATATAGTTATGTCTATCCTCATTTTACAGAAGGTCATGTGGAAGTTTCAGAGAAGTCAGGTGACATGGGGACATAGCAAATGAAGTGTCTTAAGTGGGATTCAAACTTAGGTCTGCCTTGTTCAAAGTCCAGCATTCTATTCATTATATGACCTGGCTGACCTATGTGCAAGAGTGAAAATGGAAAGGCAAAAAGTCAGACAAGAGGAAAAGATGTGATGTGCAGTAGATGAATATTGGCTTGATTTGTGAACATAATAAGACTGCATTGGCACTACTTCATGGCATTGGATTTGGACTTATCTGTCATCTCCTGCCCATGATATTGGACATTTTGTTTATTACTATTGTATGAAGTGGTGCTGGTGGAATGATTTAGGGGAACAATCTGTTAATTGTGCCTTATAGAGGCAACCATTATATCATGAAGGCTTAAGCCTTTGAGATCCTCTTTTGTTTTTCTTGGTTTTGTAAACAAGAATGAAGGCAGAGCTAGAATGAAGGTCTGACTCCATAGAGTAGAAGGAGATTTCACATTTTCCAATTTTTATGCAGATAAAGTAAGTCCCTGCTCACATTGGGACTTAAGGGTTTTCAAAAAGCCTGTCTCCTCAGCCACTGCTCTGCCAGTGTCTGAAGGTTACAAACGTTTTCTCCTTGCCTAGAACATACAGCTGCCTCTTCATCTGCACCTCTTAGAATCAAATGATCGATGCATACACATTTATTATCACTCTGTGCCAGATACTGTGAGAAGCACTCTAGTTTCTTTCCATGATATCTCAAACATGATCTTCTTCAGAAGGACTTTGCTGATCCCATCACCTGCTAGTACTTCAATCCCCAACTTACCTGAAATGCTCTCTCTTGAGACCTTAGTTCAAATCTCACCTCTTGCAGTTCTTTCCTGGTCCCTTCTAGTTGTTTGGAACTTTCCCTCTAAGATTACCTTCCAGCTACTCTAACAACATCTTGCACGTATCTAGTAATTTAAACTTGGCTTCCTCATCCTAATGTAAGATTCCTGATGTCAGGGACTGGATTTGTCATTTTTTTTTTCATCCACACAACTTAGAATGTATCTTTCACTTAGTTGTCTGTCAACAATCATTTATTAAACACTTATTGTGGGCCAGGCACAGTTCTAAGTGTTGTGGATATAAATAAAGGTAAAAACAATCCCTGTCATCAGAGCTCACACTGAATATGGATGAATTGAAACATTCCCTAAGCACTTAATATGGGCAAAGCATTAAGCTAAGCAAGACAGGAGACAACTCATCTCCAAGTAAGACAGTCCAGAAGGGTGATCCTTAGGGAATAATAGCAAAGCTTTTGTTAATGTGTCTTCTTTAAGGTTCTTCTCTTTTTCTTTTTTTAAGGTTCTTCTAATGAAGAAAACCATAACAATTTCTGATGTTGAAGCATTTGACAGTGCCATTGATCTTGGTGGTGAAAACTTTCTTTTTCTGTGTCTTCAGTCTTTGTGACTATAGCGCCCCAGAAGAAGTTACTAGGAAGCATTATTAAAATTTTATACTAATTACTTTATAGGATTCTTTTCTCTTAAAATTTTGAGCTTCTGATTCTTTCCCTCCCTCCCACCATTTGCCCATTCATTGAAAAGCCAAACAATTTGATGTCATTTATACATGTGAAATCATGGAAAACATATTTCCCTATTAGCCATATCACACAAAAAATAACACTAATAAAGCAAGAAAATTATACTTCAACTTACATTCAAAATTCATCAGTTCTCTCTGTGGAAATGGATTGCATTTTTTTTTATTATGAGTCCTTTGAAATTGTCTTGGGTCACTGTATCGATCAGAGAAGCAAAGTCTTCCACGATTGATCATCATGATAACATTTCTGTTACCATACACAATAATCTCCCGATTTTTCTCATTTTACTTTGCATTGGTTCATATAGGTTTTGTCATATTGTTGTTATTGTTATTGTTTTCTGAAATCACCCCAATAGTACTCCATCACAATCATATACCACAACTTGCTCAGCCATTCCCCAATTGCTAAACATCCTTTCAATTTCCAATTCTTTGCTACCACAAAAAGAGCTGCTATAAATATTTTTGTACATGTCAGTCCTTTTTTACTTTTTCCTATAACTCTTTGCGGTATAGACCTATTTGTCATATTGCTGGATCAAAGGGTATGCACGGTTTTATAGCCCTTTAGGCATAGTTCCAAATTGTTCTCCAGAATACTTGGACCAGTTCACTACTTCACCAACAATTCATTAACTCACCTATTTTTTTTTCCTTACCCCCTCCTCATTTGTCATTTCTGAGAGGTATGAGGTGGTACCTCAGAGTAGTTTTAATTTCCTTTTCTCTGATAGCAATTTAGAGCATTTTATATGACTATAGATCAATTTGATTTCCTCTTCTGTAAATTGCCTGTTGATGTAATTTGACCATGTATCAGTCGGGGAATGACTTTTATTTATAAAAATTTGACTTTGTTCCCTATATACCTGAGAAATTAGCCCTTTATCAGAAAAAAAAAACTTTCTGTAAAATTTTTTGGTATTACTTCATTGCCTCTGGTACCTTTTAGAACATAGTTTCCCTGATTATCTCTTTCAATTATATCTAATTTTGTTTTCACTTTGTCTGAGATCATGATTGCCACCCCTGCCCCTTCACTGCAGCTGAAGCATAATAGACTCAGCCCCAACCCTTCATTCTAACTCTATGTGTGTCTTCCTGTCCCCAGCGTATCTCTTGTACACAACCTATCTTTGGATTGCAGTTTCCAATTCATTCTGCTAACCACTTCCATTCTTTGGGTTAGCTGGTCTCATTCACATTCACAATTATGATCACTAACTGTGTATTTCCCTCCATCCCATTTTCTTCTGTTTATTCTTCTCTTTCTTTTTTAATTCTGTCCCACATCAAAAGTCTATCTTACTTCTGACCACTGTCTTTCCCAGTCTTCCCTCCTTCTTATCACCCCTTCCCCATGTCTCATATTCTTCCCCTCCTATCTCTCTACTGGGGAAGATAGATTTTTATACCCAACTGAGTGTGTGTGTGTGTATGTGTGTATATAGATATAGTTATAGATACATAGTCTTCCCTCTTTGAACTAATTCCAATGAGAGCGAGGTTCAAGTATTGCCCATTCCCCCCATTCTCTCTCCACCATAAAAGGTCTTCCTCATATACCTCCTTCTTTGTGAGGAAATGCATTCCATTCTACCTCTCCCTTCCCCCCCCAATGTATATCTCTCTCTTTTTTTTTACCCCTACTTTATTTTTTGGAGATTATCTGAACATAATTGACCTATAGTCATGCCCTCTCTCTATGCAGACTCCTTCCAACTGCCCCAATAATGATAAAGTTCTTAGGAGTTACATGCATGTTCTTGCCAAATAGGATTACAAATATTTTAACTGCATTGAGTCCCTTATAACTCTCTCATGTTTACCTTTCTATGCTTCTCTTATCCTCTTTGAATGTCAAATTGTTTATTCAGCTCTGATCTTTTCATCAACAATGCTTGGAAGTCCTCTATTTTATTGTGTCCTTTTCAAATCTGAAATATTATATACAATTTTTCTGGGTAGGTGATTTTGGTTGTAATCCTAGCTCCTTTGCCCTCCAGAATATTATATTCCAAGCCATCTTCTCTTTTTTAAAATGAAAACTGCTAAATCCTCTGTTATCCTCACTGTGGCTTCAAAATATTTGACTTGCTTCTTTCTGATTGCATGCAATATATTCTCTTGACATGGGAGATCTAGAATTTGACTATAATATTCCTAGGAGTTTTCATTTTAGGACCTCTTTCAGGAGATGTTCAGTGGATTCTTTCCATTTCTATTTTACCCTCTGTATCTAAGATATCTGGATAGTTTTATTTTGTAATTTCTTGAAATATGATATCTAGGCCCGTTTTTATCATGGCTTTCAGATAGTCTGATAATTCTTAAACTATCTCTCCTCAATTTATTTTTCAGGAGTTTTGTTTGTTTTTTCCCCAAAGGAATATTTCACATTTACTTCTATTTTTCATTCTTTTGACTTTGTTTTTTTTTAAAGTAATATATAGTCATTAGCTTACCCACTTACCCAATTATAATTTTAAAGGAATCATTTTCTTTAATAAGCTTTTGTACTGCTTTTTCCACTTGGCCAATTCTGATTTTTAAGAAGTTTTTTTTTTTTTTCTTCAGTCAATTGTTGTCCCTCTATTTTACCATTAGAGCAAAACTGTTTTAGGCATTTTTTTGTTCCTCCTTTACCAAGTTGTTAATTCTCTTTTCATAATTTTCCTGCATTGCTCTCATTTTTCCCATTATTTTTCCTCTACCACTCTTATCTATTTCTTTAAGCCTTGCGGGAATTATTGCTGGCCTTGGGTCCAATTAGCATTTTTCTTTGTGTCTTTGCTTGTAGCTGTTTTAACATTGTTTATTTGCAACTGGCCAGAAAGAGATTACAGAAGGGCCTTTGCTGGCACTGGTGAAGTTTGTGCTAATTGGCAACTCTATTACACAGCAGCAGTTTTCAGTTGCAGTTCTAGAATGAAGAGGTATACTTGCTATGAAGGAGCAGGGCCCCTGGTCACAGTTCCAGGCCCAAGAGAAACACTGGTACTTAGGGTTGCAGATAAGCAGGAGCCTTTCCTAGGTAAAGTCCAGAGTTCAGATTAGGAGAGCAGTGAACACACCTCTCCCCCCCCAAAAAAAAGCACAAAATAACCCTGAAAATTGGTGCAGTGCCTCTCCACCCTCAGGTGAACAGAGCCCTACTTTAACATGAAGTTCATTGTAAAGAAATAGGCTGGGGAAATGAGTAAACAATAACAACAAAAGAAAAAAAAAGAACTTGGCCATAAAAAGCTACTATGGTAGCAGGGAATCCCAAGACATAAACTTAAAAGACAACAATGTTAATTAATTTATTTTTAGTTTTCAATAATCATTTCCATAGGCTTTTTGTTTTAAATTTTCTCCCCCTCTCTTCCCACTTACCTCCCCAAGACAGCATGCAATCTGATAGAGGCTCAACATGTACATTCCTATCAAACACATTTTCACATTAGTCATGTTGCAAAGAAGAATTAGTACCAGTAAGAGGGACCAAAAGAAAGAAGAAACAAAACAGAAGGGAAAAAAGGAGCAAATAGTATTCTTCAATTATAACCCATTAGCAGACAAAGTAAATTAATTTGCAAGCAGCTTCCCAAACCACCCAAGTTTTTAGCAGGCTCCTGATCAAGGACTCCTCTTCTGCTCAGCAAAGTAAGTCAAACGTCTTCCCCCATCTAAAAGGAGAAGTAAATGTTTGTGTCCCCATCAGCCATTCTTTCTGACTGTATTTTCACTAAATGAGAATTGTGCTTCAAGGCAGAGAAATGTATCATCACTCTCCAATAGGAGAAACGGGAAGACATTTTATTGGTCTATGCAGCATAAGCCTGACCTTTTAAATATGTATCAGAAGGTTTCCTGTTTTGTATTGTTTATGACAGGAGTCTGTTATCCAGCTAAAGTTGAGCCTGACCTGGGGTTCAATGCAACTCAAAATTTACATGTTCCCTGAAAAAATCTAGGTACTTAAATATCTTTTTGGCCCTGGGTATGAATAATGTGAAGCATTAGTTTGTCACACTGTCCAGCAACTATATCAATATATTCCATGTTTATTTGCCCTTTAAAATTCTTAACAAGCAAAGCATCCACTTAATTTATACCGGGTCATTCCACAATAAGCTTGGATAGTTTCATCTGTTAGTACCACAGTAAATGTGACTAGGTATTCATCAGAGATTATCATTACTCATCAACTCCTTATAATGGTTGTCCTTAATTCTTTCTAACAGCCCCAATCTATCAGTGATGCTATTATAGATGAAGCAGAAGCTTTCACTACTGTGGTCCTCTCTATGAGTGTATAGGTATGTATAAAGTCAGTAATGTGTAAGCAAAGACAGTATTGAGCTTAAAATCAGGATGCCCTGAGTTCAGATCCTGCTTGTTAAACTGATGGTCCATTTAATACCATTTCGTCTTAGGTGATGAATGAGTGGCATTCTATGTTGGTGAGTGGAGTTTCCACATAGGGAGACCTGCACCTAGATAAATCAGATACTTTGCATACACAGATGTAAGTAGAATAGAACTCTAAGTGGTTATACTTATAACATAAAGATAACAGGTATTATAAATTTAAACACTTAGAATAGATATGAATGTTGCCTGATATCTATTTATCAAGTCATACACATATGTATGTGTATATATGTGTGTATATTGTATATATGTATATAATGTATATATGTGTATATATAATATATAGGCATACACACATATACATAAATGTATATAGGCTTATATGGGGAAGCTAGGTGGCTTCCTATATATATAATGCTGATATATATCATATATATATATATATATATATATATATATAAAATTGATATAATGCTGGCTCTGGAATCAAGATAACCTGAGTTCAAATCTGGCCTCATACACTTATTACCTGTGTGATCCTGAGCAAGTCACCTCACACTGTTTGCCTCAGTTTCTCATCTGTAAAATGTGCTGGAGAAGGAAATGACAAAACCATTCCAGTATCCTTGCCAAGAAAACCCCAAATAGGGTCACAAAAAGTCAGCATAACTGAAAAACAACTGACCAAAAAACAAAACAATATATCGGCTCATATCTATCTATGTAGATATCTATTCTGATTACTATTTCTTATTGAAAACTATCACAATTAAATTCTGTATATATTAACTTGGATGCAGAATTTATGTGTGTTTTTTTTGGTATGAAAAACTCCCTAAACAAGCTCTGTCCACTTGCAGGAATGGTAACCTCTAAATAATTTTAGTGGCTTGGCCCTTGGAAGTTGCCTGTGACACATAATTTGAATTTGACCAAGTGTCACATAGTTAGCAATTATAAGAAGCGGGATATTAACTATACTATATTATATTATATAGTTACATTAATATTATATAACTATTTTAGTATCATATGTTGTATCACTAGTTATATCTATATTATATATATGACATGACTATTAGTATTATATTATACTATGTTGACAATAAATGCATATGATTGTGCAAATATATATATGTGTATATTATATGCATAAATACATACATATATATATATGTATATATGTATGTGTGCATGTGTGTGTGTGTGTGTGTTACCTCGGACACTGAAAGGTTTATTACATTGTCTTTAACCATATATAATCACACAGCTAGGAATTTTGTCAGAGATAGGATTTGAAAATGGGTCTTCCATCCAGTGTAGTATACTGGGCCAAAAGCTGGCTTACCCTCTAAACTGGAAGACTCTACCCATTGGCCTGAACTTAATAGTGGGGTCCAAGGATATGACTCCTCATAAGGAGCTTAGACATAAGTACCTCACCCAGTACCACAGGCCCCTGGATTTCTTGTGTCTCCTTTCCTCTTGTTTAAACCCTGAAAAAACAGAAGGTCCTGGATGGCTAGTGACAAGGACAGAATCTTACAGAGCAGTTGTGCTTGGACCAGCAGTATCAACCTCAAGCTTACAAGAAGAAAAATCCAAGAATCAAAGAGGGAGCCCCTGGAAAGTAGAATACACATGGTGTTTGACTGGGAAATGCCAGAGCAGAGCTAAAGGGGTTTATTATTAACAGCCTTGTACCCTTTCTGTTCCAAGATGGCTTAAGCATCCACCTCCCATCTGCTGGTGTTACTACTGATCAATTAATCTCTTCTCATCTCACCGTTGTATAATTCTATTGCTTAACAGACCCCAAATACCTTGAGCAGAAAGAGACCTTAAAGGCAAACTCTTTGGACCATCCCTGGTTGTGATTCTCAGGATCATATTCCCCTCCAGGCTTTTGTGAATTTATGTTCATGCTCAGGAACTGCTCCATTCCCAGGGAAAGATACACCAAATTGGGAAATGGTGGAAGCAAGATGGTGGGATGAAAGCAGGGACTTGACTGAGCTCTCCCCCAAATCCCTTCAAATACCCCTAAAAAGTGACTCTGAACAAATTCTAGAATTGCACAACCCACAAAGAGACAAAGTGAGGCAGATTTCCAGCCTAAGAAAACCTGGAAGGTTGACAGGAAAGGTCTATTGCACCAGCATTGAGAGGGGAGTGTCCAGCACTCAGGGCACAGTGGCAGACCTGGCCTACATAAAGCTGCTCTGGGGGACTGAATCACCTGCACCAGTGGTGTGTTCATCTTCTTAGCCCACAGATGCCAGAGACAACTTAGAAGGTCAGCAAGAGGGGTCTGTCAGAACTGGATGAGAGAGAAGCATGGTGCAGTGCAAAGCTGCAGGGCATTCCAATACAGCCCCAGCCCCAGTAAACCAGTAACAGACCTTGGGAGTGACTGAATCAGTAGCAGAAGCAGCAACAGCAGTGGTAGCGCTACAGCGCTGCTCCTGGAGCTATTAGCCCACAGATCGAATGTTAGAAAGTCACCTATTTAGACTTCCAGGAGCCAAGATGGCGGAGTAAGGATTAAGTAGATCTCACCCTCCCTTATTGACCTTGAAAACCCAGAGAATATTGCCCTAGGAAAAATCCTGAAATAGTGTAGTCAGCAGAACGACTGAAAACAGCAGTCTTTTAACTGTGAGGCTAGAGGGATTAACAGGAAAGATCCCTCTTGCTGTGGCTGAAGGAAGGGAGGTGTCTCAGCAAGCCAGTGACAAGCCCCACCTCAGCAAACTAGTAACCAGGCCCATAGCCTCCACCACAAGAAGCCAGGGACAGTGTCCCCTGTGCCCCAAAAGTGGAGATCAACTTTAAAAGCCAGAAAAAAAGGCAAACAACATGAGCAAGAAGCAACATACAAAAAGAATGACCAAAGAGAAGGATCTTGGTGACAGGGAAGATCAAAACACAAATTCAGGGGAAGATAACATTCTCAATACGCCACCATCTGAAACCTCAGAGGTCTGGCCTGAACTAGTCTCAAGCCCAAAAAGCCTTCTTGGAAGAGTTCAAGAAGGATTTTAAAAGTCAAATAAGGGAGGTAGAAGAAAAATTGAACAATTCATTTAAAAATGAGGGGGGGAAGTACACTGAAGAAAAGAACTCCCTAAAAAATAAAATAGGCCAAATGGAAAAGGAGGTATAAAAGCTAACTGAAGAAAACAATTCATTAAAAATTAAAATGGGACAATTGGAAGCTGATGACTCTATGAGATATCAAGAATCAGTCAAACAAAATCAAAAGAATGAAAAAAAATCCTCATTGGAAAAGAAATGATCTTGAAAATAGATTCAGGAGAGACAAATTAAGAATTATTGGTCTACTTGAAAGTCACGAGGAAAAAGAGACTGGACAGCATCTTTCAGGAGATCATCAAGGAAAACTGCCCTGAGGCCCTAGAACCAGAGGGTAAGATTGTCATCGAAAGAATCCACAGATCAGATACCAAAAGAGATCCCAAATTGAAAAGGACAAGGAATATTGCAGCCAAATTCCACAATTATCAGGTCAAGGAGAAAATCTTGCAAGCAGCCAGAAAGAAACAATTCAAATATAATGGAACCACAGTCAGGATTATGCAGGACCTTGCAGCTTCCACATTAAATGATCAGAGGGCTTGAAATATGCTATTCCATTAGGGAAAGGACCTTGGATTATAACCAAGGATCAATTACCCAGCAAAATTGGGTGAAATATGGAACTTTCAGACTTTCCTGATGAAAAGACGAGAACTCAATGGAAAATTTGATCTCCAAATACAAGATTCAAAAGAGGCATAAAAAGGTAAACAGGAAAGGGAAAAACAAACAAACAAAAATGCTATTCAATAAAGATAAACTGGGGGGTGGAGCCAAGATAGCAGAATTAAAACAGTTACTTGCTTGAGCTTTCCCCAAAACCCCTCCAAATACCTATAAAAATGGCTCTAATCAAATTCTAAAGTAGCAGAACCCACAAAAAGAAAGAGTGAAACAAATTTCCAGCCTAAGACAACCTGGTTATTTGGATGGTTGATTGGAAAGATCTATTGCACTAGGCTGGAAAAAGAAAGAAGTTCAGCGTTGGTGCACAGGCAAAACAGGCCTCAGCAAATCTGGAACAGTCCTCTGAGGACTGCATCACAGGCAGCTGTGGCAGTTCCCAGACTTCTCAACCCACAAATGCCACTGACAACTTAGGTCAGTAGGAAAAGTCTGTGACTGCATTGAAAAAGAAGCTCTGTCCCAGTCCTGGCTGGAGCCCCAGGTCAGTGGCTGCTTCCTGAGCTTCTGGCTCACAGACTGAGGGGGAATCAAGTGACTGATCAGAGGGGGATTTGCTGGTGCTGAGGCAGGATTCTCTTGCTTTGCCCATGCTTGGATATTGGTCGCAGTTCTGGGTGGCAGTCCTGGGGGAGGAGGAGTGCTGATGTGGTAAAGCTTGTAGTGGTGGTGGAGAGGGAATCCTACTCATAGTTCCAAGGCAGAAAAGAGTGCTTGTGGTCACCCACAGAACAGAGAACAGGCCAGGAAAGGAGTAAACACCTTGCCCTTGATCATACCACCCTGGAAGAACTGGTCCCTAGAAGTATCTCTGAAAACAGCTGCACAAATCCCTGAAGCTTGAGAGAGTACATTCCCCACACTGGAAGCAGATCCCTACCTTAGCAAAGAGTTTATAACTCAAGTAATTGGTTGAGATCATGACCAAACCTAGGGGAAAAAAAAAGTCAGACCATAGAATCTTTCTTTGGTGACAAAGAAGACTAAAACATACAACTAGTAGAAGACAACAAACTCAAAGCTCCTACATTCAAAACCTCCATGAAAAATATGAATTGGTCCCAGGCCATGGAAGAGCTCAAAAAGGATTTTGAGAAGCAAGTAAGAGAAGTAGAGAAAAACCTGGCAAGAGAAATGAGAGTGATGCAAGAAAATGATGAAAAATAAGTCAACAGCTTGCTAAAGGAGACCCAAAAAAATGCTGAAGAAAATAACTACATCTTTGTACAAATAACTGTACAAAGCTACATCTTGCTGAAAGGCACCATAGACAATGAAGTAATATCATTATTAAACATATATGCATCAAGTGGTATGACATCTAAATTCTTAGAGAAGTTCAGAGAAGAAATAGCAAAACTATACTAGTGGGAGACCTCAATCTCCCCCTCTCTGAACTAGATAAATCTAACAAAATAAAAAGAAGAAGTAAAGGAGGTAAATAAAAGTTTAGAAAAGTTAGATGTGGTAGACCTCTGGAGAAAATTGAATGGAGATAGAAAGGAATATACCTTTTTCTCAGTGGTACATAGCACATCCACAAAAATTGACCACATATTAGGGCATTAAAACCTTTCAATCCAATGCAGAAAGGCAGAAATATTAATGCATCCTTTTCAGATCATGATGCAATAAAAATTATATGTACTAAAGGGCCATCAAAAGATAGACTAAAAATTAGTTGGAAGCTAAATAATCTAATCCTGAAGAATGAGTGGGTCACACAAAAATCATAGAAACAATCCATAACTTCATCCAAGAGAATGGCAATAATAAGACAACATACCAAAACTTATGGGATGCAGTGAAAGCAGTTCTCAGAGGAAGCTTTATATATCTAAATGCTTACATGAATAAAATAGAGGAGGAGATCAATGAATTGGGCATGCAACTAAAAAAAAAAAAGAAAACTAGAAAGAGAACAAATTAAAATACCCAATTAAATATAAAATTAGAAATACTAAAAACCAAAGGAGAGATTAATAAAATTGAAATTAAGAAAACTATTGAACTAATAAATGAAACTAAGTTTTTTTATGAAAAAAAAACCACAATAAATAGACAAACCTTTAGTTAATTTAATTGAAAAAAGAAGAAAACCAAATTAACAGCATAAAAATTGAAAAGGGTGAATTCACCACCAAAGAAGAGGAAATTAAAATTATAATTGGGAACTATTTTGACCAACTGTTAGCCAATAAATTTGACAATCTTAGTGAAATGGATGAATATTTGCAAAAATATAAATTGTTCAGATTAATGGTAAAAGAATTAAAATACTTAAATAATCCCATTTCAGAAAAAGAAATTGAACAAGCCATCAATAAACTCCCTAGGAAAAAGTCTCCAGGGCCAAGTGAATTCTATCAAACATTTAAAGAACAATTAGTTCAAATACTATATACACTATTTGGGGAAATAGATGAAGAAGGTGTCTTAACAAATTCTTTTTATGATACAAATATGGTGTTGATACCTTAACCAGGAAGAGTCAAAACAGAGAAGGAAAATTATAGACCAATGTTCCTAATGAACATAAATGTAAAATTTTTAAATAAAATATTAGCAAAAAAGAGTACAGCAACTTATCACAAGAATAATATGCTATGACCAGGTAAGATTTATACCAGGAATGCAGGGCTGGTTCAATATTAGGAAAACCATCAGCACAATTGATCATATCAACGACAAAGCTAACAAAATGAATGATCATCTCAATAAATGCAGGAAAAGTTTTTGACAAAATACAACACCCATTCCTATTTAAAACATTAAAGACCATAGGAATAAATGTAGTCTTCCTTAAAATGATAAGTGGCATTTCCCCAAAACCTTCAGCAAGCATTATATGTAATGGGGATAAGCTAGAAGCATTTCCAGTAAGATAGGGGGTGAAACAAGGATATCCATTACCACCACTGTTGTTCAATATCATACTAGATACGTTAGCTTTAGCAAAAAGAGAAGAAAAAGAAATTGAAGGTATTAGAATAGGCAAAGAAGAACAAAGCTATCACTCTCTGCAGATGATTTGATGATATACTTAGAGAATCAAGTAAAAAAAATTACTTGAAATAATAGACAACTTTAGCAAAGTTGCAGGCTATAAAATACATCCACATAAATCATTGGCATTTCTATATATTACCAACAAAGCCCAACAGCAAGAGATAGAATGAGAAATTCCATTTAAGGTTACTGTAGACATAAAATATTTAGTAATCTACCTACTAAAACAAACCCAGGAACTATATGAATGTAATTACAAACCACTTTTCACACAAATAAAGTCAGATCTAAATAATTGGAAAAACATCAGTTGCTCATGGGTAGGCCGAGCTAATATAACATAAATGACAATTCTATCTAGGCTAATTTATTCATCCAGTGCCATACCAATGAAACTACCAAAAATTATTTTATAGAGCTAGAAAAAATAGTAACAAGATTCATTTGGAATAACAAAATATCCAGAATATCAAGGGAACTAATGAAAAGAAATGCAGGGGAAGGTAGCCTAGCCATTCCAGATCTTAAATTGTATTATAAAGCAGCAATCATCAAAACTACTTGGTACTGGCTAAGAAATAGAGTGGTGGATCAGTGGAATAGATTAAGTATGCAAGACACAGTAGTCAATGACTATAGTAATCTATTATTTGATAAACCCAAAGACCCCAGCTTCTGGGATAAGAACTCAGTCTTTCACAAAAATTGCTGGGAAAACTAAAAAAGAGTATAGCAGAAACTAGGCATAGGTCAAAATTTCACACCATATACCAAAATAAAGTCAAAATGGGTTCATGATTTGGATATAAAGGCTGATACTGTAAACAAACTGGAATTGTAAGGAATAGTTTAGCTATCAGATTTTGGGGAATGGAAGAATTCATGACCAAACAGGAGATAGAGAACATTATGAAAAGCAAAATGAATAATCTTGATTACATTAAATTGAAAAGTTTTTGCACAAAGTCAATGCAACCAAGATTAGAGGGAAAGTAGAAAATTGGGAAAGAATTTTTACAACCAGTCTCTCTGATAAGGGCCTCATTTCTAAAATATATAGAGAACAAAGTCAAATTTATAAGAATACAAGTTATT
Source organism: Vombatus ursinus (assembly GCF_900497805.2). NCBI lineage: Eukaryota > Metazoa > Chordata > Mammalia > Diprotodontia > Vombatidae > Vombatus > Vombatus ursinus. The sequence continues at coordinate 6,140,312 of NW_020954582.1, forward strand.
CCCCAATTGAGAAATAGTCAAATAATATGAACAGGCAGTTTTCAGATGAAGAAATTAAAGCTATCTATAGTCATATGAAAAAAATGCTCTAAATCACTACTGACTAGAGAAATGCAAATCAAAACAACTCTGAGGTACCACATCACACCTATCAGATTGGCCAACATGACAAAACAGGAAAATGATAAATGTTGGAGAAGATGTGGGGGAAATTGGAACACTAATGTTTTGTTGGTGGAGTTGTGAACTGATCCAAGCATTCTGGAGAACAACTTGGAACTATGCCCAAAGAGCTACAAAAGTGTGCATACACCTCGACCTAGCAATACCACTTTTAGGGCTGTATCCTAAAGAGATCATAAAAAATGGGCAAAGGACCCACATGTACAAAAATATTTTTAGCATCTCTTTCTGTATTGACAAAGGATTGGAAATTGAGGGGATGCCCATCAATTGGAGAATGACTGAACAAATTGTGGTATATGAATGTAATGGAATATTGTGCTATAAGAAATGATGAGCAAGTGGACTTCAGAAAAACGTGGAATGACTTACATGGATTGATGCTGAGTGAAGTGAGCAGAACCAGGTGAACATTGTACACAATAACAGCCACATTGTGTGATGATAAACTTTGATAGACTTAGCTCTCCTCAGCTATTCAAGGATCTAAGACATCTCCAAAATCATGAGGAAAATGTTATCCACATTCAGAGAAAGAATTATGGAGTTTGAATGCATATCAAAGCAAGCTATTTGCTCTTTTTGTTCTTCTCTTTTGTTTTGTTTCTTCTTTCGTGTGTTTCCTCTTATTGGTTCTAATTCTTCTTTACAACATGACTAATGTGAAAATATATTTAATAGGAATATATGTGTGGAGCCTATATCAGATTGCATGCCATCTTGTGAGGGAGGTTGGGAGGGAGGGGTAGAAAATTTAAAAGTCAAAAGCTTATGGGAGTGAATGTTGGAAACTGAAAATGAATTAATAATAAAAACAATGAAGCAATGGCAGAAAAAAAGAAAGATACACCAAATTGGACCTGAGACTTTTGTTTTTTTTACCTTGTGTAGCATGACTTTACTAATGGATAAATTAGGCATGTTTACTACCATGAGACTAGAACCATGGTAGTTTCAGGGAATATAAATACAAAGGTGAAAAAGTCACTACCCCCAAAATCCTTAAATTATACTTAGTATGTGCCTCATATATAATTGGCATTTAATGATTTTTTATTGATTCCTAACAAGGTTAATTTGTAATTCTGTCATCTGAAGTGGACTATAAAATATAATGATAACAATGTATAAGGAATTAGGTCTTCCACTCAACTAATCACTGAAAAGGGAATGGATAACAGAATGGTAAAATAGTGGTAAAAATGCAGTCAGTCATTTCAAGGCAGGGTACTAATGACTTGGCCAATCAGGGCTGGCCTTTTGTCCAGGGTGCTACTTGAGCTAAGCCTTAAAAGCTGCTCAGGGTTCAGGATACTGCCTGTCCCATGAGGCCAGCTTCTCCCCATGCCTTCTGTACTGGAAACATCAAAGTGGCACACACACAACAGGTTCTCAATTAGTGCTATTTGACAAATTGACTCATGGGCCTCTTCCCTAGCAATACCCTGGCCTTGTGCCCCTGGACCCTTGGTTCTTTGAGACCAGCTTTTGCCTCTCATCTTGCTCGAGGGCCAGCTGACTCTGCCACTTACCAGAGTGCTCCACACCATACTGCCTATGTATCACTCTGTTCCCACTTTCCCAAATGTCAAATTGTTTCTCATTAAAATATAAGCTACTTGAAAGAAGGGCTTCTTTTGCTTATCTGTAATTGTATTTTACCAGCACTAGGACAATATCTGGTACATAGCAAGCACTTAATAACAATTTATCTATCTACCAATCTTATCTATCTATCTGTCTTGCCTTTCTTTCTGTCCACTATGCACCTAGTAGGTGCATAGAAGAATGGCTGACTGGTGGCTGTCTCTCCCTCTCTCTCTCTCTCTCTCTCTCTCTCTCTCTCTCTCTCTCTCTCTCTCTCTCTC
>NW_020954582.1:6142372-6204740 GCF_900497805.2 Vombatus ursinus
CTCTCTCTCTCTCTCTTTCTCTCTCTCCCTCCCTCTCTCTCTCTCTCCCTCCTCTCTCTGTCTCGTATATGTACACATGTATAATCTGTACGTACATGAACATGTACATGCATGTACATACTCATGAGTATATACAAATTGTCTTAAAGAACGAGCAAGACTTTTGGGAAACGCTGGCTTTTGTGTGGACTCTTCTATGTCCATGCTGTGCCATCCCCACTCCTCTAGGACAATACAAGCTTTGGAAGCCAGAGTTCATTCCATTTTTGGCATTCTCAGCTTCTGCCTCCATACTTTACACCTAGGAAATCCTCATTGGGTACTTGTTTCATTGAATTGCAGACCAGAGCTCAACAAGATGGATCTTAATGATTTGCTAGTCCAACCCCAGGTTTGCTTTTATTTTTTAACTTTGTTTTGTTTTAACAGATGAGAGGAAGTAAAGGAACACGTTCAATGTCACACAGGTGTCGAACAGCTGATCCCAAAGACAAAGCCAGATCTCTAGATACCAAATATCAGATGTTTCCCTCACATATCATATTGCCTCTCACTCTAATAGAATATTCCCAATGCCACAACATGGCTTGTTCTGCTTAGGCAGTTTGGGTCAGAACTTTTCCAACTGAGTAGATATTGGAGAGACCCTTGTTGGCACCTAAAGGAATGAGAACTCAGGAATGAGAAAATGCCAATAGCAATAAAAGATCAGTGATCCACAGCCATTGGAGGACAGCTGTTCATAGTTATACAGCTCCAGTCCCATGGTCCCTTTAGAACTCCCTCAGAATCCCTTTAGGCTTGAGTTTGATAAACAGAGTTTTAGCCAAATATTCCTCATTTCCTATCAATTTATGATGACTTTTTTCTAAGAAAATGAACCCCACCTGGTGCGTGACTTACTATTCTCATTCCCTAGGCTCAGTTCCTCCTGAATCTCAATACACTCAATACATAGAAGACTTTACTCCATAAAACACCTCATGGGTTCACTGTGTGTTATTTACTACACGTGAATGACCAAACTGACAAAAGAGAGCTGGGTGAGCTCCAGCCCTCCAACAAATCCACTCAACCTCTTAGCCAGATGTGCACAGCAGATAAATCACATTATGGCTTCATCAAGGGCTTGAGAAAGGCTTCTCTATGATGAGAACCTTGGCGGTTTGTACTGCTCATTAGGGAAGGGAGGCTGAGGCCCCAGCTGTAATAGTAGCCAGTGAAACAATGTGAGTGAGTACAATGTTTGCGTGATGTGGCATCCTGATAAAGGCAAAGCAAACAGCACGTTTTCATCAGAGATCCATATTCCCAATCTATGGAGATGAAAGGCTGGAACACTCCAATAAACTCAGAAATCTCATAACGACATAGCTGTAAAAAAACATAACACTGCAATATGAGGAAACCAACCGGAACTATGGAAAAGGGATCATGGGGGACTTGGTTTATTTTTTTAACTGAATTATTACTGACACATTTTGAAATTAATAGGACCAAATGGAGCACTAGAGATATAGAAACTACCCTAGATTATGGACTTCACTTCACTTATTATGTGCTTACTATGTACAATGCTATCTGTGCTAGGAGCTGGGGATACAAAAGGAAAAGAAATCCCCTAAAATCTCAGAGTTCACAAGACACTCACCAAAAAAGAGATGAAAAAATCAGGGTGTCAGCAAGGAGGAGGTGGAGCAGCCAATTGTGAAGTCAGCCAACATGTGGGGGCGGGGTTTCAAAGTCCAGAAAGTCAGGAAATGCAACAGAAGACTCTGAAATGGGAAAGGGCAAAGGGAAAAGTGAATAAACATTTATACAGTATTAGGCACTGCGGTAAACAATTTTGGTTTTTTTTTTGTTTGTTTTTTGCAAAAATCTCATTTAGAATATTTTTTTACGTTTTTAATGAATAACTCTAAAAATAATCCACCTACATAAAATTTTAATATTACTACAAAATTCATGGACTCATAGGACTGTAGATTTAGAGCCTAAATAATCCCCCTAGTCACTTAGTCCAGCACCCTCATTTTACAGATGAGGAAACTGAGGCAAGGTGACAATAAGTGACTTGCACACAATCACACAGGCAGGATTTGACCTTAGGTCTTCCTGAGTACAAGTCCAATGGTCTATCCTCTGTGCAACCTAACTGCATTGTGAATGAGGTGTTTCTAGGTTTGAGAACGGTTCTATTTTCTTTGGAAATGAGAGTCATCACATAGATTTTGTTGTTCAGCCATTTCAGTCATGTCTGCCACTTCATGACCCCATTTGGGGTTTTCTTGGCAAAGATGCTGGGGCAGTTTGCCATTTCCTTCTCCGGCTTATTTTTCATATGAGAAACTGAGGCCCAGAGGGTTAAATTAATTATCTAAGGTCACACAACTAATACGTGTCTGAAGCTAGATTTGAACTCAACTTCTTAACTCCAGTCCCAGGTTCTAACCACTGTGCCACTCAACTATCGTCCTTGTATGGATATTTACTTCAGACCCTAGTCCAAGGATCTCTAGGCATGGTGGGATTATAGCAGTTATTCAGTCTAACCCACAGTGAAATACTACCCTTTCTGCAACATCCCAGACAAGTGGTCACCCAGCATTGGTTCATAACCCATCAGAGAGGTACATCTTATCGGCTCCTGAAGCTGCCCTTTCCACGGTTGCAAATTCATTTTGTTAGGCCTTTTCTCCAAACATCCAAGCCAAATCTGCCTCTCTGTCCCTCCCGCAACTAGCTACTAGGTTTGCCTTCTGGAGCCAAGCAGACAAAAAACAAAAATCTGTTCCCTCTTTCCCATAGATTTGATGACTCAAAGTCACATCTTCTTAGAGTCATGAAGAAGAAGGATGAGGCTAGTTCGTCACTGCCAGCCCTGCAGTTTCAGCAGCCAGCTATCATACCATGGGCCTGGTCCCTCAGAGTCTTCTCTGGAAAAACAACAAACAGTATGCTCATATGTTCTCTAGTTGTCACTATTTTGAACTGGATTAAGTCCAGTTTATCTGATTTTTTTTACGTTTTATCCTTTGAATAATGATCATAATCACAGCCAGCATTTCTATAGAATCATATGGTTTCTACAGTGTTTTACATGTTATTTACATGTTAGTAGCCTTGTGAGGTAGGCTGTATTGTTATGTTCATTTTATAGATGAGAAAACTGATTCTCATAGATGTTAAGTGAATTGTATAATATCACACAGCTAGTGAAATGTCTGAGATGTGATTTGAACTCAGGACTTTTTAACTCTAACTCCCCACCCCCCCTACTATGTCACATATCTACCTTGAAAAGAGCCTTGAATGAATTAGTTGAATTTAAAATACATAATTCTTTTTTTTTAATTTTGGGGAATACTATTCCCCTTTTTCTCTGGTAACAATAATAACTGAATTTTACCTAAGTATAACAGAAAGAGGATTAACTCTGCAGACCAGGGTCCAGGTTTAAAGTCCAACTTTCTAATTTTACAGTTGAAAAAATGAATTTCAGAAAAGTTGTCCCTTATTTCAAATCATACAAATTAAATCCAAGTTTACTACATACTCTCTTGTGACCTTGGACAATTCATCCAACCTTTCTATGCCTCAGTTTCCTTCTCTGTAAAATGAGGAAGTTGGACCACATGACCTCTGAGGTCCCTTCCAGTTGACGGTCTTTGAAATCTATGAGATTCCCCCTGGTGATGTGTTCCTCTGCATTTAGCTCACTTGGTTCTTGGATGACGGGTGTTCATTTCCTTGTTGAGAATTGGATTTAAAGCCTTCTAGACTTGGTAGAAATTTGAGGGACAGCCCTCCACTGGAATACCTTTTGAAAAGTCAAATCCCCCTTTTGGCCATGAGAAGCCTTACTGTCCCAACTGACAAGTTTCCAGTGGACTTTCAAAAGCAGAATTTAATAAACAAACAAGTAATTAAACAAACCCACACCCATACATATTTCTGGAGAACAGCCACTAACGGCTGTGGGGATCTGAAAGGGCTTCATGAAAGAAGGGTAGTGGTGTTTGAAGAAAAGCAAGGATTATAAGAAGTGGGAAGTAGGAGGGAGAGCATTCCAGGTCCAGGAGATGAAAAGATTGTGCAGCCCAAGTTTTGCAAGGAGTCAGGATTCAAAAGGATATCAACAAGCCGTCATAGTCAGACAAACCAAATCATAGGAAACCTAACTTTATCTGAAGGGAGAGCTGTAATTTCCTCCATATGGATGTACACTCCAACACAATAGTTTCCAACCCAATTACACCTTCTTAATTCCTAACATCCATGTCTCCTTTCTGTCCTCGCACAGGTAGTTTACTGAGTAATGCTGAGGGCCTTGTCTCAGGCCTCCTAACAGTAGGGCACCAGTGGAGCACCTGGACTGTCCATTCTGGTCCTTACATAGAGAACTCACCTCCCTTTAACTTCATGTATCTCTTGGATCATGTCATTTATGAATGATGTTTGATTAAAATAAACATTTGATTTTTTTAAATCATCTGTGGATAAGAACAGGATGGAGGAGGGAGTTACTTGTGAAATAAAGGCCTGTTGTTTTTTTCAAGGACTCCAAACTTACTCTGAGTCTATAGTATTTCATAATAGCAAAAAAAAGTAGCCTAAACTTGGATTGTGTGAATGAAAACATGATTTGATAACTGTAGCTGTTCCACTACCATCTGGACCAATCTGATCCCATTATATTACACACTCACTTCAGTTTTGCATTCTCTGTGTTGGGAAGGACTGCTGAATATGGAGAGGATCCTTCCACCCTTGCTCTCTCTTCCACGAAGCCTTCCGTGATTGTTTCTTTTGCCAATGGCATTCTCCTCTGGCCTTTGCCTATCAGTTAAGGAGCATTTATTAGGGTCTTGCTTTGGGCTAAGGATGTTTCATGAGTCTCTGAATGCACTGATAACATTTTTTTGTATAGTGAGTTTATCTCAGGATGTACAGTAGTATCCTCCACTGGCCTCCAACCTCCCTAAGGAGGCTGTGGTTTACCTAATGTTTGTACTTCAGCCATTGTCCAGCACACTACCCTTTACGTAGTAGTTATTACATAATTATTTGCTGGCTTCAACAGTTAGCAGACAATAACATATCTATTGAAGGACGTAATAAGGCAAGTGGGGCTGAAAAAACCTGCTTAATATTTCTAATATGAACACTCATGACTTTTTTCCTGTTCTCCTTAACACGATATTATCCCATATATTAATAACCATTCAAGCAGAGATAAGGTCTGCCTCACCCTCGTGTCCCTGCCTAGACCTTTATCCCCTGGTGAAGACACCACCAATGGACACTAGAGCCAGAAGTCTTCCCGTTTTCCTGTCAATGAATTTTATAATAGTGAAGGATTTGTGCGTAACACATAGTATAGGAACTCACTTCACCAATGCAGATCATAACCCAGCTAGGACTTAGTAGAAAAACTCTGTCTAGTTTCCCAAGATTCAGAGAGGGTGAGTAACTTGCCCAGGGTCATACAGCTAATAAGTTTCAGAAAATGTCTTGAGCCACCACGTCTCACCTCTGAGTGCAGTACTCTGTCCACCATCCCAGAGCCATGCCTCTGGAGGAACTCTGCTAATGAAAATTATAGGAAATCGAGAGAAGGCTATTCCCACGGACACACTCTTTTTTCACACAGATATCTTTCTTGTTAGAGTTAAGAAAGAGTTCCTTTGGCTTTAATTAGTGCACCTTCCCCTGATAGCCAAGTGATCTATGGAACAAAAAGGTATGGATTTTAATGAAGCAGCCACTTCTGATGGAGCCTCCTTTTGGCAAACACATTTACTTGGCTAATCAGCGAACCAGAAAAACACTGTGCTTGTACCGGAGGCAGAAACATCCCTGGTTCCCCCTGAGGTATGGAGCACTAATGAGTATTGATGACATCTGTGTATGAATCACAAAGAAGTTGGTAATTTGAGTCCTCAGTGAGGGTGGAGAAAAGAAATAAATTCATTCATTCAACAAACATTTATCGAGGGCCTACTCTATTCCTGGTACTGTACTGGGCACTGCTGGGGATACAAGGATAATGAATGAGATATGTTTTCTCTGTTCCAGTACCCTAGAATCTAGAGAGAGGGAGATTGTAGGTGCCTAATTACTGTGATCTAATACTTCAGGTTCTCCCAGGCTGACCTGTTCCCAGAACTCATCATTGAATCCCCCACCGCCTTGTCTTTTCCCAGGATGTGGGTCATGCAGGGAATGCACAACTCCCTCATCTCTTCATCTCTGTTTCTTCGAATCCTGATTGCCTTCAAGTCTTATGTCAGGGAAACATCCTCCAAATAGCCCGTCTGGGCTTTCTTCTGGTTAAAGTTCTTTTCTTTTCAAATTTCCTGCATTTACTTACCTATCTGTGTCATAGGTTCTCAACCTTGAATCCCATTGGTAGTCAATCTGGTGAACCCCCAGAATAGTGTGTTTAAAGACATAAGATAGAAAAAAAAGGAGATTGCAAAGGAAATTAATTATATTGAAATTCAATTGATCAAAAGGTTTTTTTTTCTTTTTAAAGCCATGAGCTCCAAGTTAAGAACTCCTCTCTATGTCATGTAGAGCACAGACATGAAGCCTCTGGGACAAATATAGCCTACAACACTCCCTAATGCAGCCTGAACCAGATGAAAATGTAATTGTAAATATTTAGCAAAATAAATTAAAAATACGATCAAATGATGATAATGCTCCTATGTGGTTTTCTGCCAACATGTGGCTGCAGACATCCTTAGGTAGGGTTTAGTAGCCTCCATTTTTATTTGAGTTTAGCATTATTAATCTATAGTGATCCCCTTGCAATGGGATGCTAATTCCTTAAAGGAAGGGGTTGTTTGATTTCTGGTTTTTGACCCCCCTGTGCCCAGTACAGTGTCTAGTACATACCAAAGTCTTCATAAATGTATGTAAATATGGGCACAAATGGAGCTGGAGTTGTGATATGCCTTTCCTTCTGGTTGCCTCTGAGCCAAGGAAGGAGAATGGCAGTAGCCTGACGTTGGGACTGCCTTTGGAGTAGCTGAAGAAGTCATGATGATGGTGACATATAACACTGACAAAGCACTTCGCTGTAAACCCCTAAAGGGTTTACTAGAAGTAATTCATTCTAGGTGAAAAGCAGGCAGCTAGGTGGTGCAGTGGATTGAGTGCCAGGCCTCAAGTCAGGAAGACTCAACTTCCTGAATTCAGATCTGGCCTCAGACACCTACTAGCTCCGTGACCCTGGGCAAGTCACTTAACCCTGATGGTCTCAGTTTCCTCATCTGTAAAATGAGCTGTATAAAGAAATGGCAAACCACTCCAGTGTCTTTGCCAAGAAAACCCCAAATGGGGTCATGAACAGTCAGACGGGACTGAAATGACTGAACAACAATCAGATACTCTGATGGAGATATAAAACCAATAATAGCAGTTAACCTTCTTCTTCTTCTTCTCCTTCTTTTTCCTCCTCCTCCTTTTTCTTTGCCAACCTCTAACCAATGGTTCCAGAAGATAATGCTAAAGCATACAAGTTCTATCCATGTCTGGAAAGCTTTGAGTATGGCTTTGTTTATACTGGTCTAATCAGCCACATTCAGACACACTGAAACTTGACGTTAGCATAATGGAATCATTTTGGTCCCCTTTGAGAACACACGACAACAACCAGCCAACCATTAGTTCCTAAAGATAATGCTAGTGCGTGTAAGCTATATCCATGTCTGGAAAGCTTCGAGTATGGTTTTGATAACAGACTTTGTGCCTCTTATCAGAGAATCGGTCTAGCTGAGATTGGAGAAGCTGAAGCACACACAAATCACAGTGACAAGATGAAGAACTTAGCAACTCTTAAATATCATCTACCAAGTTGCAGAAGGGTTACAATCTGCAGGGGAATACCAAGAATGACAAACTTGGGCCTTCATGACGCAAGCAAGTTTGGAAATATGATGCACAAAGTCAATTACAATAGTATTTCTTGCTAAAAAAAGAAACAACACCAATTTTTTCTCCTTAGATTTTTTTGAAAGAAATAAATTTTCTTGTTATTCAATGTAACAGCTATTCAAAAACAAATGCTGCAATACCTCATCAAAAGGACTATCCTTGTTAAATGGACAAATGCAAGTGCAGGACTTTTTTTTTTTTAATTAGGCTGTACACTTCATTTATTCAGTCCCAGAGAAATGAAGTTTCTTTCATGTTAATTTTCTGGATAATTGAAGCTCACCATATTAAATATCAATTTTAAAAAAATAACCATTTTAGATAGAATTCTTTCTGTTACTGTACCCCATATTTCCCCAACCTCTTAAACAGAGTATACTTAACAGTTTCTTTGACTTGGGGCAATAATGATGCATAATCAATTATTAGTACTGGAGTACTAGATAGTATTACTAGAGTAATACTATCAGCACAGTCACTGAGTTTTGCAGGATTATTTATCTTGCCTCTTTTCAGTCATTCTGCTTGCTTTTTATATTATCTGTGTCATACTTTGTTGTTGCTTCTTGCTGCTATTAATATTCCTATCAAAAGGAGCCCCTTTATAACCAGGGTGATTAAAACTGTGTCTCAAACAAACAAATGGGTTTTGAGTGAGAATATGAGGAGTTTTCCAATGAGTAAAAGGCATGAGTCCTACTGTCCTCATGAAACCTATTTTGGCTGCTCAAAGGCCTCTTTTTCTTTTGCTTACTGCCAGGTTTTTGGTTGTGTTGCGGAGAGTTGAGGTTGCCACATAGGCGGCCTCGGAACACGTGAGTTATTGCTGTATCCACATGAGCAGAGCAATGTTAGTGTGGACTGTTGGCCGGGATGTGGCAATAACCTCATCACAGCATCACGGTATTCATTAAACTGAGGTTGTGTGCCCATCCATCTGTCAGATGATGCTGGGCCAGCACCGAGAGGAGCTCCTGCTGGCTTCTCTTCCTCAGCAGCACTGGCAGGTCTCGGTGCCCAAGCTGCTGCAGCTGGTGTTGGAGGGGCAGATTTGGGGGTCGGGGTGGGAGCCGAGGCCGGGGGAGGACACGGGGCTGGAGCCACAGACGCTGCTGCCGATGAGCCCCCTGTAGTAGCGGGAGAGTGGTTGGGCGGTGGAGGTGTCTGTCCATGGTGATGAAGTTGAAGCGGCCGCTGTGTCCGGCCCCGTAACCACCGCGGAGTTCTCCCGAGCTGTGGATTCTTTGAGGGCGGCGGCCGTCGAGGATTTTCCGGCATACGCTGAGTGTCGGCCTGCTGCGGGGAGGCATCCTGTCCTTCTTCGGCTTCAATCTCCCCTGGCGGTGCCTCGAGCGGCCGCTCAGGGCTGAGGGAGATCTGGAAGGTCAGTCAGTGGTTGGAGGGGTGTCGCCGCCGCCCCGGACGCCAGGATTGCTGTGGCCCCGCTGGCAGGGAAGTCGAGGAGGCTGCTGGGGTCGGTCACCTTGACCCTGCGGGGCGGCCTGTCCCCCGGGCGCCCCTGCGTGATCGGCCGCGATCGCCTTCTCCGCGGGGCACGGAGCCAGCAGGCAGCCTGACCTCCGGGGGGCAGCGAGGGAATCCGCTCGTCCATCAGGGCCTGGCCCCCCCATCGTGGCTCGCTTCGCAGCCCCCTTCCCCTCCCGGAGAAGTCGGGGCTCTCCTTACATGCTGACATTAGCCGATCTCCTTTGGGGTGTAGACAGAATGCAGTAACCGTCGTGCTTGGATATAGGGGAAAAACCAAAACCCATTGCTTTCCCAGTGACAGAGTGAGAGCATCAGTTGGCCCTGCTGAGATGAGCAGCACAGACCAGCTCCTTAGTGAAACAAGACCTCCCTTAGTGAAACAAGACCTCCCTTAGTGAAACAAGACCTCCCTTAGTGAAACAAGACCTCCCTTTAGGAACAAGGGCAAGCCTGGGTCATGCTCTGGTGGAGGAAGGGAGGAAAGATGAGGCGCACAGGCAGGCAGAGGGCTTTCCGAAACGGACCTTCGAACCGAAGCCTGAGGACTCAGCTCTTTTCTGCCTTTTATTCCTTTTCCCATGGACTCTTCTGGATTATGTAATTCAAGGAGTTTTCTTCGGGGCCACCACATCATCCGGAAATCAAGGCAGATTTCAGTGCAATGGCTGCATTCCCGTATGTATTAGGATTGATTAGCTGCATTCATGAATCTATAATCACACCTGCGAACGATGAAGAAATCTATAGAAATGGGAAGCATTTTGGAAAAAAAAATGCCATGAATATGCATGCAGTGTATATTGCCAGAAATATCATAATAAAAATAGTTTGTAAGTATTCAGGATCCAGCTACGGTGCTTTTATTTTCCAGATGTCAAGACTCAGCCAATTTTGCTAAAAGATAATAAACCAGTTGGTTGACATTCCAAAGTCACCATTCACATTGCTCATTCAGCTGTGCTGGTCTCCTATAGAGTCAGAATAAATGAATGTATTTTCAGTTAACTGTTCATTCGTATCCAAATCTTTTTGACCCCACAGACCATAGCACATAAATACTGTCCATGAAGTTTTCTTGACAAACATACTGGAGTGTTTTGCCATTTCATTTTCTAGTAGATTAAGGAAAACAGAGGTTAAATGACCTCTCAAGGGTCACATAGCTTGTAAGTATCTGAAGACAGATTTGAACTCAGGTCTTCCTGACTCTAACCCCAGCACTCTATCCACTAAGCCGCTTAGCTGTATATAGTTAACAAAGGCTTATTCTTATTTTAGAGTGCTTTTAGGTGTACCACTAATGCCTGATGCTTGGGGAAAATACGGCCTCACTCAAATTTGTAGGCTAATGTCTATCATTCCTCCACCAGAGCCTTCATACTGTGGCTGAAGACTTTTTTTTTTTTTAATGAAAAATCTAATATTCCTTGAAGGTATAATTTTTGAGACTACCAAAAGATCAGAACCCCAAAAGATCCTGATAGAATTGAATGATGGGCTGAAATCTATTAAGATGGGATTTTATGTTGATTAATGTAATCTAAAGTCTTACTCCTGAGTTTAAAAATTCATCTTCCCAAGTTAGAGGAATAGGAGACATGGAAGACATCAGTTAGTCTGATAAAAAAGACCTTGGGCTTTAGGTGGATTACAGGCTTAATATGAATTAGCAGTATAGCATGGTATCAAAAAGGGTGAAAATGAGCTTGGATTTCCTCAAGGCTGACCTAGTTTAATAAAGAGGCTTCTTGGTAGCCCAGTAGTCTATCTGTATTCAGACTTGTTCAGACCATAACTGTTTTGGTTCTGGTTGTCATATTTTAGGAAGGGCATGGACTGAAGACCCTAGCCAGGATACTGAATGAGTTTGAGTCTATACATTTGGTAGATAGACAGAAGGAAATAGGAATGTTTAGCCTGGAGAAAAGAAAGCACTTGGGTGGGTGGGAATAACTATTTTCAAGTGATATGGAACAGGGAGTACATTTGTCTTTTTTGGTCCCAGAGGGTAGAATCAGAAAGACACAAATTAGGCTTGATTTTACAGAAAAACTAAAAAAGAAAAGAAAAACAAGCAAAGGAAAAACAAAACAAAACTTCCACCAATGAAAACTGTCCCAAAGCACACTGGACTTCCTAGAGAGGGGATGGGTCTCCCCTTCTTTGGACATGTCCAAGCAGAGGCAAGATGACCACTTTTCACAGATGGTGTAATGTTGATTCCTTTTGGGTATAATTTGGGCTCTATGGCCTCTAAATTCCCTTTACGTTCTCAAATTCTGTGATTTGGGGGTTTGAAATTTGACTTTTCAAGTCCAAGAATTGTGAAGTCTTGTCAGGTATCAATGTATCTTTTAAAAAATCTGTTTATCTTAGTCAGTTGCCTGCAAAATATAAATAGTACAATGTTCTGAAATAGAGAAAAAGAAAATGCTACTGTGAATGGAGACTAGATGAAAAAGCTTGATGTCCAGGGAGGAAAAGGTGATGGTCCCTCTGTCTGCTGTGTAGGCAAGGCAATGTCTGAAGTGAGGTGTTTGGTTGGGAGGACCTTTGAGAAGCCAGAACACATTCAGCATGGACCTGTTACTCTGAGGGGCCTGGAAAATGTGCTTTCTACTTGAAGAGCTGATGAAGGAAGTGGACACTTTTTTTTAATTAAGAGGAGAAGACACAGGGGTCCATGGCACTTCCCTTCAAGTACTGGAGGGAGTGTTAAGTACAAAAGGGATTTCTCTTCTATTGGTTCCCAGCAAATTAATTTATGAAAAATGCTTCGAAGAGTTGGCAATGGGCAAGTTTTGGATTGGTGTAAGGAAGGCTTTCCTAAATATATGAGTTGCGCATAAAGGGATGGCCTGTTTTGAGTGGTTTGTTCCCTACTCTAGGAGATTTTTTTTAGAAAAGAATGGACAAATATTTAATGATCATGTTAAAGTAGAAATTCCTTTTCTTTATGAATTGGTTTAGATGGCTTCTGAAGTCCCTACGATCTCTCGAATTTGCTGGTTCTGTAATGCTAAGATTAAAGACAGAGCAGAAGGCCCCTTCACTGGAATACTAAAAACAAAAACCAGATGGCTTATTGTTGTTTAAGTATTGATTGGACTGACCTGTGAGGTCTCTTCAAACTCCGAGGTTCTGGGATTCACCTCTCACACTCCTTCCCTATCCTCATATCAGCTCTCCCTGTTACCTGATCAAGTCCTTACTTTTCTAACCAGATTGAATCCATGTTACTCATCTTAACCTATCTTATACACCCATCAACTAATCTGTTCTCAGGCTCCAGAACGTTCTTCAATACTTTCCATTTTCTCAGTGTTTGCCCATGTCCTCCTTTCTGCCAGAGATGTTCTGCCCCATTTTTCACGTGAAGAAATTGGGGTTATGAGAGGTTGGTGGACTTGCCATAATCACACAGATTCAAAAGTCTAAGAATGAATATGACCCCAGGCCATTGCTTGGCGGGGATGCTGATAGCAACGGTGGCTCCTGATACCCAAGCTGCGAGAACAAAAGCTTAAATCAGTCCTACGACAAACAGAAGACGTGGGGCAGGACTTTAATAGCATACTGTTACATTGCAGCCATTTTATTACAGTGGAGATCTCAGAGAAGGGCTTCAGTCCAGGTATATGCAGTGCATTCAGAATAAAGTGTCTACAAACAACACAGGGCACACATAGATTGCCCACATCAATGTCTCTGTTTTCAAAGAACTTATACTTGCCTCAAAAATGTGGTGTGCTGGTTAACTTCTACTGGAGAAAAAATTAATAATATTCCTCTCGTCTTGTTGTATTTATGCTAATATTCTATCCATAATTCCTAGGCCCTGGTGTTCTCCAGAAATGGGCAGATACAGACAAAGACAACTCTAAAGAGGGTTTATTCTTTTACTAATGCAGCTCCTACTCCATAAGGCCTTTGGATATGCCCACATGGAGCTTCACATCTTTGAACCTCTTATGTATAGATCTCCTCTCAGATTTGCTATGAGCCTCCCACAAACAGTGCAGAAACTCCTTCTGTTAAATAATGAGTAGGGGTTCACTTGTCTCACCATGCTATCAAACAGCCTAGGAACAACATGGCAACAATACATTTTCAAGACAAAAGAATGGTGAAGAAAGACTGAAATCATCCCCCCCCTCCATTCCTGGAGATCCTCATTGCTATTCTTTCCAGAGTGATTAGGGTAATGAACTACATCTGAAGGCACAGCAATGTATCATGGAAGATTTGAATAATACGTTCCTGCATCCAGAAGGAGGTTTGGAAATTTCACTGAAAGCAGCTCAGAATCAGAGCGACAGATTCCTAGAGCTGGGGGGCAAGTCATATAACACAGCCAATACCTAAACAAGAGCTCCCACTGCATTATGTCCACCAATTGGTTTAATCCATCCAGTCTAGGGGTGGGGAACCTGTGGCCTTGAGGCCACATGTGGCCCTCTAGGCTCTCAAGTGTGTCCCTTTGACAGAATCCAAACGTCATAGAACAAATTCCCTTGATATAAGGATTTGTTCTGTAAAGCTTGGACTCAGTCAAAAGGCTGCATCCAAGGACCTAGAAGGCCACAGGTTCCCCACCCCTGATCCAGCCTTTGCTTAAGGCCCACTAGGAGAGAAATCTCACTACCTGCCAAGACAACTCAGGGCACATTGGGTTACCTTTCATTGTTGGGATTTTCCCCTAATATTGGACTAAAATTTTCTCCATTGAAAATTGTATACATTGCTCCCAGTGCTTCCCTCTTGGGTAGGTGAACAGGGAAAGAAAAACACATCTCTTTTATAAGAGATAGTTCTTCAAATGACAAGCACTAGGCCAGGTGCTTTGGTTACAGATGCAATTTTGGCCAAAAGCAGATCACTTGACTTTATGAGAAATCATATGTATACCCACATATTGACACAAAATGTGTGCCAGGTAAATACAAGTTAAAGTTGAAAGGAGGCTACTAGCACCTCAGGGGATCAGGAAGACCTAAATTCAAATCCCACCTTAGTTACTTACTAGCTGGTTGATAGTGGTCAAATCACTACAAGTTACTTTACTGCTAAATGCATTTATTAAGCACTAACTATATGTCAGGAACTGTGCTAAGCACTTTACAATTATCTCATTTGATCCTCACAATTACCCTGAGAGGGAGGTGCTATTATTCCCATTTCACAGCTTAGGAAATTCATGCAGACAGTGGTAAAGTGACTTATCCATGGTCACTCAACTAGTAAATGTCTGAAGCTAGATTTGAATTTGAGTCTTCCTGACACCAGGCTCAGCTCTCCATCCTCTGAGCCATGTATCTATTTCTACCTTGGCCTACCCAGTGAATGTTGTCCAGTCTCTTCATGAAGGTAATCTCACCACAGTCCCTGCAGCTCTCTCAATAAGGAATTCTTAACCTTTTGTGTGTGTAAGGAACCCTTTTGGAATCCTATTAAAAACTAAGTTTGCATGCTTGGAGTAATGGTTTAAAATTGTTGAAGGAAATTATTTTGAAGGCTAGTGATTTTTTTTTATTTTTTTTTTTTCATTCATTGTTGCAAACTTCCTGAAATCTATCAATGGATGCCTAGGGGATCTTTGAGCCCCAAATCCAGTCCCTACACTAACCCACTATAAGATATAACATTACAGAACAGGTGGCTGTGCATTGAGTTTTCTCAACAAACTATCCTTACACAAAGGAAATCACACATTTGGTTAAAAAACATTCCTAATAGTTTACCCGTCAGATCTATGGAGAAAGGAAGAATTTATGACAAAACAAGAGACAGAAAACATTAGGAAATGCAAAATGAATAATTTTGATTACAATAAATTAAAAAAAGTTTTTGCACAAATAAAATCAACACAACCAATATTGGAAGGAAAACAGAAAAATGGGAAAATTTTTACAGCAAGTGTTTCTGATAAAGGCTTCATTTTCTCAAGTATAGAGAGAACTGAATCAAATTTATAAGAATACAAGTCATTCCCCATTGATAAATGGTAAAAAAGATATGAACAGGTAGACTTCAGATGAAGAAATTAAATCTATCTGTAGTCATATAAGGAAATAATGCTCTAAATCATTATTGATTAGAGAAATGCAAATTAAAAGAACTCTGAGATACCACATCATACCTATCACACTAGCTAATATGACAAAAAAAGAAAATGATAAATATTAGAGATGTGAGAAAATTGGAACACTAATGCATTGTTGGTGTAATAGTGAACTGATCTGACCATTCTGGAGAGCAATTTGGAACTATGTTCAAAGAACTATAAAATTTTGCATACCCTTTGACCTAGCAATACCACTATTAAGTCTGTATCCCAAAGGGATCATAAAAAAGGGTAAAGGACCTACATGTACAAAAATATTTATAGCAGCTCTTTTTGTGGTGGCAAAGAATTAGAAATTGAGGGAATAACCATTATTTGGGGAATGGCTAAACAAGATGTGGTATATGAATGTAATGGAATACTACTGTGCTATATGAAATGATGAGGAGGACTTCAGAAAAATCTGGGAAGATTTACATGCTGTTGCTGAATGAAGTGAGCAAAACCAGGAGAACATTGTACATAGTAACAGTAACACCGGGCAGTGATCAACTATGATTGACTTAGCTCTTCTCAGCATTTTGTCATTATCCAAGACAATTCCAAAAGACTCAAGATGGGAAAATGCTATCTATATCCAGAGGAAGAACGTTGGAATCTGAATGCAGATAGAAGCATATTATTTTCACTTTATTTGTGGCTTTCCCCTTTGTTCTGTTTCTTCTTTCACAATGTGACCGATATGGAAATGTGTTTACATGATTGCACATGTATAAACTATATCATATTGCTTGCCATCTTGGGGAGGGGGAACGGAAGGAAGGAAGGGAGAAAAAATTGGAACTCAAATCTGATAAAGATGAATGTTGAAAACTATTTTTACATGTAATTAGAAAAAAATAAAATGTTATTTACCAAAAAAAATGCATTTAAATATTTAAAAAAAGAAATTCCTAGGCCTAGAACAGAAGCTCGTTATAAATGATTGCTGAATAAGTTGAGATGAACTGAATTGAATCAAACAATTGTGAGTTGCTGTTTCTAGCCATAATGTTAATCATTTAAAGTTTTCCCCCTTGTTTCCCTTGTGATACAAAGCTAAAACCTTGTAAAGCTGAAGACAATAATGATCACGCCCACATTTTCTAAACTCAACTCTCCTCCAATGTTGCAGAAAAGTAGGGAGACTGATATCTAGAATAGATGTCTCCTTTGTCATGCATTAGCAAAAGCACGAGTTTTACTTAATACCCAGATGGACAAATAATTTGTTATTCTGGTTCACATTCCTGATTTGTATCTCTGTTCAACTGTGTGTGCTATATAGGAGAGAAGGTTGGTAGGAAGGTAAATGTTCTTCAGATTCATACTTGGAACTAAAAGAAAATAGTGGAACATTATATATATATATATATTTTTTTTTCCATGAATCGGTTGGAAAACAAAAGGCAACTCATTAGATGACTTCTCTTACTCTGTCTAGTCAGTATTGGAACCTGAAATGAAGTACAGATACTACAACTCTTACACCTTCAATCTTCCCATTGTAATTTTTCAAAGTCCATAACTTCCATCATTCCAAAATACATTCAATTGGCAAAAAAGATTGGGGGTTTTAGTCATTCTTTTGGAGTTTCACCATTCTGTGTCACCAACTTTTTTTAACTATGCCTCAAAAATATAATGTCCAAAGAACAATTTAAAATGATCAGGACGGGGGGTGGAGCCAAGATGGCGGAGTAAAAGAAGTGGCTTGCTTGAGCTCTCCCCCAAAGTCCTCCAAATACCTATTGAAAATGGCTCTAAACAAATTCTGAAGCAGCAGAGCCCACAAAAAGGCAGAGTGAAACAAACTCCCAGCCCAAGATAACATGATTGGTTGATCAGAAAGATATATCACACTGGGCTGGGAGAGGTGGGCAGTTTGGTGTGGGCGCGCAGGCCACAAGCAGGTCTCATGGGACTGAATCACGAACAGCTGTGTCAGTTTTCAGATTTCTCAATCCATGAATGCCAAAGACAACTTAGAAGGTCAGTGAGAAAAATCTGTTTCTGCGGTGAGAGAGAGAAGCACAGTGGGGTTCCAGCCCAAGTCCCCAAGCTCAGCCCGAGGCGGGGGCTGCCTCCTGAGTTTCTGGCCCATAGGCTGAGGGAGAATCAAGTGGCTGATCAGAGGGGGATTGCAGGGATCTCTCTGCTGGTGCAGGATTCTCTTGCTTCGCCCCTACTTGGATCTGGATCACAGTTCTGGGTGGCAGTCCTGGGGCAAGGAGGAGCACTGGCATGATGGAGCTTGTAGTGGCTGTGGAGAGGAAACCCTCCTCATAGTTCCAAGACAGAAAAGAGTGCTCATAGACCAGAGCTCAGGCCAGGAAAGGAGTAAAAGCCTCGCCCTTGATCATAACACCTTGGAAAATTTACAGGTCCCTAAAAGTATCTCTGAAAACAGCTGCACAAAACCCCTGAAGTTTGGGACAGTACATTCTCCACACTGGAAACAGAACCCTACCTCAACAAAGAGTTTATAATTCAAGTAATTGGCTGGTATCATGAGCAAGCAGTGCAAAAAGAGTCAGACTGTATTATCTTACTTTGATGATAAAGAAGATCAAAACATGCAACCAGAAGAAGACAAAGAAGCCAAAGCTCCTACATCCAAACCCTCCAAGAAAAATATAAATTGTTCCCAGGCCATGGAACAGCTCAAAAAGGATTTTGAGGAGCAAGTAAGAGAAGTAGAAGAAAAACTGAGAGTGATGCTAAAGGGGACCCCCCCCCCAAATACTGAAGAAAATAACACCTTAAAAAAATAGCCTAATCCAAATGGCAAAAGAGATCCAAAAAGCCAATGAGGAGAAGAATGCCCTAAAAAGCAAAATTGGCCAAATGGAAAAGGAAGTCCAAAAGCTTACCGAAGAAAATACTTCCTTAAAAATTAGAATGGAGCAATTGGAAGCTAGTGACAACTTTAGAAATCAAGGCACTGTAACACTAATCCAAAAGAATGAAAAAAATAGAAGAGAATGTGAAACATCTCATTGGAAAAACAATTGACCTGGAAAATAGATCTAGGAGAGAGAACTTAAAAATTATTGGACTATCTGAAAGCCATGAGCAAAAAAAAAAAAAAAAAAAAAAGAGCCTAGACAGCATCTTCCAAGAAATTATCAAGGAAAACTGCCCTGATATTTTAGAACCAGAGGGCAAAATAGAAATTGAAAGAATCCACCGATCTTCTCCTGAAAGAGATCCCCAAAGGAAAACTCCTGGGAATATTATAGCCAAATTCCAGAATTCCCAGGTCAAGGAGAAAATATTGCAGGCAGCCAGAAAGAAACACTTCAAGTATTGTGGAAACACAATGAGGATAACACAAGATTTAGCAGCTTCTACATTAAGGGACCGGAGGGCATGGAGTATCATATTCCAGAGGGCAAAGGAGATAGGACTACAACCAAGAATCACCTACCCAGCAAAACTGAGTATAATCCTTCAGGGTAAAAAAAAAATGGTCATTCAATGAAATAGGGGACTTTCAAGCATTCCTGAGGAAAAGAACACAGCTGAATAGAAAAATTGACTTTCAAATCCAAGACTCAAGTGAAACATGGAAGCGGTAAACAGGAAAGAGAAATCATAAAAGACTTATTAAGGTTGAACTGTTTACATCCCTGCAGGGAAAGATGATACTTGTAACTCATGAGTCCTTTGTCAGTATTAGGGTAGTGAGAGGGAAAAAATATATATGAATGGATAGATAGATAGATAGATAGATAGATAGATAGATAGATAGATAGATAGATAGGTAGGTAGATAGAGGGCACAGGGTGAGTTGAAGATGAAGGGGTGATATCTGGAAAATAAAATTAATGGGTGAGAGAGGATTATACTGGGAGAAGGAGAAAGGGAGAAGTAGAATGGGGTAAGTTATCTCACTTGAAACAGACAAGAAAAGGCTTTTACAGTGGAGGGGAAATGGGGGAAGGTGAGAGGGAATGAGTGAATCTTATTCTCATAGAATTTGGCTTAAGGAGGGAAAAACATACACAACAGGGTATGGAAATCTATCTTACCCTATGGGAAAATAAGCGGGGGAAAGGACAAGATAGCAGAGGGTTGATAGAGGGGAGGGCAAATTGGGGGAGGGAATAATCCAAAGGAAACACTTCTGAGGAGGGACAGGGTCAAAAGAGAGAATAGAATAAATGAGGGGCAGGATAGGATTAAGGGACATACACTTAGTTTTTCACAACATGACTACTATGGAAGTGTTTTGCATGACTACACATCTATAACCTGTACTGAGATGCTTGCCTTTTCAATGAGGGTGAGTGGGGAGGGAGGAAGGGAGAAAATTTATGACCCAAAGTTTTAAAAACACATGTTAACAATAAAAATAAAAAAAAATAATCAGGACAACTATGGAAATATGTTTTTCATGATTTCACGTATATAATTGGTATGTTTCTTGGGATGGGGGAGCAACTGGAGGTAGAAAGATATTTCAAAACTCAAAATTTAAAAAAAACGTAATGTTAAAATAAATAAATAATGAATTATATAAATATATATATATATATATTTATAATAAAAGAAACCAATCCAAGAAACATAACAAGGTAAAATTATTTATTTGCAATTTTTTATTCAATAAGTTATTGGTATTGTTTAATGTTATTAGGGATAGCTTGAAATTGGACAAAAATCAACATTGAAATATGGCAGAGTATACTCTCAGGGAATGATAAATTCATTCATAAATATCTGAATGTCTCTCTTAAGAAAATAGTTATTCCATGGTGGGATGGAAATCTGAACTGTCAGTGATGAAGGGTTGGGTTGGGATGTTAGTATTCTGCACACAAAAATTTAAATATGTGAACCTATCTAGTTGATTGAAAAGCATCTTCATGGTTTGCTTGCAACATAATGTAAGCACTACAGAACCATGGCATTATGGAATAACATCCTTTCAAATTTCCATGGGATTATAGATTAAATGCTACAAGGGAATTTGTAGGCCATATAATTCAAATTTCTCCACTTATCAATAAAGAAACTGTCCTGTGAGAGTCCTCAAATTCACAACCCAATATATCAGTGACAGGTCTTGAATGAAAGACTTCCCGACTCCAAAATTCACTCTCTATTTGCTACGTAATACTATCCATGGTAACAGTGTCACAGCCTTAAAAGGGTCTATCTAAATCTACTTAGATCGTTCATTGGTCACTGAGTTTTTTTATGAAATAAATTTTTTCCTCTTTTTACTGTGTTACTATCATGTGAATTTGGCAAAAAATTGATTCATAGGAAAACAAAATCAATGAAAGCTCATGTTAGACTAAACTGGATCATAATCATAGTCATTATACATCATCTTAACAAAATGGATCCTCTTGGTACATGGCTTACTGACTTATGGAGAATGAGAGGAAAAATACTTGGTTGGTATATAGCTACAACTCTTTGTTTTGTTTTGTTTTATTCTACACAAATATAAGAGATATTTAATACAGATATTATAAGCCCCATTTTGTAAAAGAGAAAACTGTGACTAAAAAGATTATATGGCTTTACCTAGTCAGTAACCAAAAGAGCCAGGATTCAAACCCAGACCTCCTGATTTGAAATAAAGAATTTCTTCCACTACACCTATCTCCCTATTGGGCATGCCACCAGTAGCCAATGGGTTTGGGAAAAATCATGCCATATTTAAAGAATGGAAAGATAAATAATATAGAATATTCCTTTTCATTCATCTAACTTGAAAGTGCGTCATAGATATTAGAGATGATGATGATGACAATAATGTGATAATGATGATGACTTTAGAATATGGAAAGGATGTTAACATAATATCAAATTTGAGCCTCAGAACAAGACCAAGAGATAAATATCTTATTGAGTTTTGAAGCCATGTTCAAATATGTGATTACATCAGTGTGGGAAATCCCAGTATAGAAATTCTCTCTAATTATTCAACCTAGCAACTCTTCCATAACTTAGAAACTTATAAATTTAGATAACTTTATAAACTTATAAATTTACAAACCTGGAGTTTAGAGCACTGAGAAATTGTGTGACTTGTCTATATCACTCAGGTATAATATATCAAAGGCAGAAATTGAACTTAGATCTTCCTGATTTCAAGGCAGATCGTCTCCCCACGACACCTGACTCAAGGTAGGTAATAGAGTTATTACATTCCCCATTGTGTAAATAAGGGAGGTTCAAAATGAAGATATTGTATAGATAGATATTGTAAGAGGTAGAATTAAAGCTCAGGGCTTCCTGACTCCAAATACAGCTCTCAATATATTACTCTACCTTGCCTTTCAAGAAAGAATATAAGGAAAATTAAACAGTGATATACTTTATTATACTCAAGAACTATGCTAATAGAACCTTGGAGTACTTTGCTATGAAAGCTGACCTGTACACTATGAAAGTGAATGCCCTAAGATCTTTGAGTTCTTAATGTCCTATTGATCTCGTATTCATCTGGTACAAGTGATTTTTCCCAGTATAATATGAGCTTCTTGAGGACAGATATGATTCCATTTTATTGTCTTTTTTTTAATCCCAAAAGCCTACACCAGTGATCTTCATGCTATGGTGTGACAGAAGATTGGTCCAGGAGATCCCAGTCTTGGAAGCATGTGCAAGGAATCCACATAGATATATGGATATTTAGTGAGCCTACCTCTGGGCGTGTGTAATGGAAGGCCTTCCTTTATCTCAGAGGGTGTTCAGACATTCTATGATTGTCTTTGTCTTTATTTTGTTGTAAAGAGAAGCTGACGTTGATTTTGTGTTAAGATGCTGAAGTGGAACTGAGTATGCCTACAAAATGCACTGATTGGCCAAATGCATGGCTCTCTTTCCTCTTGGCTGTGTTGTCTGAGGAGAGTGAACTGCTGTGAAGTTCAGGGTAGGAGAAGATCCCTGATCATTCTCTCACCCATAACCACGAGTAAGCACATGGTTTCCAGGGCCAACCTGTTATCTGGGTTGGGGCCAGTTCCTATGCTTCCTATTCCACTTAACACTGGGTCTTGTGAGAATGTGAAAAGTAAGAGGCACAGAGTTCCACAGATGGGAGTCCATGATGGTTTGCTTGCTACCACCCCCAGTGAGGCCTGACCTTGAACTGAATTGCTAAACTGTCTTAGACTTACAGTCCCTAAAAATTATGTAGGCCTTGACCTATTAAATACCCTAGAAAACCCTGCCCTGCAACTAAGACAGTGTTTCTATTTTTTTTTTTTTAGACTCGGAATGACCTAGAAATGATGCATACTATCAGTAATATAATCTCAGATTTAGAAGGAGTCTCTGTGTCCATCTAATCTGACCAATGCCTGAATAAGAATCCCCTTTAAAACAAAAATGGCAAGTGGTGATTGCACCCTTGCTGGAAGAACTTCAGGGTAGGGACTCATTACCTCCTCTGGGAATCCATTCCACTTTTGAACAATTTCAATTACTAGAAAGATTTTCTTTTGTCTTTATAGCAAACCTGATTGGTCTTTGTTTTGTCCTCTGAGTTGAAGCAGGTAAGTTTCTCTTTCTCTCTCTTCCATAAGACAGCTCCTTAAATTGGAGAATAGATTTAGAGTGAAAAGGGACCATAAAGTTAATCCAGCCCACCACGTTAATTTTACACATGAAGATACTTGGGCCTGGACATGTGAAGTTACTTGTTCAATGTACAAAAATAGTAAGAAGGGATTCTATATTAGATGTCAAATCCCCCACAAGAGCATTCAGGATGGTATTGAAAACCCTGGCACATCAATCCCGGGTCAAACTAAACTAGCTCCAGATGCACCAAGGCTCTGACAGTAGCCAGATGGTAAAATAGATGGCTACTCATCTCAATTCAGCCTGCCCTCTGTCAGGCACCCTTATCATCACCATTCATATTATACTGTTGCTCTAGTAACCATAGGAGAAGAACTGTTGTTATCTTGCTGTCTAAAAACTGGCATTTGGAAAACTCACAGTCATTCAGACATGTTGCATCAACCTAGTACGTAGACATGTGTCTGGTACAAATGTGTGGGTGCTATGAACACTTCTGCAACAACCCCAACTATATACTTGAGCAATAGCAAACCTGTTGAACTTTGTAATGCTAACATTCCCCTCCAACAAGTTTTACTCAGTCTCTAGCCATGCCTGGGCATTTTGACCCAAGCATTATATTAGCAGAGATGATTATTTCATAGAGCAAGCAGCACCATGATGTATCTGAAATCCAGAAGGCTAAGATGTCAATCATATGTTTTTATTCCTATTCATTGATAAGAATATGCTTAAATATTTTACTAGAATCTCATATACTTGAAATCTTTCTACTCTAACTAGTGATGCACATAACCAAAGAAGATACCACATCCCATTGAAAAAGCCAGACTGTGGGCTGCATATTTCAAAAGGCCATATATATGGATCCCCTTAAGCAACCCCAAGACCAAGTGGCTTAGTAGACCTGAAACAATTTCAGTAACGTCTCCTTATTGTGTTTTCTATTTAAACATTAATTTACACTCATCTCTAATAGTCTTTGTCTGTGAACAACCAGGAAGGTCACAACAATGATCCTAGAGAGAAGAATAGTAATCACACTCAGTGATCTATTAGACTCTACTCATTGCAAAGCTAAAAGTTTGTCCCTGGCTGCAAGAAGAAAAAAAAAAAAACAAGAAAAAAAAAAAAACAAAATAAACCAAAACCAAAAACAAACCAACAAAGACAAGTCACATTTCCTTGTGGAGCTGCATAGGCTCAGCCTCTTGCCCATAAGCTGCCAGGACCAAAATCAGGACCCAAGTCAGGATTCTTTGAGCTCATTACTTTGTTGAGGTAAACACATTTGTGGAGCTCATTACAGGGAACATAGAGGAGATCATTAAAATCTTTCCCCCAAAAAGTATCCATTTATAGACGGCTCCATCTGTACTGATGGCCACTCAGCTATGTGTTTTTCCATCAACATGTGTAAATGTAGTGGGATTTAAATTGCTTCTCTACAATGCGACCACAATTTGGTTCTAGTTCCCTGATTGTATATTATATTCTTTCAGAATATTTTTGTTGGGTCCCCTGAGTGGTAATTGGCATTCATCCCTCACATGTTGTTTCATCATGTGCTTTTCTCCCTGGGTTCTGAATTTGGCTGCGAAAAGCATAGGACTCTGAGTCCCCAGTATTCATATTTAGGGAGATCTATTCTGGCTAAAGAGGAAAAGAAGGAGCAGGAACTTGGAAAGAGAATAAAATCCATTTCACAGGGAGAAAATGGCTGTCTATTTCGTAACTCTCCATGGTAATTCTTTTTTCTCAAGTAAGGTTTTGAATTTTTGAGACTTTTCTTTCTGCAATCCAAAGTACTTCATGCCACATGTGGAGGAGTGCAGGGAAGAGGCTGCAGATTTGTACGCTGGTCTCCCTGAATCCAGGCCTGGCCCTGTATCCGCTGTGCCTCCTAACTGCTCTCATAGTCACGTAGAGAGTATTTGACCCAGCCAGGATTTGACGCTAGTTCCTCTGACTCCAAACCCAGAACTTCCCACTAATGCAAAGACCTGCCTTCCATACATGCTAGGTGTGTGATCGGGGCAACTCACCCATTGGAGGCAGTGAGGAGGCTTGATGAATATAGAATTGCAACCCCAACCAAGAAGACCTGATTTGGAATCCTGCCTCAGACACTTACTAGCTATGGGACTCTTGGACAATCAAGTTGAACTCTCTTCAGTTTCCTCCTCTGAAAAACTAAGATGATAAGAACACCTACCTTCCAGGGTTGTTATGAAAATTTTAAATGAGTGCGTACATACACACATACACAGACATGATTTTATTTATGTAGAGAATTCCTATCTTGGGAGTTCCCACAAGGGAAGTCCAAGCTGTCTTTCCAGTCATGACTTCTACCATTTGTATGGTACCAGAAGGTTTGCAAAGCATTCTAATAAACATTCACATCAGGCAAGTCTTCACATGGTGGTCAGAAGAAGTAACACAAGGACATTCTCAAAGTCTCTTTTTAACAATTTTGGAATTGTTTGTGGGACATGGGAGACAATGACACAGGACCACCCAGCATGGCATGCCCTCGTCGGGGAATGTGCTGAGCTCTGTGAACGAAGCTCAAGTGAAGTAGCTCAAAAGAAAGGCAAGATGAGCAAGCTTAGAAAATCCTCCCCAAAAGTTCACATGGACTACTTGTGCTCTGTGGTAGAGCATTCGGAGCTCATCTTGGTCTAATCGGCCTCAGTCCGACACACTGTAATGACTCCAGCATTGTGATGTCATTTTGGCCCTCTTCAAGAGCGAGGGACAGCAACGACCCAACTGTAAGGTTTTCAAAACACTCTAATAAACATGCACATATACACATTATACATATTTACACAATATAATGTAGAGTACACTCTAATACATACATATATATATATATACACACACAAATACTATGTGTTTGTATATGTGCGCTTTTCAAACATTGATACACTGCTTATAAATGGTAGATGTCATGATCGGATAGGGGACTTGATCACCAGCACCCTCTGTGGGAACTCCCACAATGGGAAGTCCCTACACAGAGGAGAGGTTCATAGGTTTTGATTCTGTCCCCACCCCTCAGAAGCCTATAACGCATAGAGGGTTTTCTGGAATTGAAAGCACGCTCCTCTCATCAGCCCTGGGAAATAAGGAGGAGAAATAGTCCAGCTTTTGTCATTTTTTTTCTCTCTGTGTCATCCTGGGCAAGTCACTTCTGTCTGCCTCCATTTTCTCGACTGTAAAATGAGCGTAATGACCTCACCTTCTTTCCCAAGTTGTTGTGAAGAAGAAATGGAGTGACCCATGTAAAGCGGCTCTTTCACCTAGAGACAAATGGAATCCAATTTTTAAATCAGTCATGTTTTAGGAATAACAACAACTGTAATAATAATAACAAATAGACTGTCTGTAGCACATTAGTGTTTGCAATGATCCTATGATAAGTACTACAGATACTATTAGGGTTATTTTACAGAGTAGATTTCAAATCTCATAAGTGTTAGGGACAGGAAATGCCCCCGGTACTCAAAATCTAGCTGTGTATCTTCTGGTGGGCCAAGAAGCAACAAGAATTCATTAGCATTCGCTCCATGCCAAGAACTGGGCTAAGTAATGGAGATTTAAAAGGTGGGGGGAGGGAAAAGGACAGAAGAAAAAAGAAATACAAAAGCATTGCCCCTGCCCTCAAGGGGCTAACATCCCAATACGAATAGTTATGTACATACTAGGTAAATCCAGTTTTAAGTGGAAGATCTTCTTAGAGGGAAGCTGCTACCACTCTATAGGTAGATAGTAGATAGATAGATAGATAGATCAATAGATCGATAGACAGATAAAGGTAGTCCACCCACCTACAACAGCTAGCGGGTCTAATTTTGCCCCATGTATCCTTTTTCCTGAATCCTTTGATGATACTTAGTAAGTGTATTAATTAACACTATTGTAGTCTAAAAAAAATGTCAGTCCTGAGCAAGGACTAGAACCTGAGACCCCTGAATGATAATTCAGTAACTCGGCTCTCTAGGTCACTTCCACAGGCTCAGCTTAATTCATGTAAACTTATCCCCATAAATTGCTGCTTCTATGTTCACCCCCAGTTAGGTTACTCCATCATCCCATGTGGCACCATTTCTATAACTGCATGCATGTATGTATACATATATACATGCATATATATATATATAGGAATAAACACATACACATATGGATGTGATTATGCATCTCTATTTATAAATGTAACAGGCTCTTTCTAGTTGCTTGCTAGACTGACTCATACATATGTATATGTACTCAAATAAGGCCAAATCAAGTCTTAGATAGATGTGTGTATGTGTCTCTGTGTGCATTATATGTGTGTATACATACGTGTACATAGACACACCTACAGAAATATGGCAGTTGAAAGATATTTGCCTCATTTCATTCATCTCGGGCATTCTTAGTGCGGGAACTCCTCCTACTAATAGAGATAAACAATTTATCTGTACAGTCTTAAAGAGGGGGCAACTACATGGCAGCTAGGTGTTGTGGGGGATAGAGCACCAAGCCTAGATTCAAGATGACCTGAGTTCAAATTCAGCCTCAGTAACTTGCTAACTGTATGAACCTGGGCAAGTCACTTAACCCTGTTTATCTCAGTTTCCTCATCTGTAAAATGAGTTGGAGAAGGAAAGGACAAATCACTCCAGTATCTTTGCCAGGAAAACCCCAAATAGGGTCACAAAGAGTCAGACATGACTAAAACAACTGAACAACACCGACAGTCTTAAAGAGTGACCTGTAGCAACTAGAGTTAAAGTCGCTTGACTAATATGTGTTAGAAACAAGACTTGAATCCAGGCTTTTTTGACTCCAAAGGCGATATTCTATTCACTAGATCCCTCTGTCTGTCCTCAAATAAAATACAGTAGCTATGAATCTATCAGCTAGCTTTTGTATGGGCTTGTAAAACACAGTTACATTCACTATAGCATCTGATCCTCACAATGACTCTGGGAGATATCATTATCCCCATTTTCCAGGTGAGGAAACAGAGTTTCAGAGAGGTTAAATAGTTGGCTCATGTTCACACAGGTGCTAAGTATCTGAAGTAGGGTTTGAACAACTCTTTCCTGGATCCAATGGCACATTTGGGAGTCTAGTAGTTTTCTAGAAGTCCACCTGAAATGACTCCTGATTCAATCAAGTCCCAGTTTCCTAACATGCCCAGCCACTCGACTAGGGGAGAATAGGTTTTATTTTGACTAAAACATAATTTGGAAGGTGTTGGATTTTGGGAAGGTCACTTAAGCTTTCAGGCCTGGTTACACTCTAAGCCTATACACTGGATAGACACACACACATACACATCTGCACACACACACACATACATACTTGACCATTGAGAGCAAGTATGTACTGGATAGCAGCTGTCCTTTGAGTTAAAATGTTCTGGGTTCAAGCCCTAAGTGTCATACATTCCAACCATGAGTACACGGGCAATTCAGTTAACTTTTCAGGGCCTAATAAATTTCTTAAAACTGTGTTATAGACAGTTATTATCTCTAAAGTTGTTATTGCTAAAACTGTATATTACAGACAGTTATTATCATTACCACACATGATTTCCACACTTGGTGTTATCTATACCCATGAAATCACAAGAGGTCTTGGAAAAAGATATTTATACCTTTTTGGAACTTCTGTTAAGATTCTCCTTGAATCATATATCATCTACTGGCTCCCCTCTTTCTATCTGTTTGGAAGGGCAGAACTTTTTTTTCATTTTTTTTTTTAGGCAATTGGGGTTAAGTGACTTGCCTAGGGTCACACAGCTAGTCAGTGTCAAGTGTTTGGTTTGAGACCACATTTGAACTCAGGTCCTCCTGACTTTGGGGCTAGTGCTCTATCCACTGTGCCACCTAGATGCCCCCAGAAAGGCAGAACTTTAATAGTTGTCCCTCCCCTATAGTTTGCATTAGAAAAGTATATTTTCAAAAAGGGGACAGTGATTCCCTTCAGTGCAATATTAATTAGAAAGACCCAGCTTTCTGTTGAATAACTTACCTATCCCATAATAGGAAAAAAAGTCCTCGGTGGCATTGAATCTGGCATAGATATTGAAATATAAAATAAATAAATAGGAGTTTGCCCTCAACCCCTCCTTAGAACTTGAATGAAGACTTTGGCAGTAAGGAAGACAAAGACACATGACCAGACTTGATGGCATGTTTGGAGAAGGATACAAGTTTAACAGCTAGGTGACAAGAAGAGCCCCTTCCCCGCCTGTCCTGTATATGAAGGATCTGGTGCAGAGTGGTGTGGCTCCACCTTTCCTCTGGCAGTCATGTGTGCATCCCTATGGATTTGAGTAAGGGCTGAGGAAATGTCAAATTCTTGATAGTACCCAGAGATTTAGCACTTTTCTGTTCTCTGTTCTACCCATCTTTAGGCGGTGACCATAATTTTATGGCATAAAGAATATGATTTCCATGAATGTATGTAATCAGCAGCAGCCCATCAGAAACCTCCCCTGCTCCTTGAACTGAATCCTATTCTTTGATTTTGTCATAATGGAGCAGGAATGGACAAGGGCAGGTATACTTGGATATTTGGCAGAGAATCAGTGAAAGCAACGTAATCCATAGTTCCAAAAACCCTATGTAATAAAGAATCAATCATGTTGTTTTATACACACACACACACATACACACACACCCTCTTCTAAAACCAGGTGATTTGCAGGCAGGACAAAACCCAGGGAGAACTAAGAAAAATCTTGCTGCTCAACATGAAAGTCACTCTTCCTGATGGTGGACAAATGGATTATAGAAAATACAAGATAGTTCACCATGGAAGTTTGACTCCCATGTCCAGTAGGGCCAGTCATTAGATGAAGACCCAGGAGCTCTGGGCTCAGGTCTTGGAATCTTATTGCAAAACATGAACTTAGACTCTTGCAAACCTGGGAGAATATATAAGCTCCCAGAGTAGAGATTTTCTCAGCTTTAGATGTCTAGGAGCCTCCAACTATTTCTGGTGAGATCATCACTCGTGAGGCAAGGTACAAAAGTGGACAATGTCCACCCCTGGCTGGAGATTCCTGTGTTAATGTACTGTAGGCATTCCGGTGTCTCTCTGACCTGACCTTTGACCTCCCCTCTCCTCCCTCTGATCCTTTCTGTCCCTCACCTCCTCTTCCCAGCCCGCAGTCATAGCCTTTTGGTCCATGGGAGTAGTAGCAAACCACCCATGGCAAGTCACCAAGCATCTAGGAAGCATTTACAGACATTGCAGATTCAAAGAATGGCAGAACAGAAAGTGCTGCCCCTTCTCTCCTGAGGCAACACGGTCGGAGCCCTTCCTCTCTTCGTTCTCGAAACCCCGGCCGCACAAGGCTTCACCTGCTCTGTCTAGAATTACTTTTCCCCAATGGCAAGGTCACAAACGCAGCTTTCGAGCTCACTTTCACTCTTGTTTGGCAGGTAAGCCAGTGGTCTGCTTTCAGTTTTTCCTCCTCTCAGCTGTCAGTTAGAACACGTATAAAGGAAGAGCGCCAGCGTCCTGCAAGAAGTACAGATTTGTAATCTTATTTTAAATTATTTGCAGAAATAATTGTATGTGCTTTGTAAATATTACTTTTAAGCATCATGTTATAAAGTTAAGGTGACACTTAAATTAAATGGGATAATATTTGTAAAAAAAAAAAAGTGCTCATTATAGTGCCTGGAACATAATAGGTTCTACATAAATGCTTGTCGCCTTTATCTTCCCCACCTTATTTTTCCTTTTTCTGGGTGCATCTTTGTATTTTAGCTAGAATTCTTTCTCCTGTTCCTAGCATAAAATCATACTTCCTTTATTAGGTGGGATTCAACCCTCTGCAATGTTCTATTAGCCACCTAATTCAAAATCCTTGGAACTGCTGATTGGGAAAGTAATTGATTCCTAGAGCAAGAAGAGCCCCTTCCCCGCCTGTCCTGTATATGAAGGATCTGGTGCAGAGTGGTGTGGCTCCACCTTTCCTCTGGCAGTCATGTGTGCATCCCTATGGATTTGAGTAAGGGCTGAGGAAATGTCAAATTCTTGATAGTACCCAGAGATTTAGCACTTTTCTGTTCTCTGTTCTACCCATCTTTAGGCAGTTACCATAATTTTATGGCATAAAGAATATGATTTCCATGAATGTATGTAATCAGCAGCAGCCCATCAGAAACCTCCCCTGCTCCTTGAACTGAATCCTATTCTTTGATCTAACAACATCCTTCGAGGTAAGGAAAGGTCAGGTCGCGGGTTCCATTCTGCATACAGAAAACCTTCTCAGAACAAGGCCGCCTGTTCAAGGTCTCACCGAAGACTAGACATTGGAGCTCATAATGGCAGCTCGCTCTTTCCAGACTTCAAAAAGTTTGCTATAACAACAGACTTCCTATCAGTACAATGGAAGTTGGATTCCACCTCAAGAAAGATTTTGCCATTAGTAACATATGGTTTTGTAAAGTTTTTTTTTAATCCTTTTGTCAGTATTTTTCCTTTCAGTTCAAATAGAGCAGCTAATCGCTGCTGCATTAATAGTGTTAAGACACTACTTCCTCAGTATATCTGTTAGAAAAGAAATAACTAGACCTATTGGGATTTCAAGATGTAGGTCTGATGAGTGAAGAGGCAGAATAAGCAGGAAAGAGGAGGAGGAATGAACAAGAAGGTGGAGGAAAATGTAGATGTTTATCGTTTCATTGAAATGCTTCATTAGGTTGTCTCAGAATTTTGTACACGGCTTTCTGATGCTTCTCTTTGTATTCTCTGTGTTCATTGAAAATCCAACCACCTATTTTGAAATTTTATTCTCTCTCTCTCTGTCTCTCTCTCTCTCTGTCTCTGTGTCTATCTCACCTTCCCCCACTCTTCTCTCTTTGGATAGGAAGATGACTAATCTTTTATTGATTTTGTTCCTCCTTTTAAAAAAAATGTTCAGCAAGCATTTATTAAGCCCTTACCACTATGAGTGAAACATTGCCCTAAAAGCTAGGGCTCTAAAGATGCAAATCAAATAATCCTGGCCCACAAGGAATTCGTGTTCTAGCAGGGCAGGAGAAGGGAAGAACAGCATGTACTCGGGGGAAAGAAAAGTTAGAGGAATACAAAGTAAATTCAAGAAGGAAGAGTACAAAGAACTTGTTGGATCAGGATTGGCCACCTGAGCTATGCTTCAAATGTCTCCCAACAAGTCTATTCAAGCCTGGCAAGGTGGCTTAATTCTGCAATATTATATGAAACCCACAGCTAGAACTGGAGTCAGGATTGTTTTCCCACATAAGAGGGCCACTATTAAGAATCTTCATCTGTGAACTCACACACACACACACACACACACACAGGGACAAACAGACAGACAGAAACAGACAGACAGAGACAGAGACACAGAGACAGAGAGAGAGACTGAGAGAGAAAGACAGAGATGGAGACAGAGAGATAGGAATGGATAGGCACAGACAACTATTTCAATATAAGTACTTCTTTTGTAATTACACACACACATTTAAAAGCACTCTTCAGAGAAAGGTTGCATAGGTTTCAGGTTTCAGCAGACTGCAGGCATAGAGATTCATGACATAAAAGAGTTTAGTGGAGAATCCCTGATCCTTCTAGAGAATGAATGTCTTAGACTCTTCTGTGAAGTATACCTCTTCCCTCATCTCCTTATTTAAGTCTATAAATTGTCATTTTATCCTGGCTTTAAAAAGCCCAAATAAATGATTGTTTCATCTACATAGTAGAACAGAAATAGAGGATTTTATAAGAAATAATAAGAGTTTTGTGACATTGTACTTTTCTCTTTCTCTAACTGCCTTTTTGACCATTCTTGGTCTACTGTGTTGGCCTCCATCCGGGTCATACCCCACCACCTTGGGTTTTCCCCAGAGTTCTGTCCTGGTTCCCATGCTATTTCTCTCTATGGTATTTCAATTTGTGATCGTCCTTGATTTGTCACTCTTTCTCACCTACCATATTGAATCAGTTAAAATTTACCTTTGTAACATTTCACCTTAGTAAAAGTAGATGGCACAGTGAATACAGGGACAGAACCAGAGTTAGGAAAACCTCAACTAAACTCAGATACTTACTAGCTGTGTGACCCTGAGCAAGTAACTTCACCTCTGCCTCAGTTTCTTCATCTGTAAAATGGGGATGATATTAGCACCTAACTCTCAGGGTTATTGTAACACTCAAACCTGAACTACTGGAATGAATTACTTCCTGGTTGGACCCCATGCCTCAAGCCTCTCTCCAATGCAATCCATTTTCTACACAAACTGTACTTCCCAGAGTGTAAGTCTGACCATGACAACTGTTATTCAATAAAATGCAGGGATCCTTACTGCCTACAGGCTAGGATATAAAATTTTCTGTTTGACTTTGAAGGGCCTCCATCCCCTGCCCCCTTTCTGCCTTTCCAATCTTCTTACATATTGGTGCCCCTCCATGTAATGTCTTCTTGTGGTTCCTAGTACGAGACATTCTACCTTCTGACTC
Organism: Vombatus ursinus; assembly: GCF_900497805.2. Lineage (NCBI taxonomy): Eukaryota > Metazoa > Chordata > Mammalia > Diprotodontia > Vombatidae > Vombatus > Vombatus ursinus. The sequence continues at coordinate 6,175,956 of NW_020954582.1, forward strand.
CAAACATTTTCCCTGGCTGACTCATCTCATCACCATCTTCTAGCTTGAAGTTTTAACTGAGGTCAACTTCTGCAAAAAGCTTTTCCCAGTTCTCTCTGACCTTAGTGTAGCCTCTTGAAATTACTTCAAATTACCTTAGAACTGTTTTATTTGTACTTAGTTTTTGCCTTTCTTTGTATCCTTCGTGCTTAGTACAGTGCCTGGCAAATAGTAGGTACTTAATAGATACTGTTGGACCAGTAGTCTGTAATTCTTTCTTTCTAGCCCTCTACTGTTTGTCCACTTAAGTAAATATTTCAATGTCACTCTTTCTTTTTTTTTTATGCTCTGGAACAGTCCTTTTCTTTGTAAGGGGACTATAATGTAATGATGAATATTATCTAATATCTTTATTCAGATATCAATAAATCACTTTAAATTCTACTTTTTTCAGTGTTCTGTTAAATTCTATGTGTTGTGAATGAGACTGTGCTTGTAGTCAGGAGCAAGTAGGTTCAAATTCCTTCTCAAATACTTCCTAGTTGTGGATGCCTAGGAAAGTCATTTATTTCTGGGCCTCAATTTCCTCATCTAGAAAATGAAAAAGTTCATTGTGGTGATTCTAATATCACTTACAACCCTAAATCTGTGATAACACAATTTGTCTAGCTTTCTTGCTGTTAAAATTATACAGCTCTGAAAGTTAAACATAATAAATCTTAAATTATTGTGTTCTTTTCAATGCTATCATTTCCTTTAGGAATATATACTGTTGTTGGTGTGTGTGTGCGTGTGTGTGTGTGAGGGAGAGAGTAGAGGGAGAATGACATTGCTGTGTTTCTTTTTCCATAGTACTTAACATCATTGTTTAAATCTCACATTTATCCTTCTTGAATATTGTTTTTATTGTTCCTTTTCTGAAGTCATTTTGAAACTCTTGCTGTTTTTTTAAATACCTTGAAATTTACTAATGTTTCCTCCCCAAATTTTCACTCTGTGTCCATATACTTTAATGATGTTTGTTTTCGTATCAATTCTTCCATTATTTCTTTTTTTCATTTTGAGGGTAAGTTCAATGCGTTCATATTTAGGGTTATAACTGTTTTTTGTGTGTTTTCTCTATCAAATTCTAATCATTATATCTATATCCTCTTTTTAAATCATATGGGCCCCTCTTGAAGTCATCCAACTGTGGGGAAATAGATTAGAATGTCACTGGAGGGATTCCCTCCCAATAGATTGCACAAGATTTCCATTGAACCCTTTGGAAAAGCTAAGGAGGGGAATGATATTTTATATGATTCTTATTATATGCCAGGCACTGTGCTAAGACTACTCACAAATATTATCTAATTTTATTCTCACAACAACCCTGTAAAGTATGTGTCATTATCACCTCCATTTCATACTTGAAGAAAATAAGGCAAATATATATTTAAGTAACTTCTGCAGGGTCATGCAGCTAGTAAGTGTCTGAGGTTGGATTTGAACTTAGGTCTTCCTAATTCCAGGCCCAGCACACTGCTACTCACTGCACCACAAGTTGACTTTCATTCCACCACCCCAATTTTCCTATGAGCCAAAATATCCCTCCCATCAGAAAAAAAAGGAAAAGAAGGCAGAAAAAAAGTTCCCTACTTCCTCAAACCCAGGTCAGGAAAGAGTGTGACTCAATATTTCTCCTACTTTCTTTCCCTTTTATACAATGAAAGAACCTTCCCTGCACTTTTCCTGAACAGATTGATTCATTAATGAGATAACTTGGAATGTACTCTATGTATTCATTTAATTCTCCTTCTTTCTCTCCTCCCAATTTATTTGCTTTGCTTTGAAGTTTACTCATAAATGTTTTCTTTTTGCTGTATTTATTGCCCTCCAATAAGGTGAGGTTTATTTTTAATAACTTTGCCTAGCAGAAGAATAAAAATATTGCCTTCATTGTTGAATATTTTCTCACTAATGGTGCCTATTTACATTTCTTATATAACTTCTCTTTAATGAGTTTGTCAGCCACTCCTGATACTTTTGAAGGAATACTTGAGTGTCTTTTTTTTTTTTTTGCTAATGCTCCTTATTTTTACTTGATCACTAAGCATACCTTTGTAGCATGTGTTATATTGGGAGTTTGTGAATGATTTATTTGGATTTTTGTATTTAATATTCTAATCTTCTTTGAAATTTATCATAACTTAAAAGTAGTCTTTGGCAATTTAGATTTTTTTTAGTATGTGAAATTATTATTATTCCTGGATGATTGTGATATTTTTTGTTTTGAAATTAAAAATCTGAACATTGACCATCATATTTCATACCTATCATGGTGATCTAAATTTCAGTATTCTCTCAGTCCTTTTTATTTTATCCATCAGCTTGTTCCATCTTGATTTCTGACAGTAATTTACCTGTGGAATTTCTTTTAGTATTATATTCACTTTTTCTCAGCCTTCCATGTTTTTTTTTTCTGTGACATATGCATTTGTGTGTACATATGTACGTGTGTGTGTATGTATCTGTGTGTGTGTTTACACAGAGAGACATACCCAGGCAAGATTCACATTAAACTTGGCATATTGTTTCTCTGTCTTCAAGTTGAGCATCATTGTCTTATTGAGAATTTTCTATTCTTCTACCGTTATCGTGATGTAATTTTGCCTAACTCATTTTATCTACCTCTAAATTTCTAGGTTCCAGATATGTCCTGATTTTTTTTCCCTGGGGAGTATAATTTCTGAAAGAATTCCTCAGTTGGTTTCACCAAATAACCTATTTTCTTGTCATTTTCAAATATTTAATAAAGTATTATAATCATTTTTTTAAAAAAAACATCATTTTTCTATTACCTATAATTCTTTTTTAGCTTTAATTACCATTCTAATTTATATCTCTAATTCTACTTTCCATTCTTTACTTGACATTAACACAACAGACTAGGCAATATGACCATCATTTATAATTTTACTTGCATTTTTTAATTAGTAACGATATACCTTTTCTCTCTCCCACACAAATCCCCCAAAACACCCCACTGAGAATGAACAAAACCAAACTTTTGTTATAATCATGTATAATCAAGCAAAAGTTGCTACAATGACCACACCAAATATGTGTGTGTCTCATGTTGAACTCTAGATCCTTCATCTCACTATTAGGAATTGATTACCATATTTCAGTATTAACCCTCTGGATTTGGTGTTGGCTATTACGCCAATCAGAAAACCTGCTTCTTTCAAATTAGTCTGTCTTTACCATGGTGTTGCCTTTGTAAATTATTCTCCTGGTTACTTTCTCTTCACTCTGCATCAAGTCATACAAGTCTTTTAGAGTTTCTCTGGAATGATCCCCTTCATCAATTCTTATAGATCTAGTGCCAAACAGAAACAAAAACAGAGAACACCAAGTCATGCATCAGGATCCCTGTGGGATTCATATCAACTAATCAATAAACATTTATTAAAGACTAATGATGTGCCAGGAATTGTACTAAGCACAAGGGGTACAAACAGAGGCAAAAGACAGTCCCTGCCTTTGAGGAGCTTGCAAACTCATGGGGGAGACAAATAATACAAAGCAAAATGTACACAGGACAAACAGGAAATAATTAAAAGACAGAAAACCCTGGAATTAATAGGGTATAGAGAAAACTTCCTGAAGAAAGTGTGATTTCAGTTGAAACTTATAAGGAAGTCAGGGAGGTAAGTAGTTGGAGTGGAGAAGGGAAATGATTTGAGCAACGGGGACAGCCAGAAAGAGTACCTGGAACTGAGAGATGGAGTGTCTTCTTTGTGATACTTCCAAGAGGCCATTATTGCTGGATTTAAGAATACATGTTGGGGCATAAGGTGTTAAAAAATTAAAATACCTCGAAAGGTAAGAGGAGAATAGATTATGGAGGTCTTTGAACACCACACTAATTTGTAATTACTTCTGAAGGCAATAGGAAGCTACTGAAATTTACTGAGTAAGGAGTGACATGATCAGCCCTGAGTTTAGGAAAATCGTTTTGTTGAATGAATACAGGATGGTTTGGAGTGGGGAAAGACTTGAGGCAAGCAGACCCACCAAAGGTCTGTTGCAATAATCAAGGTATGAAGTGATGGAGACCTGCACTAGAGGGGTGACGATATCAGAGGTGAGAAAGTGTATCGAGAGAATTTGCAAAGGTGAAACTGGCAGGCTTTTGTAAGAGCTTGTACATGGGGGAGTGAGGGGTGAGAGATAGTGAAGAAGCTACGATGACTAATTTTTTTTGAGCCAGATGGCCTTGGGGAATGGTGTTGTCCTCTATATTAATAAAGAAGATTGTGTACAGGGAAGGTTTGGAGAGAAAGACAATGAGTTATGTTTTGAGTATGTCTGCTGGGCATCCAGTTCAAGATGTCTGAAATGCAGTTGGAGATTCAAGTCTGGAGGTCAGTAGAGAGATTGGGAGAATAAAGGTAAATTTGAGAATCATTAGGATAGAGATGATAATTAAATGCATGGGAGCTGATGAATTCACCAAGTAAACTAGTATAGAGGGAAAAGAAAAGGGACCCCAGGACAGAACCCTGAAGGACACCTAAACTTAGAAATTATGATCTGGAGGAGGATCAAACAAAGAAGAAAAACAAGGAGCAGTCATATAGCTAGAAAAAAAAACCCAGGTTAAAGCAGTGTCCTAAAAATCTAGAGGAGAGAATATAAAGGAAGAGGGAGTAATTGCCCAGTAAAAGGCTACAGAGAGGTTAAGGAGAATGAGGAGAGAGGAAAAAAAGCTGTTGGATTTAGCAACCTAGAGATCTTTGGTCACTTGGGAGAGAGCAGTTTCAATGGAACGATAAAATTCAGAGCCAGATTTTAAGGGGCTGAGAAAGGAGTGAGAGAAAAGAAAGTGGAAATATGTATTGTGTCCAAGCTTTTTGAGGAGTTTAGCTACAAATAGTGGAAGTGATTATAGGATGACAGCAGAGATGGAAGGATTGAGTGAGGGTTATTTTTTCAGGATAGGAAGATATATGTTTGTAAGCAGTAGGGAAGAGCCAGCAGACAGGGAAAAGACTGAAAATAAGTGATAGATGGGGATGACAGAGGGGGCAATATGTTAGAGGAGATGGGATAGAATGGGATCGCTTGTGCAGGCAGAGAGGTTAGCCTTGGCAAGGACACAGGCTACCTCATTATGGTAGATGGGTGAAGGAGAAGGAGGCAGAAGGAATCTGGGTGATAGGACAATAGGAGGAAGAGGGGAGAAGAGGGAGCTCAAAGAGAGTGTCCTAAATTGTTTCTCAGCAAAATATGAGGCAAAGTACTCAGCTGAGTGAGTGGGGGAGAGGGGGAAGCCGTGGGGAGTTTGAAGAGGGATGAGAAGTTTTGAAAGTTTCTGTGGAAAGTGGAAGAATGAGTTGATAAAGGAGGGTATGGTAGGATTGCTGAATAGCAGTGAATATCCAGCTGAAGTTGTGTAACATAAATTTCTAGTGGACAAAATCAGAACAGTTGCACAATTTTCTCCTTCATTCAGCAGTATGAGTATTAGGGTGAATACTGACTTACAAAACCACATATTAGCATCATCTATATTCTATTGTATTTATATTCATTTTATTTAGTATTCTCAACGGCATTTTCATCTGCTTTGGGATTCAATCTTATTTCAGGCTGCATATGGCCCACAGGCCATGCATTTGATACTTCTATTTTACAGAACAATAGTATTCCAACACATTTATGTACCAGATCTTATTCAGCCATTCTCCAATTGATTGTCATCCCCTCTGATTCCCATTCTCTACCACCACAAAACAAGATATAAATATCTTTGTATATCCTTAGGTAGATCACATTCTGCTTAGGACTAGTATCTCCCTCAATCAACCCTCCCTTTAATTCCCACATCTGCCTTTTCCCCTATCCTTCTTATTTCTCTGATGAGTGAAATGGATTTCTATATCAAACTGTTTTGTGTTCTTCCCTCCTTTAACCATTTCTAGGTACGAATGAGCTTCAAGTGGCAGTCACTCCCCACCACCTCTTTCTTATTTTTAGATATTTTTACTTATACACCCTGATTTATGAGACAATATTTCCTAACCTTCCTTTCCCTCATCCCCAAATTTAATTAATCTTCTCACTTTCTATTCTTCTCTTAAGATCATCTTAAGACAGAACCATATCCAGCCCTCTCTGAACATTGATCATAATAAGCTCCAGAGGAGACACATTTTACTTCTATATATCATAATGTATTCAGTTTATCCCTATTTAATCTTTTTGTCATTCGTTGTTTGTGTTTAACTTTTAGTTATATATATATATACATTAAAGGTTTCTATAAAGATCTGTTCTATCCATAAGTAATACTTAGAAATCCTGTATTTAATTAAAGATCCATTTTTTTCCATTTTAAGATTATATTCAGTTTTGCTTGTTATTTTTTGTTGTAAGTCTATTTTCTTTGCCTTCTGGAACATTGCATTCCAAATTTTTTTTTTGTTTTTTGTTTTTTTTGTTTGTTTGGTTTTTTTATGGTGGTGATTACTAAATGATGTGATTTTAAATGTGGTTCCTCATTATTTGTATTTTTCTTTGAGACAACTGGCAGTATTTTTCTTTGAAAAGAAAGCTCTGGATTTTGACTATAAGATTCTTGAAATTTTGCATGGTTGTTGGGAATCCTTCAGGAGGGAATCACTGGATTCTTTCTATTTTAACTTTGTTTTCTGGTTCTGAAAGATCTTTCCTTTTTTTTAATATAATGTCTACGCTTTTGTTTCTGTGATGGTATTCTGATAGTCTGACAATTCTGAAATTGATTCTTCCTTGATCTGTTTCTAGGTCAATAGTTTTAATATCAGATACCTTGCATTTCCTTCTTCATTTAACATTATTCAATCTCTTATGATTTTCATTTCATTTTTACCTTTTATGGAATTCATTTTAAGGCATAATTTTAACATTGTTTGGAGGAGAATTTGTAAGAGGTCAGGTGAATCCTTTCCTTTATTCCTCCATTTTGGCTTTGCACATTTTTAACTCTTTTATAAACTCTTCCTTCATGTCCTCCAGTAATCCCAGTTGAATTTAAGCCCTGTGTTTCTCGTTGAGTCTTTGCTTATAGATATTTTGATATCATTCTCTTCTTCTGGATTTGTGCCTTTAGCATTCATGTCTTTATATATAGATATATCTAAATATAAATATATATGTATGTATGTATGTATATATATATGGAGAGAGAGAGAGAGATAATATTGGCAAACTTTTTGTTTTGTTTTATCTGATAATCTTCATCCATCTCCTTGACTTTGGACTTGATTTTAGGACTGGACTCTACACTTCTGAAGGGAAGATCTGTACTAGTCTCACTGCTGCTCTCTTACGGTGTTTCTTCTAGGTTATGAGGGACAGGTCAGACTTGAAAGCTTCTGGTGCTCCAAAAATAGTCTGATCCAGGGCAAAGTAGGACTGTTGTAGCCCTGATCTGAGCTCTACAAGTTTCTGACCTGAATTTGGGTCTGAGAAAGAGAAGATGTGTCAGACAGCTGTGGGGCTCTACTGCTTCAAAGTGAAAGAACTGCAGCCTCTTCTTTGGTCTAGAATTCTTGGCCAGATTTCCTCTGAGGTCTTCAGAAACACTCTGCTGCCACTTGATTCTGAACCTGCTGCTCTCTTGATACAGAACTGCCTCCCAGGGTCGTTATGAGTATCAAATGAGGAAATGGTTGTGAGTCACTCTGCACAGTGCCTTGTGTCCAGTAGGCACTTAATAAATGTTTGTTTCCTTCCTTACCTGTTCTTAGTGAGAGGGGGGTGGAAAGTAAGGAGGGAGGGGCAGGTCCCCTTTTCAGTCCACCTTGGATCTGTGGCTTACTACTGTGTACTGGGCAACAAAGCCTAAAGTTGGCATTTGTCCCCATTAAGGTGCCCTAGCATGAGATTGGGCAAACTTTGATTCGGGTCTGGGACCTCTGTTTGCCTCGTTGTTCAGCCTTATCCTGCACCTTATCCTGGCTCCTGGCCAGATTCCATTGCCAGTGTCACAGATCTCTCAATCTTTCTCCTTTGTCCACCAAGGCTAGCAAAGTGATTCATTGTGTATCTATTTAAAATTTGCCCATCAGGATTTGGTCTGGTGCACTTTCTAGATCTACTTGGAGGACGTTCTTTTAGGGACTGGGGGGGGGGGGAAGATCATTTGCTGTCCTGCTTCCCACTTTTTCATCAACTTTTCTCCATAATTAATGAATCTTTTTTTGAGGACTATTACTCTGTATTTTTAATGTAGTTGACATTAACTTGGCTATGATAGAAATAAAAAAATTTTACATTCACTGCAGCTCACTGTGATATTTTTCCTATTGTCCATATTTGCTGGAAATGAGATCCTCAGTGCTTATTGAACTCAGATCCTCCTGACTCTAAGGCCAGTGTTCTATCTACTACATCACTTAACTACCCCTTCTACCAGTGTAGCATTGAGTATAATTTTTGAAAAAGACTCTGCCTTATGTGAAAGGACAAAAACTAGGTAAATGTGGAGTGCCTCTCAACCAAAAAGTATGATATTAATTGATGAATATTTTAGCCTTAGAAAGGCATGAAAGAAAAAAAAAAAACAACAGAAAATGGTCCTAGATAATGTATGTCCCCTTCCTAATAATGTAATGAAAGCAGCAAATGAACAGAAGTGGTAACAGAAACAGCTAAGAATTGTGAAGCCTTAGAATATCTCCAAATAGTAATTTGACCAATTATAATCATAATCAATCAATAATCAATTAATAAACATTTCTAAATCTCTATGTTACAGTAATAAGAAATTATATTTTCCCAGCGGCCAGTGAAGCGACACAATTCTTCAAAAATTCTTTCTATATAGACATTCCAATTCTAAACCAAACTCAATGACATTTTCTAATTTGCAGCTTAATTGACAAACTCCAACTCCGCTGATGATAAAATAAAGTCATTGCTAGAGCTGCTTTCATCATATACATGAAAGAGAACATCAAAGACATTTTCTAAGATACTTGGCCATCTTGATAGAAGTTCTAGTTCTCAGCACCAGCAAACAAAGCATCAGGAAAATCACGGCAGTTAGTGCACAAAAAAAAAAAATTTACCAGGGAGAAGTTATTTTTTGTAATAAACTTGACAAGATCATACATATTAAGTAAACCTATAATTTGAAAATAAATGACAATACAATCTTGGGCACATGAAATGACATTCAAAGGTAGAAATATCATTTGTGAAAACATGAAAGAAAGCAAATGTGTATACTTCTCTGTATATTATAAATATTTTTATTAAGAAATTTAAGAAGCAAGAATGTGTTATCACTTGACAAACAAGATGTCAGAATAGATGCTTACAGCAACTTTCAATAACAAAAAACCCTCAGGATTAAAATAAAGAATTACACAATATAGAGCAACCAGCTCAATTCACAGGATGAAAAGCCAAAAATACCATATACACAAACAAAAAAATTCCTAAAGTAATATCAAAGAAATTTAAATACTTTGAATGCCTATCCGAAAATTTTAATCTTAGACCCACTCATTGCCTCTTATGGCACATTATAATTGCATATAAACTTGGTAATATTATTTGACATATAGGCTTGCATAACATATGGAGCATGTAAATTGGCATACCTTGCAGTATCATTCCCATTGGGCCTTCTCTTTACCCTGGGATGCTTCACCCCTCCCCCAAGGATGACAGCCCACTTACCCCACACCTTCTGCAAGCCTATCCTTTAGTTACCCCATGTCTGTGATTCTTCATCTGGGTATAGAGATCCCTACTCCATAACAATGACTCAGTCCAAATCCTTCTGCACCTCATAAGCAGCTGCAGATAACAATTCTGGGAGAGCGACTAAAGATGCTAGGTAAAAAAAAATAAATCAAGAGCTCCAAAGACTAAACGTAAATAAGAGCCTAGTTCATAAGCAGATTAACCAACAGAGAGGAACATAAATCATTGCTGTTGTTTGTTCTTCATTTTCTTTTTTTTCCCATTTTTTAGCCAATTGGGGTTAAGTGACTTGCTCAGGGTCACACAGCTAGTAAGTGTCAAGTGTTTGGTCTGAGGCCGAATTTGAACTCAGGTCCTTCTGACTTCAGGCCCAGTGCTCTATCCACTGTGCCACTTAGCTGCCCCTGTCCTTTGTTGTCAAAGAAGACTAATGACATCATAAAGCGATATATTAACTCATGCATGAATTGGATTTAAGTGAGACAGAGGTGCACAAAGTTGAAAGCATCACTCTCTCTTCCAGAGTCATCAAAATCCAGTGGCAAGACACGAGTGAATATGACTGACAATGGCCCAGGATGCAGTGAATGACCTTGGCATCTGTGATGTCTGACCAAGCTGTAAGTACTCCATAGAGCCTGCTTCAGCTGTCTTCAGGACCATTGGAACAAATTGTTCTCATCCACCCATTCTATCAAGGAAAGTCTTCACACGCTTGGGGTAGACATTTCCCTAACTCACTAACAGGTTTGAGGCCTGTCAATTACCCACAAACTGATTTAGTTCATCTATTAAGGCAGTTTTACCAGGGTGTGACTGGGAAATGCCAGCCAATACTACAGCTGCTTGGAACAACAGGTGAGCGCGGAGTGGCAGGTGGACACCAAAGGTAGATGAGCAGCCATGAAAAGGGCTGGCCAAGCCCTCGCAGCAGAGATGCTAGTCCTACCCTGAATACCCCATATGCTTTACATCATAAATGCAGAAGAAAGGATGTGCATCTTTATTAAAAATTTAGCATGTTAAGTGAAAAAAATTAACAAAGTATAACCAAAAAGGAGCAAATATTGAAGATTAGAGGAAAATGGATTAAAATGTTTAAAAATAAACTATATGATTGATAATGAAAAATAAAGACAGCTTTTGAAAATAATGATAACAGACCTGGCCTAAAGAAAAGAAGAAGGAGGGGAATACAGTGGAAAAACTTAAAGAGAAAAGCTTCAATTGAAAAATAAAATACATTTTAAAAATCACTACTTGCTGTATGCAATTATGTGAAAGTAAACGTGAAAATTTAAAAGAATTAGAGGATTATCTACAAAAATTAAATACACAAATTCAACAGAACACGGAAGAAATCTTAAACATTCTAATTTCAGAAAATGAAATTGAACTACCCATAAAAGACCTATCAATGGATAAATAACTCATTATTTCCAGTGGATTTCTAGGTCAATTATATGGTCTTATTGAAAAAGTGAGACAGAAAACTCTCCAAGAAACTACATTAATGTGAGATATTTTGCCCTAATACTTAAACCAGGTAAGAATTAAGCAAATAAAATGAAATATAGATCAACAACAAATTTTGATATTGGATAAAATAAGTTAAATCCCAGTAAGAATCAGGTATCAATTTATTCAAAAATGTTTGTTATCATCCTGTTCAATTTATATCAGAGATGTGAAAACAATTTATCATTAGGGAAACATTTAATATATTGGATCACATTGAAAAGAAAAGTACTACAAGTCACGTGATTATAGCAATATGGGCAGAAAAAGCCTAGTGAACAAAACAGAATCAATATTTAAAGTACATAAGTTTGAAATGTCATTTACAAATATTATAGAAAGTGTACCTCTAAAAATACCAGTGAGTGGGTATCCTTTGCAATGGAGAACCACTAAAGTCTTGTTGTTTTTATTTTGGTTTTTTATTCTAAACTTAACAATTATAAAACAAAATGAACATTACAGAAATCAAGCATTATACAAAAGGAGTGAATTGTATATGAAACTGTTTAGCTCTACTATGTAAAGCTTGACTTTTGAAGGTGCATAATATTCAGCATATGACTTTCCAAGCTCAACTTCTTGTTTGTGATTGCTTCTGATTCCCCTTCTGTTCTCTTCTTATTTTGTACTTTGGAAAGCCTAGTTCTGGCTCTCCCTGCAAACTTTCCTTCAAAAGTGAAGAAGAAAGAAAGAGAGAGAGAGAGAGAGAGAGAGAGAGAGAGAGAGAGAGAGAGAGAGAGAGAGAAAGAAAGAAAGAAAGAAAGAAAGAAAGAAAGAAAGAAAGAAAGAAAGAGAAAGAAGGAAGGAAGGAAAGAAGGAAAGAAAAAGGAAGAAAGGAAAGAGGAAGGGAAGAAAGGAAGTAAGAAATGTATATACATATGTATGTATTTATAAATCTATCTATCTATCTTGGCATAGGGACATTTGATAAGATAATTTGATAAGATTTGGTTTTTGGACAGCTGTTTTCTTTTTTATTTTAACTGTATTAATTTTGTTTATACATTTCCTTAAAAATAGAAATAAGAATTTTCTTATTCTACCACTTATAAGTTTGTTATAGCAATTCTGTTCTAGAAATATGATAAGAAAAAATAAATTAAAGGTATAAACCTTTGAAAGAGGAGACAAAGTTATTTCTATTTCCTTGCACCTTGGTGGTTTCTGTGAAAATCTCAATACAATCCACAATAAAACTGAGACAAAATTTTCAGTAAACAACATAAATATTTATTTTCATAGAACAATAAAGTAATCCAATGGGAAGTAATCGTAAGAGAAATCCCGTTCAAAATAACTAACAAATTACTAAAATATCTGGAAATACACTATGAAAGAAAGTACATACATACATATATGTATGTAATTTGGGGGGAAAATATTAAGAAGTAAAGAAATAGGGCAATTAGGTGGTACAGTGGATAGAGAGCATCAGCCCTGGAGTCAGGAGGACTTGAGATCAAATTAAGCTTTAGACCTTTGTTAGCAGTGTGACCCTGGGCAAGTCACTTAACTCTGATTGCCTTAAAAAAAAGAAGTAAGGAAATACAAATAATTAGAGGGCTATTCCTTCCTTATGGTTGGTTGGATCATACAAATAAGATAAAAGTAATGATTTTACTTCAGTTTATTTACAGGGTTTTTTTTAATTATTTGATTTGCTATGCCAAGCAAGGTATTGAAGGGATACTTTAAATTGCTAGAGGAAAAATTTTATTTAGACAACCAGATGAGTAATGAAAGGGAAATCCTACTTACAAATATCAGATTATAAGATAAAGCAATAATCATCAGATCAATTTGGTTCAGGTTAAGAAACAGAAACATAGATCTGTGGAAAGAAAAAGGTGGTCCTATGATCCTATAGATAGCTTAGAAAAGGAATAATCATATACATGTGAAATGAAGAATCCAGCACTAAGTGAATTCTCAATCATAAATTTACTTAGGAAAGAATTGGAAATAATATGAATATTTAAGATTAGGGTAAAAAAAGTATAAATATGCTAAAAATTATAGAAGAATAAGATTAGATAGATATGTAGATACTTCTTAACCCAACAAGGAATACAGATCATAGGATCACAGCATCATAAGTGCAGAAATGGAAAGGATCTCAAAAGCCACACAGTCAATCACCTATTAGGAAAGAAACTCATTTCCTTGGAGCTTGAATGTCTGTCCCAAGTGTACACAGGTATTAATAGCTAGAACTGAGTTGTTGGGTTTTTTTTCTCCAAAGTCAAAACTCGTTTCAATATATCATTTTGATTACATGAAATTTGAAAGCTTTTGCTGAAACAAAATCAATGCAGCTAAAATAAGAATGGAAAGTGTGCAGTTTTTTTTTGCTTTTGGGGGGGGGTTGAGGGAAAGATCTCTGTAGGATACAGATGGAATTAACACAAATTTGAGAACAAAACTAATTTCTAATAAAAAAATAATCAAAGTATGTGAAAAACCTTTCTCAAAAGAGTTTCCAACTATTAAAAACTACATAAGACATAATTTTCAATTATTAATAAGAAAAATGCAGATCAGAACAATTCTTAGGTTTCAACAAACACCTCTAAAATTTGCAAAAATGAAAAGCTGGGTATATTCAATGTTGGACAGAAAGTAGAATAACGGGCATAAAAGTACATTGTAGGTGAAGATATGAATTGCTACAAGAATCCTGGACTCTATTTTGAAAACATGATTTAAAAATGACTAAAAAATTCTTTTCAAATGATCTTTTGATTCAGAGATCCTACTACATAAAGGCCAAAGATGTTAAAGACAGAGAGACAAGTCCCATAAGCATAGAAGGTTCCACCAAAGCCCTTTATGTGGCAACAAATAAGTAGTTCAAAAATGAATGTTAAACAAAGATATTGAGGCTCATGAATGTACTGAAATATTGTTGTGCCGTTGCAAATGACTAATATTAAAATCTCTAAGAAGTACTAGAAGATCTGTGCACTGACTCAGAATAAAGTAAGTAGAACCAACCAACTGAATGACAAATATGCAGCTAGAAAACCTGCTTCTTGGAGAGCCATGATGACATTTAATAGAAGTGCTCCAAAAAATTTGGAACATACACAGAAATTGTATCACTGGTTCTGTTTACAAACCCACTGTCTGAGTGGCTGCAGTCCCCAAGCTAGAATAATGGGAGAAGCAGAAAAAAGGGACCGGTTGGTTTTGTCGAAACTCTTCACTTCAGGGGTCTGCTTCCCACTCAATGGCATCCTATGAGATCAGAGAAGAAAAATGCTTTGAAGGAGAATGGCCTTGGGATCTCCCCACCTGAGCCTGAAGTGAGACCTGTGACCATGAATCTCTGTTCTTCGCTTCAGTATTCATTCAAACGTGGTAAGTGTAGGAGATCACTACCATACTCCTTCAATGAAAATACCAAATATAAAGATGGACATAATAGCGAAAGGGAATTAAAGATTAATAATGTTACTTAATAGAACTGCACAAAATAAAAAAAAATCAACCAAGAGGCTATAGAACATATATTTTAATGAATTCATTCTAATTAAATTATTTTGTTCTAGGAAAATAAGAACAGCTTAACAGAAAAAAATCAGCATAACTGATCATATTTAAGAGTCACATGATTATATTACTAGAAACAGAAAATATACAAAATGCATCTTGCTTTTATTTGAAAAAAACAGTAATGAAAGTAAATTTTAATTCAATGGAAAACTTTTATCTAAAATCAAAAGCTATAATGTAATAACAATGAAAACTTTCTCAGTGTGATGAGAAATGAATCAAAAGTTCTGCTGTCTCAGCTATTCTTTGAAGCAATGATAAAAATGCTAACTGTCTCAATAGCAGTAGGGAAAAAATGACTTTAATGAAATAAACATAGAAAAAAGGCAAATTATTTCTATTTGCAGGTGATATGATAGATTCTATAATAATGATAAAAATAATAATAGTCATTAACTAGAATGTATTGAGAGCTATAAGGTTTGCAAAGTGTTACGTGTTATCTGCTCTGAATTAATAGTCATTTAATTGCTTCAATAAATCACAAATATGAAATAAAATTAAAAAAATAATTATTTCTTCTGTACAATACTAACAAAATCCAGGAGGAAGAACCAGGAAGAAAAAATCATTTTAAAATCTACAACAACAAAAAAATAGTTATTGAATAACTATGGGTAAAACAACTAAGACTCAACAAAGAGAAAATTATTTTCAGAGATACAAATGATGACCTAGTCAACATTCTTGTCTGGACCATGCCAATAAGGTAATAATGAAAATTTTACCTAAATGTTGATAAAATTTTCATTCTAAAATAATCAAATTATCATGTGAATACTTTTTTTTTAAATAACAAAATCCATCTGTAGAAATAAAAGATGAGGAATATCAAGGGAAATTTTTGTTTTAAAAATGAAGTGGGGTGCTTATTAGTATTACATTTCAAATTATATTATGCCATTGAATTAAAAAATATAGAAAAGTAAATCATCAGATAGATTATATAAGACCTAGAAATAAGCATTTTTATAATCCAGGAATCAATTAACCTAAAACAATAGTGTCATATGAAAGGTTTTCTTTATTTTTAAAGATCTTCTGTGAACACTGTAAAGCAGTATTGTAGGAAATGTCTTTAGACCAGCATTAACACCATATTTGAAAAAAATATATATTGAAAAATGATAACTGATTAAACATTTTAAAGCTCACAATAATAGAATTGAAAATGTGTATTATGTATGTACATATATATGTATGTGAATATGAATGAAAGTATGTGTATACACATATACATACATACATATATGTGTGCATATGTGTATGTACATCTATGAGTGTGCTATCAATATTAATGGAATCTGTAACCAAACAGGATAGAAAACACTATACAAGACAAAATAAATCCTCTAATTTATATACATATACATACATATATATATATATATACACACACATATATAGGCACTTTCACAGTAATTAAATAAATGGACCTAAAATTAGAAGATATGTATTGATTATGAAAAATGACTTAATAAATTCTGACAATAATCAGATATTCAAAATTATAGCAAATTGACCAAAATTTATAAAATTAAGAATTATCCCCTTATAGAGACAATTTAATTCCTTGATTTTTTTTGAATCAGTAAAGCAAACTACCATCAATCACTAGAAAAAAAATGTTCAAAATCATTAATTACCAAAGAATTTAAACTACTCAGTAGTTTCACTTCATATCCCCAAAATTAACCAAGATGTTAAACAATAATGATATTAAATGTTGGAAGTGTCATAGAAAGACAGATGAACTAATTCATCACTAGTACAACTGAGAATCAGTATAACCATTATGGGAATCAAATAATAGATATTGTTAGATTATCCATTCTTTTTTATCTCAAGATTTAATTGCAAGGTTTAGATTCAGAGGAGGTCAATTACAATAAGAAGATACCAATATATACCAACAAAGCCACAAAAGAATTATTTCCTATAATAATAATTTGTGAAATAAAAATTTGTGCCCATTGATTAAGAAATGAATGGCTGTGGGAAAAAAATAAAAACATGATTTATGAATGCAAGCAATGTCATTGTGTTAAAGAAATAAAATTAGAAATGCAAAGTAGCACGGGGAGAAATGGACAATTTGAATGAAGTAACCCAAAGTGCACAAAGAAGGACCAGAAGAATAATATATTTAATGACTACTAAAATGTAAACAAAAATAACAAAAATAAATGGCAACAAATTTCAGGGAAGTATTGTTTACTGAATAATGGTGCCCACACACTCACAACATTAAAGAAATTTTTTTTTGTTGTTATTGACAACAGTTGCTAACCTACACATGTAAAAGTGTAGGTTAGTGAAATAATGAAATAATGGGTTTTTGTTTAACCAACTCTGTTCTATTAATAGTTTGCTTTTGCTTGGCCATTGTGGGGTTAGGAACACTTTGTTGAAAAAAAGGTGTTTGAATATCTGTAGGGGACTGCCTTAGATAAAATGAATGAACTATAAAAAGGGAGAAAAATTAAGAAGTCTTGCTAAACTAATCTTTTTTTTTTCAAAATAATTCCTGGGAATGAGTAAATAATACAATTTTAACTAAGTTTCAGTAAGACCAATCAAATATTCCCTCATGCTATCCTTATGGATGAAATCAAGATATGCTGGTTAAACAATATTATGGTTTTTTTTTTTAGATTTGTAATTTTTTAAATAACTGGAGGCAAGAAATAGTCATTTATGTTTCAACGAAACCAAAGGTGTTCTCTAGGGGAGTACTTCAGGTTATGTATTTTTCCATGTCATTTAAAAATATTGATGTTTTATATATGTACATCAACTACATTAGCCCATTAATCCCTCTCCCTACCCCTCTTAAGGATGCATCCCTGATAATGAAGAACAAAAAAAGAAAAAGATGAAAGAAAAGTCATTAGAACAATCAACAAACTGAAAACAATTGCATGCAATGTTCTATATTCATAGACCACTTGTGCTAAGTCATGGTTGGGGTAGGCAGCTTATCTTATTTAGGGGGAAGCTTGGTTTTGAAAATTTCACAATATTCAATTTTATAATTTGCATTATAATTTCTGCATGCAGTATTTTGTTATATATATTTGTTCTTGTGGCTCTGCTTACTTGATTTCACATCTGTTCATTTGAGACTTTCCATGTTTCTCTACATTCATCATAAGTACTATTCCATTGCATTCATATTCCATAATTTATTTAATCATGCTCATGTAATTTGTTATCTAGTATGTTTTCAGTTCTTCGCTAACTTTTCCATACATATAGAATTTTACTGGGGACTTGGAAAAATTATTGTTGTTGTTGTTGTTGTTATTGTTGTCATTGAAAAAATGATGAAATAGTAAGCAACGGGCACAAGTGACAGGGTCTTATCCAAGAATATCTAAATAGGAAATGGGGCTAACCCAAAATCTAGTGAGAAATTGGTATATATGCAAAGTTGTCTATGCAAGATTATCCAGCACTAAATTTACAATAAAATAGCAAGGAGGATAATGAATATTTGAAAATGAAAATATCTGTGAAGACCAGGGGAACAAACTCAGTTGTCCATGGCTGGCAAATGTACTACCACATTTGCACAATTAAATTACCATCTCAATTTGTTTGACTAAGAAATATCAATGACATAGAACATAATAATGTAAAGAACAGCTGGACTAATCTAAGTGCATATAATTTCATGGGGTTTTTGCTAGAATATGACATCTTGAGGGCATTGAGCAATTATCACATATATGGAAGAATTTAATTTCAAATGATTGGGGTAATCACAGACCATATGACAACAAAAAGCAATTGAAACAAATATCAAGAAATGCTGATCCACATTACTTATTTCACACTTTAATAATAATCTGTCTACTCATTCATAGCACCATTTATGAATTTATAAGATGAGAAGCTTGCCTCATATTTTGCAGAGAAAAATGAGCCCATTCACCATGAGCTCCCTCTTCTCCTATCACTCTGATGCCTTCTGCCATTCTTTCCTCCTTCACTCCTGTCTCCTATTATGAGATGGTCTTAGTTTTTACTAAGACTTACTCCTAGACTTGTTGAAGTGATACCATTCCATCCAGTCTCCTCCAACAGATTGCCCCTCCCATCTGTTATCCCAACTCTTTTACTTATTTTTAATCTTTCCCTCTATGTACTCAGTTACTACGGCCTATAAATATGTCCATATCTCTGAAAAATCCCTCACTTGATCATTTCATTCCTACTATCATATTATTTCTCTTTTACATTTTTTGCCTGAAATACTTGAAAGAGCTACAATAGGTGCCTCCACTTTCTCTCCTCTTATGCTCTTCTAAGCACCTTATAATTTGACTTGCAACCTTGTTTGACTGAAATTGCTCATTCTAAAGTTACTAAGGATCACTTAGTTTCCCAAGGCAATGGTCTTTTCTCTATCCTTATTCTCCATGACCTCTCTGAAACCTTTGCCACTGTTGATCACTTTCTCCTTGATATTCTCTCTAGATTTTTGGAACACCAGTCTCTTGTCATTTTTCTCCTACTTCTTCTCTTTCTTATTTCCCAGATCCTCTTCCAGATCATGCCCTCTAACCTTATGTGTCCCTCAGGGTTCTGTCCTGGGTCCCCTTCTCTTCTCTCCATGTATTACTTCACTTGGGGATCTCTTCACCTCCCCTAGATTTAACTACCATCTATATACTGATGATTTCCAAATTGACCTTTCCTGCCCCAATTTTTCTGCTGACTTCCAATCTTGGATTTCTCTGTCACTTACAGACATCTTGAATTAGATGTCTAGTAGACATCTTAAACTCAGTATGTTTGAACCAGAACTCATTATGCTTTCCCCTAAACACTCCCCCACCCCACCTACCTTGAGGGCAACACTATTCTCCCTGTTTCTCAGGCTCACAACTTAAGAGTCATACTGGATTCCTCAATCTCTCTCACTCCCCATATACAACTGTTGCCAAGGCCTATTGATTGCATCTTTGCAGCATCTTCTGAATATGCTACTTTCCCTCCTCTGACACAGCATGACCTGGTACAGACTTGATTACCTCACATCTTGATTATTGAAATAGCCTGCTGTTAGGTCTGCCTGCCTTGATTCTCTCTTCATTCCAATCCATCTTCTATTCATCCACCAAGGAATTCAAAGCCCTTTATATTCTAGCCCTGTCCTACCTCTCTGGTCTTCTTATATTTTACTCTTCAATATATTTTCTTCAATTCAGTGAAACTGGCCTCCTGTGTATTCCACAAACAAGACCCTCCATGTCTTGGCTTGGGACTTTCTCTCTGGTTGTCCCCCATGCCTATAATACTCTCTCTCCTCCATTCTGACCAGAAAATTCCATCTTCTATAAGAAGTCTTCTCCAAACCCTCTTAATTCCAGTGACTTCCCTCTGTTAACTGCTTTCTATTTATCTTGCATATAGTTTGTTTTGTATGTACTTATTTGCACATTATCTTGCCAATTAGATTGTAAGTTCCTTGAAGACAGATTATATTTTGCCTCCTTTTTAAAATCCCTTTAACTTAGCACAGTGACTGGAAAACAATAGACATTTAATACATGTTTATTGAATTGAGAGCAGGGACTGTCTTTTGCCTCTCATTCTATCCCCAGTGATTAGTATAGTGCCTGGAACATATTAGGTACTTAAAAAATAATTGTCAATTGATTGGTTATATGGCTAATATAGGGCTTTCACAAATAATTTCCTAAACAGACGTAAAGAATATGAAGTCACATTGTACATATTATCAGTTGGCTAGATTCTTTAAAGGGAATCAGAAGAGGAAAATCTCACTTGAATCTCTCCTACAGTAATACATCTCTCATGCATATGTCAAACTCACATTAAATTACTTGAAAGGTATATAATGAAGATAACTTTGTTCAAGGATTCTCAGATGATTGACATAAAAAAGAGAATAAGATAGAGTGATATATATTTACCCAAAGTACTTTCTACTCAGCAGGATATTCTGTACTGAATCCAAAAGAAATAGAGTTTCATATGCCTAGTGAGAACTTGCAAATGTGTCCCTTTGTGGATGCTATACTAAAAGATCAAACCCACTGAATATTACATGATGTTCACCATAACAGCCATGATCATTCAAAAGTTTGACCTAACAACACATATAGGAAAAATTAAATAGAAGAGGCATAACTGTTGTTTAGACCATAATGTATAGTTTGATGGCAATTATTGAAGTGTTATATAAGTATATGTTATTAAATAGACACTTTGAACATGTAATTCATTGTTTCTTTAATTGAATAAGGGAAGAAAATACAAAGAAAAAAATACATCAAGTGTTGTTTAGCAATTTTTCAGGTATGTCAACTCTTTATGATCCCATTTGGGGTTTTCTTGGCAAAGATGTTAAAGTAGCCTGCCATTGCCTTCTCCAGCTCGTTTTACAGATGAAAAAACTGAGGCAAGCAGGGTTAAGTGACTTGCCTGAGACTGGATTTGAACCCAGATCTTCCTGAATGTAATGTCAGCACTGTATCCAATGCAACACCTGGCTACTCAAAACCAAGAGTTATGTAGATGTATAATGAAATGCTTAAATGTGATCTAATCCAATTTGATATTGCGAATCTAATTTGACATTTGATATCACTACCCAAAAACATCTACCCATCCACTTCGGACCCTTGACTATGTTCTCCTATAAATTGCATACAAGATGCCAACCAATGTGCTAGAGGGCTTCCTTACTTTCTCTGGACACTGTAAACATACAAGTGAAGCATTTATTTATCTACATGTCATTCCTTAACCTTGAGTTGTGATTATTCCATTGGTTCATCCTGTAGTATGTTTCCCTGAAGACATCTTCTCATTCTGTTCTTACTCAAAATCTCACATTGGTTTTATGGGTCCACCACTTGCCTCTCCATTGTCCTGCGTTTTTCACTTCTTCACTACAAAATATCAGTGGATTGAGAGAAGCTGTATGGCATAGTAGATACAGGTATTGATCCTGCTGTGAAGCAGCAACAAAGGAGACATAAATGGGAATCACATAGAATGAAGAGGCACGAGTGGGTTACAATCTCTCCTGGTAGAGTACTCACATTGATAAAATTCTTATTTCAGAGAACTCTGAAACTAAATGTAAAGGCTTACATGTAGGATAAAAAAAAAACAACTTCATACGTAGAAGAGTTTCTTGGGAGAGGGGCATGTAATGCTTAGCTAATAGGTTATTTAAAAAAAAACTGATTTTAGTGAACCATGAACTCTATATAAGGCAACAGTTTGGTAAGGCAACAAAAATGTTGATATTAGAAAGTATTGTGAGACAGAATGTTCAGAAATAAGTAGGTGACCACATGCTACACTCTGTCCTTAGATATCAATTAAAATACTGTTCTCAGTTCTGAGCACAATATTTGAAAAAGGAAATTGGTGACCTGAAAGAAGTCTAGAATGTGATAACCAGGGCAGTGAAGACCCTCAAGAGCACACTACATAAGGATTAGGAGAAGGAACTGGAGATGCATCATTATGATTACCATCATTGTTAACAACAACATCATCATCATCATCATCATCATCATCATCATCATCATCATTCTAGTATTTCTATACCACTTTAAGAATGCAAAGCACTTTCTATATATTATCTCTTTGGATTCTCTCATTTGTGAAGTAGATGCTATAATTATCCCCATTTTACAAATGATAAACTGAGTTTGAAAGAGGATGAAGGATTTTCCCAAGGTTACACAGATCCAAAGGATCAGAAGAAAGATTGGCAGTCATGTGTCCCTGACTCCATAGCTAGCACTCTCTCCAGTGTACAACTTAGCTAGCTGCTGAAGCTTAAATAAAGAACAATTAGGGGAGTGATGATGAGAGTTGCCTTCAAAATTTCAAACACTGTCAAGTGGAATTACAATTATACTACTTGACCTCAGAGCATGGAACAATGAATGATGAGCAAACAATGAAGAGAAAGAGATTTCCATTTGAGCCACCCTAAAGCGGGAAGGGCTTTCTAGGAGGCAGTATCATCCTGGACTCCATCACAGAAGGTCTTCGAAAAAAGTCAAGTGAAAATTCCAAAAGACTCATGACAGAAAATTCTCTCCACCTCCATAGAGAGAAGTGATAAAAATCTGAATGCAGATTGAAGGATGTATTTTTTTTTCACTTTTCTTTTCTTACCTTTTTTTCCAGCATGGCTAACATGGAAATATGTTTCGCCTTACTTCACAAATATAGTAAGTATCACTTTTTTTTTGCTTTCTCAATGGATGGGGGAGGGGTAAAGGAGGGAGAGAATTTGGAACTAAAAACTAAAGTAAAATAAACAGGCTAGAGGATCAGTTTTGGAATATGTTACAGAGGGGATTAAAATTCAGGTGCATATCAAATTTGATGTAGATGTAGGTAGACTGCAACAGATTCCCAAAAATGACGTGTGTGAGCAGCTGAAAGAATAGAGAAATACACACAAAATAGATGGAGGGCAATGCCCAAATAGCGAGAATGATGCACATATAATAGATGGCAAACTTTTATCCAAAAAATGTGAAAAGACCTAGAGGAAATCCTTGAGTACAATGATGCCTTTTCAATAGGGAACACAGGAAAACACACAGACAATAATTTTCATGGGACATTTTGGTTTAGCTGGTTCCTGTTTTGGGGTTGTATGAGAAGTCTTTATAAGGATGGAATTTTGAATTCATAAAAGGATCAAAGAAGGAAACATTGTCCTACAAGATTGAAAGCCTTGCATCAACACATCTTCCATAGCTTGATCAGAGGTACCACTATAATTAAATATTATATGTTTATATGTAACTGTAAATATATGCAATTAAAATGCATATTTACTTTTCAAAATATCCTGAATATTTATTCATGCAATGCTATGGAATTCTTGCATTTCAATTCATCATCTTTTAACTCTGGATTCCTTGACATGCTTTCTATCCCTCTGATTTCTTTCCCTTTTCCATTGATTGCTTACAAAGTCTCTCTCTCAGGAATGAACAATTCCTCTCATGAATATCAGTAGCTTGCAAGTTGGTTGAGTAAAGCAGGTTCCAGAAATTGCCCATATAAATTATACATCATGATTTTTTCCAAGGTAGCAAAATTTTCGGATCTCTCATACCATTGATATTGAGATGTGCCTGATACATTTCCACTTGTTAGGACAAATTATTTGAAAAGTGGTCCTAAGACCTATGTTTCCTGAGTTACCTAAACCAGGTAGCCAGTTCTTGGAGGGGTAAGGAATCTGCTATCAGGTCTCAGCTTTGCAAGAAAGAGAGCTATTGCAATGAAAACCATTTTATGTTTTATTAATGTACATCATTATAGCCCACAGAATCATTGCTCAGAAATAAGTAAGCATATACATGGGGCGACTTCTCTCGGACTCTTTCTCTCTCACTCAAATTACGTATGTGTGTGTGTTTCAGGAAATAACCAGATGATCCTATGATGAATAAAAAGTTTTAAGACATTTTCTGCTAATTGAAAGAAAAAAAACTTATTATGCAAAAAGCTTTGAAGCAAGCTCCATTTCTCTTCTCGGCTAACCTTATTTTATTGTTTCATACATTGACCAAAAATAACTGAATTCACTATGATTTCTTTCCAATGAAATTGTTTAGAATCTAATTATCATAATTAAGTGGCATTTAATTAAAACACTTCTCCTAAGTGGGTCTTTGCTGCTTCACATTAACTGCCTCATTTGGATCATCACATATTGTTTCCATCCATGATATCATGCGTAGGGGGAGTAGTCTCAGGTTTAGAATGTTAATATGCATTGATACAGCTGTTCACTGAACACCAAGTTGCTGATGAGCAAACATTAGCAAGAGTGGCTTATGAATTAAAGACTAAACTGCACTTTGGAATTCATATTTTCTAATATCTCTTCGCCAGCTAGCCTTTCATTTTTTTTCAAATATTCTATAATAGTTCAATTTAAAAAAAATCACCTCAATTTAAAAGTAAAAAAATATATAACCAGCGCTGAGGATAGCTTCATTTCATGGATTTGATTTCCCATATAAAGCTTTTCATATTCAATCCTCTACAAACTTCAAATTACTATTACTTCATCAGGTAGATTTCTGGGAAAAAAGTGCCCTTTACAAGATGTCGTTTTGCTTGGCAGTACTACTACTAATATTATTTCTACTCCTACTCTACTGCTACTGCTACTCCTACTATTTCTACAACTACTACCACCACCATCACTATCACCACCACCACCAGGACAACTACTACTACTACTACTACTACTACTACTACTACTACTACTACTAGTATTACTAATAATAATAATTATTATTATTATCATAATATCACTTTAAACTTTGAATGTATTATTTCATTTGACCCTCATAACAACCCTTGGAGGTAACTGCTATTATTATCCTCATTTCACAGACAAAGAAACTGGGCTAAGACAGAGAAGCTAGAAAGGAGGTAGACTTCCCCAAGGTCATAGAGCCAATATGTGTCAGAGGCAGGACTTGAACCTAGATCCTCTTTGCTTGGAGGTCAGTTCTCTATACCCAGCTCCATCCTCTGGACCATGCTCCACAATACCATCATAATGAAACAATACTTTACAAATATAAGGAAAACAACACCTAGCCTTCATTGAGCACATTAAGCTTGGCTTTTCTCATGCTAATTCATTTGATTACCACAACACCTTTTTCAAAGAGATGCTGCTTTTATTTTCTCCATTTTACAGCTAAGGAAACTGAGAGGGAGAGATCCAATGTGACTTGCCCACAGTCTCACTGTTGTAAGCATGTAAGGCAGGATTTTAACTCCAGTCTTCCTGTCCCAAAGTCTGACCTTATGTGCCACTTTGCTACCCATTACTTAAGTGATCCTCACAAAAAACTCCATGAAATAGGTACTATCATTGCCCACATTTTTCAGATAAGGAATCTGAGGATTGAAATGGTTAAGTTACTTGCACATGGTCATGAAGCTAGTACTTCAAACCTAGATCTTTCTGTTTCCAAATCCATTACTCCATGAGGCTTTGTTGTGACTAACAGCTAAAACATGTCTCTACCTCCTCGATATTAAAATAGATCTCCCACTTTGAACAACAAACCCTAAAATAAAGAGAACATGATTTTACATTCTAAATCTAAACCAATCTATAAGAAAAAAAAACATTTCGTACAAACGTATGAACAGAAATTCCTTATTTTTACTTCAAGGGTTTGTGAATGCTTTGGGTGAGAACTCTCTTCACTGGTATCCATTATGATCCATTTATGATTATGTTCTTGCATTATTGCTATACCTTACACATTCATTTTGCAATGCCCTGATGCTGAGCTTGTCTGATTTAGGTAGGCTAAAATTAATTGGCACAATATTCTATTCCTGAATGGGATAAAAGCTGCTTTAAAGCCTTACTAACTTCACAGACCTGACCAATGACTTGTATTCCATTGGTATAGCCTTCTAGACATCCAATTACCTTCATTCCAAAAGGATGTATTCAAGTTCATTATAATGGAAGTAAGGCATCCACATCCAGTTTTTAATGAGTCTAACTACTGCCCATAAATGACCAACATGAACAGTGAATTATAGAATTTCAGAGTTGGGGAGGGAAGGTGGGTGGAGTTCTCAGCAGCCATCAAATCCCATCCAAACCTGAAGTTTGGGCAAGTGGTCAACTTGTTTGAAGACTTCCAATGAAAAGAAAGCTACAACCTCCAAAAATGGCCCATGCATTTTGAGTTACTATGGTTAGGATAGTTTTACTTATGTAGATCTGAGATATTTTTCTTCAGTTCCCAACCATTGAAATCAGCTATCCCTCTAGGGCCATGCAGTATCTCAGAATTTTTCTTACCCATGATAGGAATTTAAATACAAACAATAAAAATAATAACTGTTCGTTATTATGCCATTATACTTCAAATGTGCTTTCTCCTTTTTTTTTGTAGCATCAGTGTTTATATACGTGTGTGTGCTCAAGGTAAAATCATAGTTGTAAATTACTCCTTTTTTAACTAGGGTGAATTTCCAGATGATATTATTCATGCCTGAGGAATAGCAGTGCTCCTGATCATATGGTTTTGGTTTGCCCTGAACTTCAATGATTACTTTTCCCACAGTCTCCTTAATAGTTTCTCTGAGAGATTTCATTGTGATGATTTTTTTTCTTTTCTCTCTTTACTTTTATTGTGACCTTTTACTTTCTTTGACCCGATACAATTGAGAAGATTAACCTGTATCTTTTTCTTATTGATCCTATTTACAATTAGTAGCTTTTGTCCTATAACTGCTTAAGTCATGGTTCTTTGTCTCTGAACTTTGTTCAGAATTCAGCTGGCGGAAATAGGCCAGTTTGATGTTTGGAAATCTAGCTCTCCTGCTAATCACTGATCTGTTTTTTGCCTCAAGGAATTTTACTAACCTTGGTAAATGTGTATGACCACAATTGAAGTTAAGCCTGATATCTTTACTCCATCAAGCTATCTGTCAGGGATGTCTGGTTTTCTGTACAAGTCTGAGCCACTATCTTGCATCTGGACTCAAACAACAAGCATTTCTTCATCTCACGAAAGAAGGAGGGTTGTTGCTAGCCCCCAATACCAAACTTCTAATCAATCATGTATCCCTTAATTCCATGATGTCATCTACTCTGTTCTGTTCTTAGTCCTGTACTTCCCAAAATCTCTATGAGGTTAACTGTCTTCTTGCTCAGAATATTTGGCATAAATGGAGGCAAACCACTGAACCATTAACTGACAGGTAACATGCCCCTGCTAATAAATATTACCTTCCTCAGAGATCTGCTTCAGTTAATTTTTTTTGTTAAAATTCAGTCAAGATACAATGAATAAATCTTTTTCAGCAATAAATAAATAAAGCAAAAAACGATGACTTGTCTAGGATCACACAGCTAGTAAGTGTCTGAGGCCACATTTGGACTCACGTCTTCCTGATGCCAGGGGCAGTGCTTTATTGTCTGTGTCACTTAGATGATTCATAGGAATTAGATCCTTTTGAAAAAATAAAAATTTTGAAAGTCAAATTTAAAATAGTTAAGAACCAGTTACGGAGATTTTCACAAAAATATTGGATTTAATTAAAATCAATAGGAAAATTGCATCTTGCTATGGACAATAAAGTAATATAATTATTAAACTTATAAGTACCAAGTGGTAAAGCATCCAAATTCTTAAAGGATAAAGCTAAATGAGTTAACAGAGGAAATAGACAATAAAAGTATATTAGTGGGTACCTCAAATTACCTCTCTCAGAAATAGATAAATATAACTATATAATAAATAAGAAAAGATGAACAGATTTTTTAAGTTAAATATGATAGACCTCTGGAGATAATTGAGCAAAAAATCAAAGTATTACACTTTTTTTCATATGTACATGGAAATTCACAAAAAATAACTATATATTAGGTCAGAAGAACCTCACAAACAAATGCAGAAAAGCATAACTATTAAATATTTTTAGATGATAATGCAATAAAAATACATCCAATAAAGGGTCTCGGGAGCATAAAAGTAAAAATTAATTAGAAACTAAAGAATATAATCCAAAAGAATGAGTGGGTCAAATACCAAATCATAGAAACAATAATTTAATTAAAGATAATGACAAAAAGGATGCAAAATACCAAAATTTTGGGGATGCAGCCAAAGTAATAATTAGAGGAAAATGTCTATCTCTAAGAACTTAAATCAATAAAAGAGATAAAGAGCAGATCAATAAACTTGACGTGCTACTAAAATAGAAAAAAGAACAAAGTAAAAATCACCAGTTGATCACCAAAATAAAAATCCTAAAAATGAAAAGGGAGATTAATAAAATTGAAAAGTAAAAAAAAATAAACAAATAAAAGTAAGAGCTACTTTTTTTGGACAAAATATATATATATATATATATATATATATAAAATTAACCAATGGTTTTTATATATATACATATATATATTTATGT
>NW_020954582.1:6204840-6235162 GCF_900497805.2 Vombatus ursinus
ATATATATATATATATATATATATATATATATATATATATAAACCATTGGTTAATTTAACTAAAAAAAGAGAGAAAAAACAAAATGATCAATGTCAAGAAAAATGAAAATGGTGAATGTACCACCAATGAAAGTGATATTAATTTAATTATTAGGAACTATTTTGTCCAATCATATGGCAATAAAACTGGCAATCTTAGTGAAATGGATGAATATTTACAAAAAAAATATTGTCCAGAGTAATAGATGAGGAAATGGAACACTTAAATAACCCTACCTTAGAAAAAGAAATTGAACAAGGTAAGTGTAATTAAGAAGCATCATGATGAGGGTGAAAGAAGAGAGAGTAAAAACTTTCTTGAAGCTTAACACCAAAAAGAAAACCTAAGATCTTGGCAACTGGTCCCATCACTTCTTAGCAAATAGATGGAGAAGAAATGGACACATTAGATTTTATATTCTTGGGCTCAAAGATCACTGCAGATGGCAACTGCAGCCATGAAATTAAAAGATACCTACCCCTTGGAATGAAAGTTATGACAAATCTGGACAGCATGCTAAAAAGCAGAGATATCACCTTGCCAACAAAGGTGCATATAGTCCAAATTATGTTGTTGTTGTTTTTCCCCAGTAGCAATGTATGCCTGTGAAACTTGAACTCTAAGGAAAACTGAGTGGCACAGAATCAACACTTTTGAATTGTGGGAATAGAGAAATCTTTGGAGAGTCCCTTGGTCAGTCTATTCACTAGAAGGTCAAGTACTAAAGCTGAAGTTTAAATACTTTGGCCACATAATGAGAATATGGGACTCATTGGAGGGGGATGGAGAACACCTTAATGTGGAGGAAGATTGAAGGAAAAAGGAAAAGATGATGGCAGAGGATAACATGGAAAAATTGGCTGTCCTTCATTCTCAAAGAGGATCAAAATGGCATCACTTTGTTAGAGTTGAGTTACAATGCATCTGACTGTAGCTGAGCAGACCAATAAAAGCTCAGAATACCCTATCACAGGTTGGGCACAAATAGGCCATGTGAACATTTGGGGTGGATTCTCTGAAATCTGTACATCTTACATTTCTTTTGAGCTACTTAAATTCTGCCTTGCTCATAAAGCACAGCAACTTCTCTGATGAGGGCACATGTGCTGGGCAGTCCTGTGTCAATGTCTCCCATGTCATAAAATAAATTCCAAAGTTATTAAAAGAGACCTTGAGAGTGTCCTTGCATCGCTTCTTCTGACTGCCATGACTTACCCTGTGTGTTATCCATAAAATAGTCTTTTAGGCAAGAGTACATTTGGCATTAGAACAATGTGAGCAACCCATCTGAATTGGGCTCTCTGCAGTAGAGTTTGAATGCTTGGCAGTTTAATTTGAGAAAGGACCTCTACGCTCTACACAGCACCTCCTCCAGCTGCCTTCTTGGCCATTGGAACAAATTGTTCTCATCTGCCCATTCCACCAGGGGAAATCTTCACATGATTGAGGTAGACAACTCCTAACTCAACGAGGGGTTTGAGACCTCTTGCATCTACTGAAACCATCTAGGGGGTATGGTCACTGTGCATGCTACAACTTCTTGGAGCCACAGGTGAGAGTTAGGTGGAACAGGTGGACACCACATGTGGAAAGCAGCCCTGAAAAGGGCTTGACAGCCCTCACACCACAGGTACTGGTCTTCCCTGAACACACCCACACCTCAAATGGATAGATATAGTCATAAAAACAACAAATGTGAACTTGGACAGATTTCAAATGACAGTGGAGGGTAGAACGGCTTAGTGTGCTATAGTGCATGGGGTCACAAAGAATTTGACACAACTGAATGACTGAAAAAAAAAAGAGAGAGAAAAAATCCCTGGGACCAGGTGAACTCACAAGTGAAGTCTAACACCATTTAAATAAAGGAGAAAGAAGTATTCATCTGATAAAGAAGTGGGTTGATCTTAGCAGCCAATTTTTCTTTTCTACCCAAACAACCATATTAAAAATGAAAGTTACATACATCAACCACTTGTCTATACAATGCCAAATAACTAGTTTGATTACCCTTTTTTAATTTTTTTTTCATGACAACTGAATATTTTGGAATTACGTAGACCCAGAGTCAAATAACCTTTGGGATTACTTATCAAGGCTTATTTGTAACTAATAGGTGACCATAATAGATTCAATTATTATCATCATTAAAATATTAAGAAAAAATAAACCAGCAAACCACTTGGATAATCAAATCAAATTTTTTTTCCTTTGGTTTGCCTGTCACTAGCTCATCTGGGTAATAAGCAGCTTGCATATGCAGGAATACCATCTCCCCGAATAAATATTGTTGTCATGTTTTGGGATATGGTCTTGAATAAAGGCTGAGTCCAACACTCCAACTGTTGATTAAAAAAATAAAAATCAACTGCCAAATCCTTCTAAATTTCATCATGGTCATAGCCTTTGTCATGAAACTAGATGATATGAAGATCATAGTAAGATTTTATCTGACTTCAATCTTCCTAATTTCTACATGTCAATTCATCTATGGATTGTGGCACTTTAGGATATATATCTATTGAAGGTGATGTCTAATTATATTAACCTTGTGACTTTTCTCTTAGAAAGAAAAGGTTCTCTCTGTGGCCCTGAGCCCATATCATTAGAACAGCTTTTATGGCTGCAAGAGATTGGCAGCTACATTTGTAATGGAGTTTGAGTTCACCCATAGAAGAGAATGGGTTCAATTCAAAGTCAGAAATAATTGATCCACCAACAAGTATTTATTGAATTCCCAATATGTATTATTTTATGCACTACATTAGATAGTGGAAATTAACATGGCTAAAAGGCCAGAGGTCTAGATGTAAAAGTCATAGGTCCAGAGATTTAGACATGGAAGGGAATTTAAAGACCATGGAGTCCAATACCCTCATTTTACCAATGATAAAACAATTACCCAGATATTTTAAGTGATATTCTCAAAGTTGCAGAGTTAATGAATGACAAAATGGAATATGAGCCCAGGGCCTCTGAATCCAATTCAAGTATACTTCCAACTACACTATGCAGGAAGATACAGGTTTGAACCTTGCCTCAAATATTTACTAGCCTTGTAATCCTGAGTAAATAACTTCTCTAAATCTTGGTTAGAACAGCTAGGAGGTGTAGTGGAAAGAGTTCTGGGCCTGGAGTCACGAAGACTCATCTTCCCGAGTTCAAATCTGGCCTCAGACACTTACTGGCTCCAAGATTCCAGGTAAGTCACCTCACCTTGTTTGCCTCAGTTCCCCATCTGTAAAGTGAGCTGGAGAGGGTTATGGTGAACAACTCAAGTATCTTTGCCAAGAGAACCCCAAATGAGATTATGAAGTTACACAGGATTGAAGCATTTCAACAACAACCAAGTCTAGGTTTCCTCATCTGTAATCTCAAGATGATATCTCTATATGCTAGGGTTTGGGAAAGGATCTAACAATTTCTCATATTTTTTAAATGTTTTGCAGACCTCAAGGCACTGTAAACATATCAGAAATTATTATAAATTACTGGCAAGTGCATAAAATCTACATAAAATTTATCTGCCAACAAAGAATTAGCTGAGCGATGAACAATTAACAATACTTACCTTTTGTGTAGTGTTTTAGGGTTTGCAAAGAGCTTTAGAAATACCATTCCATGTTGTTCTTATAACACCCCTGGAAGGTAGGTGTTATACTACCCCCATTTTACAGATGAGGAAACTGAGATAAACAGATGTAACGTGGCTGGCCAAGGTTCATACATCTGTCAGCCACCAGATTTGAACTCACTTCTTCCTGAGTCCATGTCCAGAACTCTAAATGCTATCCCATCTAACTTCCAATAAAATAAAATATATGAATAATGGATAGTGTGGTGTAGATGATGACATTATAGATGTTAAAAGAAAGAAAGAGATTACTAAGGGTTTAATAAGGTTTAACAAAATAGAAACGGGGGAGGAGGGCAGCTAGGTGGTGCTGTGGATAGAGCGCTGGCCCTGGAGTCAGGAGGTCCTGAGTGTAAATGTAGCCTCAGACACATAACACTCACCTGTGTGACTCTGGGCAAGTCACACAGCTAGGTGGTACAGTGGATAGAGTGCCAGCCACCTCTGGGCAAGTCACTTAACCCCAATTACCTCATTAAAAAAATATAGGAACTGAATCTTGAGTAATAAGTATGATTTGGTTATGTAGAGGGTGAGGAAGAGAGTTGGGGGAGTTGCAAATACAGTAATACTCACCTGAAGATTAAATATATGTTCTGGTTCTGTCATCCTCTGAAGTGGTGACCAACAGTTGGCCCTAACCTTGAATTTAGAGGATAATTCAAAAGAAGCATTTTAATGAGACTTTTTAAAGGTTGCATTGAGATAGCTGCCCAGTGAACTTTTGTTGTCAAACTCAAGTGCGACAAGGTAAATTTTCATGTTTTAACTGATTCCTAACAGATGTCTCTAGATGTCTTCTTGCCATCGGCGTAAGTGTCCAATTCATTCAAAGAATAAATGTTACTAGGATCAGCAAACTTGAGCAGTGGAACCATGCACCATAAAACGCATGTGTAAGTTGTTGCCTAAACATAAGACTATAACATTGCATGCTTAATAATACAGGAAAAATAAAGCATCCAAAAGACTCCTCTGGGGTAGATCAACCTCCCGCAAAAGAAGACATACTTTTTCTTTTATTTCAAAAAGTCAAACACGAGTCTAAGTTACAGAGAGAGGGCAATAGGGATACAGCCATTTAATGAAGCTGAAGGTACTGTTGAACTCATTTGAACAAAACACTGAACCCGTTCTCTCCAAAGTTACTGATATTTTTAATTGCCAAATCCAATAACTTCTTCTCAGTCCTCATGATGCCCACATTCTTTGCATCCTTTTACACTTCTGATTATCCTCTTTCTCCTTTATACTCTTGCCTCTCTAGGTTTCCATGTCTCTAATCTATCCTGGTTCTCTTTCATCTCTGGGCTTCCTTGTCACTTTCCTTTTGCTGTATTTCCAGCTCGGTAATGTCCCCTGATCGTGAATAATTCCTTCTCAGATCTGGTCTACCATTTCACTTGGTGACCTCATTAGCTCCCAAGGGTTCAATTATCCTCTTTACACTAATGATTCTCAGATCCAACTGTCCACCCAAACCACTCCTAATCTGCTGTCTCACTTTTCCAACTCTCTATTTAACATCTTAAATTGAATGTCCAATAAACACCTTGAACTCAAAATGACCAAAACTGACCTCTCCATTCCCCCCCAACCCCTCCTTTTTTGTTATTTTCTCTGCTACAGTCAAGGTAAACACTTCCCTCCCAATCACCAATGCTCACAAGGTAAATATATTCTTGACTGCTCACTCTCTCACCCTTTCCATATCCTGTTGTGAAGTCCTCCCAATTTTACCTATGTAATATCTATCCTACATGTCCGCTTTTCTTCTCTGTCCCTGCCATTACTCTGGCGTAGCTTCTTATCACTTTATACCTAGACCATTAAATACCCTGATGGTGGATTGGCTTACCTCATCTCTCCCTTTTTGGTCCATCCTCCACTCAGCAGTCTAACGGGTCTTTCTAAATTGCAGGTGTGATTATATCAACATGTTCCTTTCACTCAATAAATTCCAGTGGCTTCAAATCCCCTCCGGAATCAAACACACCATCCTCTGTCTGGCATTATCTGGCCCTTTCCTCTTTTTACAGACTTTGTCACATTCCTGTCTCCCACAATCCAGTCTTCTATCTATTGCCACAGACCTCCTTGATGTTCCTCACATAAGACCCTCCATCTCTCCACTCCAATCATTTTCACTGGTTGTCATGCATACCTAGACATTTAAACCTCCTCATTTCTATTTTATTTCTTCCCTGGCTTCCTTCAAGTTATGACCTAACCCCTGCATTCTCCAAGAAGCTTTTCTTGATCCTTCTTGGTACTAGCACCGTCTGGCTATTCGTTATTTCCAAATTAGCCTATCTACAGCTTGTTTGTACGTAGTGGCTTGCATGTTGTCTCCCCCATGAGATGCTAGGCTTCTCAAGAGTATGGATTGTCTTTGAGGGGAGGAGGAATTTGCTTAACACTGTGTCTGATTACAGATAGGTGCTTAAAAAATTCTTGTTGACTTAAGTTGAGGACAAGGATTATATCACTTTCACGTTTGTATCCCCAATGCCCAGCAATACACATAACACATGGTAGGTCATTAATAAATTTTATTGATTCATTAATGGATTATAAATACATATCACATACTTAAACAATTTAAAATCTTCCATTGTATTGTTCAGTCTTATACATAATTGGGGTAAAATTAAAAAAAAAGTTGATGTGTATAAATGTTTAGGTTTTTAAGTAAATCTGCCTTTTCCCTCATTGCACTGTGCACTTTCCATCTCTGTAGTTGACGCAATGCAAAAAGTGATAAAAGGGTAGCATATCGATGTAATTTACGTTGTTAGGAAATACAATTATTAGATGTATTGTTTCCAGTCTCATTACTTACCATTACCTTCCATGCATTGTCCATTCTAACCCAATCGCCCTGCTAGCTGTACCCTGTACGTGATATTCCATACCTGTGCCATTGGCCTAGGTGGCTACCTTGCCTGAGAAGCACTGCCTCCTCACCTCTCCTCAGACCCTCCGGCCTCCTTGAGAACACGATCTATGTTCCAACTCCAACAGGAGATTTTTCCTGACCCCTTTAAATGCTAGCCTAGTTAAAATCCCTATACATATACAATATTGTTACTTATCTGTGCTTGTCCTGTATTATGCCCAACTGAATGTATCCTCGAGGGCAGGTGGTTCACTTTTGTCTTTGTCTCACAGTGCCTAGTAAAATGTCTGGTAAATAGTAGGTGCCTAATAAATGTTGGTTCAATGGAACTAAATAATTGAACTAAATGAAGAACAGTGCCCTGTTCTTTATTATACTGTTTCTTATCTTCACAGTCTTTGTTTAAAACCAAACCAAACACTGACAACAAACTGCAGATAAAAAGGAAAACACAGAAGGAATGAAGGAGTGACAAGAAAGGGGGAAGCAGGATGCCAAAGAAAAAAGAGAAAAAAAAGAAGAGGGAAGGAAGGAAGAAGGAAGGAAGGAAGGAAGGAAGGAAGGAAGGAAGGAAAGAAGAAGGAAGAAGGAAAAAGGAAGGAAGGAAGGAAGGAAGGAAGGAAGGAAGGAAGGAAGGAAGGAAGGAAGGAAGGAGGAAGAAGGAAGGAAGGAAGGAAGGAAGGAAGGAAGGAAGGAAGGAAGGAAGGAAGGAAGGAAGGAAGGAAGGAAGGAAGAAGGAAGGAAGGAAGGAAGGAAAGAAGGAAGGAAGGAAGGAAGGAGGAAGGAAGGAAGAAGGAAGGAAGGAAGGAAGGAAGGAAGAAGGAAGAAGGAAGGAAAGAAGGAAGGAAGGAAAAATATTTTTATTTCCCTTATTTACCTTGCTTTTCACGTGGGACATAGTCTCAAAGAATCACTTACTGAATATGGAATGCTGTTTTGCTTTTGCTGACTACTAAATAAAATGACCGGCAGACAGGATGAAGGACAGGCTGACCTAGACACATGGTCACTACCTATTACTAAATTGTGGCATCTTTCCTTGGGGACAGCATTGCCTTGTTTCAGTCATTTTTCCTCCATCAAAAGAGATCAGCATCTCTCTGGAGTCAGATGAGAGGATGGGCAGAATCAAATTAGAGAAAGTCTTCTCCAGCTAATGAAACTGCAGGGAACTTTGAGGAGATGGGAACTTAGTCACAAACTCTGCTTTTCATTACGGAGCAGGGAAAGCAGGATGTACCGAGGCAAAGAATTAAATGACATGGTGAAGTGGAAAACATGCTTGTCAAAATGTGACACTTTCCACACCTCCTCCTCTATTGATTCATGTCGGTGTAATATTGTTTTTCCAATCACACTTGATTTCAAAAGTATCCATTTAATTATTTTTTTTCAACTGAAGCCAAATAATTGCCCTTACTGTCAGCCTGAATTATGAATGAAGAGAGAGAGGAATGAAACAGTTGTTCTGGAAACCTCCTTCCCATCCTGGGACATTTTTTATGTCACATTTTACCTGCCTACATTTGGCACTGCTTACTACTGCCAGCAACAGGAGATGCATACATGTCAAAGTGCCTCAAGCTAGCAAATATATTTCTGGGAGACATAATGTTTGCACCATGAAAACACAGGCACAAGTCTACAAACCAATCTGTCAACAGCTAATAAAGTATTCACAAGGTACATCCAGGGCAAGAGTTTGAAAGGGAAGTCCTTTTATATACCTCCAGAAGGTTTCTGCTTAAGTTTGAGGCAGAGAACATCCTTTGTTATATAAGAGATTTTTTTGCAAAATTGTAGCTAATTGCTAACGATTTGCAAATATGTGTAAATATATCTGGTTTATTGTCTCATTTTCTTTGTGATTCAGCAGCTGAAATAGTATTTTTTTTAGTCTTTCCTATATTGGTAACACAGTGGATATAAAAATAAACTAGGATGCCATCAACTTTGGGAGTCTGCTGAGGACATTATAAAAAGCAGACTACTAAAGCCCCCAAACTTCATTCTTCTCCTCTCAGACCTGATTTGTGGCTCTAAGGATCAGTCTCAGCCGGGCCAGATTAATAACTCCCTTGTAACAGTTTCTGCCAGATGTTGACACCTGGATTTTTTACTAGAAAGATTCTCATCATTTGAAGTCTGTGCAGAAGTTACAGTGAGTTTCCTTAAAACTTGGTATGATTGAGTGAGAATGAAGATGGGAATTTGGCAATATTTGTGCTGGATTATGGGGTGGGGTCAGTTGCAGTCAAGGTTCTGAGATTTATGGAGGTAGAGGGTCTGTGTTCTGAACCAAAGTAGTCCATTTTTACTGGGGAAAAGAAGGAAAATATTGCACACAATTTGAGGAGGGAGCTAGTATGATAAACAGAGGACTTGTAAACAAGCTACTAGCTCGAGTGCCCCATTAGACCCTGAATTTCTTCTAAGTCCCAGTTTAATTATTTGTAAAAATCAGGGGATTTGACTCATGGCTCTGGCACTTATTAGCTCTGTGGCCAAAGGTAAGTTGTTAAAATTCCTCACATCTCAATTTCCTCACTTTTGAAATGAAGGTAAGCTATTTGTAGTACCAGAATTGTTATCAGGAGAGAATTTTATAAACCATGACACACTGCAAAGATTTTTTAAATAGTTAATTATTATCAACTATATAAAGAGGGCATTGCAGGTATATTGTCTAGACTGGAACATTCCAATATGGCCTCTGTTGCATAATCATGA
The DNA here is from genome assembly GCF_900497805.2 of Vombatus ursinus. Taxonomy (NCBI): domain Eukaryota; kingdom Metazoa; phylum Chordata; class Mammalia; order Diprotodontia; family Vombatidae; genus Vombatus; species Vombatus ursinus. The sequence goes on from NW_020954582.1 coordinate 6,214,144, forward strand.
TCTTCATCATCATCAAGCATTTATTAAGCATTTACGGATACTCTGCTGAATACTGGGGATGTGTAAAACATGAGGAATTTGAAATGCTCAGTATTTGAGGAAGCAGGCACGAAATGGGTCGGGTGCACTGAAGGTAGAGATGCGGAGGAGGAAAACATTTGACAGTATGTGCCTGGGCTTTAATCCTCTCCCTAGAGCAAGAATTAACCTTTTCCATGTGCTTATAACGTGCTAGTGAATGCTGTGGGAACTTTGTTTCCATCCTGCTGAGTCACACTGACAAACCGACATATCTCTTGGCCACAAGGGAGGCAAAAGATACGATTTTCAACAGACAAAGGGTGCAGGTGATCTAGCCTTGTGACATGGAGCCCTTGCTTGGTCTCTGGAGACAGAAAGAAAACTCTCTCACAAACGAAAAAATAAAAAAAAAACTCTCCACATTTTGTGGTTGCAAAAAAAAAAAAAAAAAAAAAAAAAAAAAGAAGATGTCCATCCACGAGGAGTGACTAAGTTAGTGTTCCCTGGGGTTAGCCATGTTTACTCGTCACATAAAGTCTTCATTCCCTGCTCCATTTACAGGAAATGCTTTTCATTTTAAATTAAAATAATGAAGATAATTTTAACAAAATATATCCCATTCTGCAGAATTAAAAATATGTTTTAAATAAATATTTATAAAGCAATCCTGGATCTGGCTTTGACTTTTCCATTGCAAAGAAAAGAGTCCATTGTTGACCCTGAGTAGTTTTGACATTATTTATACAAATGAAAAAATGTCCACGTGCCAAGTCATTGTGATGGGCAAATTGTATGAATGGACATAGCAGTGATGCTTAAGCTACCGAAAAAACAAACAAATAAACCCATCAAACTGGAGCTATAATTATGACTTTAAAAAATGGAGATGTTATTTTACCTGTAAGGTTGCTATAATTTAGTGAATCTTTAATTATTAATATTTCTGGGAAATTTATCAACTCCCTTCCCTTTTGCCCTCAGTAACAACTTCTCCCTAAGCAAATGTGTTTTCTAGTATGGTTATTGCATCATCTGTTAACATTTTGTTGAACAAAAAAAAAAGTCAGTGTTAGGAATAAAGTCTGCTGATGAAATCCAATGCTGCTTTTCTCACTGAGACAAGAAAGATGTCTTTAAAAAGTAACTTTATGGGGCCGCTAGGTGGCGCAGTGGATAGAATACCAGCCCTGAAGTCAGGAGGACCTGAGTTCAAATCCGGCCTCAGACCAAACACTTGACACTTACTAGCTGTGTGACTCTGAGCAAGTCACTTAACCCCAATTGCCTTTAAAAAAAAAGATAAAAAGGTAGCTTTATAGGACTGCCAATGAGTTAAGACCTTCAGAGACTATTGACCTTAAACTTCAAATTCAGGTCATGAATAAAATATCTGTTATGGAAGAAACAATATATTGATAATAATCCCCCTCTCTTCAGAGAGAGAGAGAGAGAGAGAGAGAATTTTCTAATCACCAAATACATAGAGTCCTGGTCATGTGCAGAAAATAGTGTCAAAAACTATGGGAGATACACAAAAGTACCTGTTGTAGTTGCTATCCTCAGAGCACCGATAATCACATGGGGGAGGCAAGCCACAAATATCAGAAAAAGTTAAATGACAATCAAATATTCAAATAACAGTGAAATTCACCAGTGTCACAGATCCAGATGGGAGCCCCTGCCAAAAGAACTTTACATATGATTGAAGAGGATTTAGGAGGAGGGAAAGAGAAAGCTCAAAACTGAGGGGCTGTGAGGGGCTAATTCGTTCAATGTTTCTAAAGTTCAATAAATCCTTTAATTCAGCAATGTACGTTCTCTCTCCAACAGTGCATGTAACTGATGTGGCATATTGGAAACTATACTGACCAGCATCATTCCTTCAGAGTGTGGTGCAATATTGGTCATTCATTGGCTCTTTTACCGTGGGTGAGCCCCTTCAACTTTCTGCCTGAAATTCCTCCTCAGTAAAAGGAATGGATTGGAGGATCAGCCATGATGGAGAAGTAGGAGTAAACAGTGCAGCCCATCTCTCTCCACAACCATTCAACAAAGATTTCAAATGCTCACCAGACCAAGAAGTGATAGGGAGAGCTAAGGAAAATCTACAGTGGGTCATTTTTCCACCCCAAGATCAAAATCAAATGACCGGGGCAAAGAGTGCGTAATGGAGGAGGCAATGTGAAAGGAGGGGAGGGGTAAGAGATGCTGCACAGCTGTAGCTCTAACCCCAGAAGAAGATTATGGTTTCAGCCCCCGGGGTCAGACCAGGAATGAACATAGCAACAGTCTCTATTTGAACCTGGAATAGTATCTAGGACTCTGCATAGTGGACAAGGCAGGGACTACAGATTTTTCCCTTATGGTATATAATAATAGCATTTACATAACATTTTAAGGTTTGCAAAAGGCTTTCCATATAGTATAGGTAATGTAGGTCAAAAGTTTTAGGGTCTGCAAGAAATTTGCAGCACCCTGGCCGGAGTTACTTTTGGGATCTTTGAATAACGGAGAACTCAACTGGAGAATGAAGAGGCAGGCCCCTAGATGATGTAGTACAGGGCCACTCAATGCCCCAGAATTCTGCTCAGAAGTGTGTCGAGCATGGCTCTAATCCAAAGTCACAATTCAGAAGGTAAGGCTAGAAGAATGAGGATACCCCCCACAAACTTCCCGCAATTAAAAGAAAATTATTGTGACCCAGGGACAGCCGAGACACAAATCCATAAAAGAAGAAAAACTTCAAAATAAAAGAAAAAGTTTAGCGACAATGCCAACCGAAGTAGAAGAGATGAAGCAATAGTTTTGAAAGAATTAAACATATCATACATGAAAAAAGAGTGCTCGAAGAAAGAATCGGAAATTAAAAGAGAACTCTGAAAGCAAAACTTGAAGGAAGAATGAGCAGCTGGCACAAAGGGCTTAAAATTCTAGCTAAGTAACAGACTTCTTGATGATCAGAAAACTGCTGTTCATGATGTCATGTGGTTAAAAACAATGAAGCAACTGGCCCAGGTTTCCTCTCATACCCCTTCCATCTCAAAATTCAGGGTCCTCTCATAAGCCATTCACAATCTCTTGTAATGTAAAGCCCTTGTCCCTGTTCTGCCATGAACACATTCCATACAGATCCACCAACACTGTTTCAAAAATGTTTTCAAGAGATTTTAGATATTTTGTGGGTAATGGGGCAGGGTTTGGGATGTTTCCTACTCCTCCTGAGAAAATAACTGCCTTTCTCCTCCTTTTCCAATTATACAGCTCTCAAAGGAAAACAATGAACAAGTTTGAGAATATAGGTCATTTTTAGAAATAACTTGCAATCTACTTCGTACCGAGAGAAAACATTAAAAGGAATGTATCCTTTCCTTCAACAAATATTTCTTTATTCAAATGAATTTAAAACTCCATTCAATCAGTATGGTCAGTATGTGCAACACCTTTTGCCAGTCGTTGTGGCTGCACAGACATGGAATTGTCCCTAAAATTGTCCCCTTCCTTCCTTTCTTATTTTATCCCTCCCCTCTTCCTTTCTTCATCCCACTCTTCTTTCATTCCTTCCTTCTTTCCTTCCTTCATCCCACCTTTCTTTCCTTCCTTCCTTCTTTTCTTCCCTCTTTCCTTCCTTCTTACTTCCCACCAACCGTCCTTCCTCCCTTTCTTCTTTCCCTTCTTCTTTCCTCCCTTCCTTTCCTTCCTTCCTTTTCTTTCCTTCCTTCCTTCTTTCTTTCCTTCCTTTCTTCCTTCCTCCCATTCTTCCTTCCTTCCTACTTCCCACCAACACTCCCTTCTCCTTTTCTTCTTTCCCTCCTTCTCTTTTTTCTTCCTTCTTTTCTTCCTTCTTATAAAAATCATTTAATTATGATCAGCTATTTCTCTTGTTTTCACTTTTATCTCTCCTTCATATTTTACTTTCTAAAATATTTATTTTATTTTTAATGTATGTAATAAAACAAGCATTTCCTTAACATAGTAAAATAAAAACCTGATAATTGCACATGAAACTGCAAAACCATTATATACAGCTTGCTATTCCTTTTAAATATATGATATAGTCATCATGCAAATTTCTTTCTTTTTGGGGGGATATACAAATCTTTACAGACTAGCTTTAGCCTACTTTTGAATGAAAAAAGTGAATGAATGGATTTATTATATTAAGCAATCACTACATACCAGGCACTGTATTAAGTACTTCAGACAAATACAAAAATAATGAGACATTGGCAGCCCTTAAGAAACTTATTTGCTAATAAGGGACAACAAAACACATATAGGGATGATGGCCGAGGAAGACTGTGCTGTTTGGGGAATTCATAGAGATGGTAAGTAGAGCCATAGGGCAACTGAATAACTTGTTTTGCTTTCAGAGAGGATGGTAGTATCCCTTTGATTATTATTCCCAAAGATAGTTATGGAATTCTGGGATGGGGGAAGGGCGGCTAGATGACAACACCCCAGGATGATGGTGAGACTCTAGCTATGATGGACCATAAGACTATATCCAGCTGGCCAAGTGGCCCACAGGGTGGGTGTTATAAAGATGAGTGGCTTATCTCACTTTGAGGATGGTCTTTGGAAGGTCCAGTTAGAGGAGTACAACAACGCAGGGCAGATGGAAAGAAAATGACTGCTGTGAAGCAAGATAAATTCTAGTTCTGGTTAGATATGACAGGCTCTCAGCAGTTAACATAGTGCCACTTCCTGAAAGAAATTGCAAAACTGAATGGCTTAGGGGGCGGCTAGGTTGCACAGTGGTTAGAGCACTGGCCCTGGAGTTAGGAGGACCTGAGTTCAAATCCGACCTCAGACACATAATATTCACTAGCTGTGTGACTCTGGGCAAGTCACTTAACCCCAATTGTCTCACAAAAAAAAAAAAAAATGAACAGCTTAACTCTCACGAGGCCAACATTTCTAGATTCATTTCTCATTACAACTCTTCACATACTCTATGTTCTAGACAAAGTGGTCTACAGTCATTCTTCAAACTTTTAATGGCATCTTTCATTTCCATTCCTTTTCAAAGGCTACCCTCCCTACTCACAATATATTCTATTTTATCCTGTAGATCTTAGAATCATTTGATCCCTTTAACAGTAATCTGAGATTCCATCTCCTCCACGAAGCCTTTCCTGGCATATACAGGTATTAATACTTCTCCCTTACTCCTCAAAATACCATTTATATTCTTCTATTTATAGGATGTATCCTCCTACCCCAATGGAATGTAATTTCACTTAAGGTCATAGACTTTTTTTGACTTTGTACTTGTATTTACAGTGCCCAGCAGGGTGCTTTGTGCAGAACAGGTGCTGAATAATTGCTTGTTCAATTGAAATGAAATAATATTTCTCTTCATTCAATTGAAAGCACAGAAATAAATCTTTTTTAAAATGCATCCCACCTTGGTTATTTTTTTTGTTCATTCATTTGTTTATTTTTTGCATAGTTTTATAATCATACAAGAGTTGTATAGTAACAAATTCTCCCCACTGTGGGATTTGCTCCTTAACATATTACCCAAGTGAGTGATATATTGTGTTCATTTATTGTTAGATTGCTTCTTAATCTTTGCTTGCCAACAAGACAGGACAAGCACGTGCAGTCTTATATATTCTAATTAGAGGTGATTACCTGTACCCACCAATGGGTATTCACCAATTACCCACTAACCTACAGAGAAATAAAACTCAATTCTGCACTAATGGCATTGACTTTGAAGACTTGTAGGAAAAGGAAGAGGACAACAGTTGATACAAAAGCAACATGAGCTTCTTTTTACATTTTTGCTGTGTCCAGAAATAGCCTTACCCAGCAAGAATCCAGCCGTTTGTCTAGCGGAGGTCTCATTCTGTTGAAAGTATGGCATCTCACAATCTCTTGACTTGCCTTCTTGATCATTTTAACCTTCAGAAAGTAGTTATCAACTCTAGAATTACGACTATGGACCTAATCCTTACCAAACAGAAACAGTTGATTGGTGCTATAAATTGGCAGAAACTTTGAGAGAGAACAAATGTCATCTTAGATTTTTTTTGATAGTAAATACAGAAGTGTTATGTGCAAACATGTGCCCAGTCTTTTGAAAATCAGATTTTAAAAATTTTAAGGGGGAAAATAAATATGATATCATGGCCAGAGATTCCATATGGGAATGTTGCTATGATGGATAAAATGTTCTGAAATGTAACTGTGATTATTCAGTGACAAGGAAATTGATTTAATTCGTTCAGTAAGTGTTTAATAAATATCTATACTATAGCACAGACTAGGGATAAAAAATATGGAAATCAAAACTATTTTTACTCTCAAAAAATTTATAATCTAGGGGCAGCTAGGTGTCGCAGTGGATAGAGTACTGGCCCTGAAGTCACGAGGACCTGAGTTCAAATCCTGCCTCAGACCAAACACTTGACACTTACTAGCTGTGTGACCCTGGGCAAGTCACTTAACCACAATTGCCAAAAAAAAAAAATTTATAATCTAATAAGCATGCATGCAGTGATATACAACATGCGAAACATTGAGAATACAGAGGACAATATGTATACATATATATACACATATACATATATAACTATGTGTGTATGTACATATATACATATATATGTGTGTGTATATATCCCTGCCCTTAAGAGCATAAATTCTAGTGAAAGTGAGAATTGTACACATACATATAAGATAAATATATACTACATATAATGTGACTATATACTATATAACTTCATATAACATAACTATACACAATATAACTTTAGAAGCAATGGCAGTAGCCCCTGTGGGGATCGTAAAATACCTCCTGTAGAAGATTGCCGAAGCTAAAATGTGAAGGAAGCCAGGAATCCTAAGAGGATGAGATAGAAAGCAAAAATAATCCAAGAATGGGAATCAGCTTGTGGAAAGGAAGGGAAGTAAGATATTGAAAGTTGAATTTGAGGGATATCATGACTGGATTAGAGAGTTTATGAAATATGTAAGAAAACAGAAGAATTAGAAAGATGTTGTGAAAGTATAATTCAATTTTTCCTTAACTGGAGGGATAATCTACGTATATAAATGATGATTGTACAAGGTAGAATATGATAAGCTAAAAAGGGAGGTCAGGTAGTTTGAATAGAGAATCAGATAAACTGGAGTGAGAAAGATGGGAGTAATTTCTTTAAAATGATTATCACCTGCTAAATAGCTCTCTTTCTAGGGTAACTGTGCGGCACTATGGAAAGCATGCCAGATTTGGAGTGAGACAATCAAACCCAATCTGCCACTGCTTTTCTGTGAGATCTGGGGCAAATCATTAGCATCTCTCTCCCTTGGTCTCTCCTTTTAAACATGTATAGGTTGGATTCATTTGAAGGAGGCAGCATGAAATAGGGGAAAGAGGGCTGACTCTTGAAGTCAGAGTCAGTCAATCGATAAACATTGATTAAGCACCTACTATGTGCCAGGTACCGTTCTGAATTCCAGGATGTTATTATTGTTGTTGCTGCTGCTTCTGCTGCTGCTGCCGTTACTGAGTCATTCAGTCTGACTCTTTGTGACCCCGCCATAGAATGCCAGGCCCTTCTATCCTCCACTGTCTCTTGAAGTCTGTCCAAGTGGATGTTCTTTGCTTCTACGACGCTATCAATCTCATCCTCTGTTGCTGCCTTCTCTTTTTGCCTTCAATCTTTCCCAAATCGGTGTCTTTTCCAATGCGTCCTGTCTTCTCATTACGTGGGCAAAATACTTAAGCTTCAGTATTTGGCCTTCAAGTGATTTTTTTTGTTGTTGTTCTTGTTTAGTCATTTCAAACATGCCTGATTCTCTGTGACACATTTTTGGAGTTTTCTTGGCAAACATGCTGAAGTGCTTTGCCATTTTCTTCTCCAGTTCATTTTATAGAGGAGAAACTGAGGTAAATAGGATTAAATGTCTTGGCCAGGGCCACACAGCTAGTCAATTTCTGAGGCTGCATTTGAATTCATGAAGATGAGTCTTCCTTATTTCAAACCCAGTGTTACATTCGTTGTGCCCCCTAGCATCTTTCCAGTGAATAGCCGTGATTAATTTCTTTAGGTATTGACTGATTTGACCTTCTTCCTGTCCGAGGGACTCTCAAAAGTCTTCTCCAGCACCACAATTCAAAAGCATCGATTCTGTGGTTCTCAGTTTTCCTTATAGTCCAACTCTCACAGCCATACATTAATACCAGAAAAAACAAAAACAGAACACAGGTTTGGCTATAGGCCTCTGTTAGCAAGGTGATGTCTCCGTTTTTTAGGATGCTGTCCAGATTTTCCATAGCTTTCCTTCCAAATAGCAAATGTCTTTTTAATTTCATGGCTACACTCACCATCTGCAGTGATCTTTTAGCACAAGAATATAAAAGCTGGCACTGCTTCCATTTCTTCTCCCTATTTGCAGGAAGTGATGAGAGCAGTTGTCAAGATCTTAGATTTTGGAATGTTAAGTTTCAAGCCAGCTTTCTACACTCTCCTCTTTCACCCTCTTCAAGAGGCTTATTAAATCCTTCTTTACTTTCTACCATCAGAGTGGCATCGTCTGAATTTCTAAGATTGTTGAAATTTCTCCCAACAGCCTTCAATTCGGCTTTTGATTCATCCAGCCTGGCATTTTGCATGATGTGATCTACATATAGATTAAATACATAATGTGACAATATGCAACCTTATTGTACTCCTTTTCCAATCTTGACCCAGTCAGTTTTTTTTTTCCTGTTTGGTTCTATTTCTTCTTGGTCCTCAAACAAATCCCTCAGGAGACAAGTAAGATGATCTGGCGTTCTCATCTTTCTGAGGATTTGCCACATTTTGCTTTGATCCACACAGTTAAAGGCTTTATTGTCGATAATGAAGCAGTAGTAGATTTTTTCTGCAATTCCCTTGCTTTCTCCACAATCCAGCAAATGTTGGCAATTTGGTCTCTAGTTCCTCTACCTCTTTGAAAGTCAGCCAGCTTGGGGGCAGCTAGGTGGGGCAGTGGATAGAGGACGGGTCCTGGAGTCAGGAGGACCTGAGTTCAAATTCGGCCTCCGACACATGACACTCACTAGCTGTATGACTCTGGGCAAGTCACTTAACCCCAATTGCCTTACCTAAAAAATGAAAAAGCAGCCTGCTCTTCTAGTAATTCTCCATTCACATATTGTTGAAGTCTAGCTTGCAGAATCTTAAGCATAACCTTGCTGACATGTGAAATGAGCACAATTGTTTGGTAATTTGAACATTCTTTGGCATTGCCCCTTTTTAGGATTTGCATATAAAATGATCTTTTCCAATACACTGTCCACTGCTGCATTTTCCAAATTTGCTAATGTATTGAGTGCCACATTGTAACAGCATCATCTTTTAGGGTTTTAAATAACTCAGGTGGAATTCCATCACCTCTACCGGGTGATCCACTGAAGAAGAAAATGGTAAAAATTACCAGTATCTTTGCCAAGAAAATCCCATAAACAATACTAAAATGATCATAGAGATGTCATTGGAAGATGAGTCTCTTAGGTCAGAAGGTGTCCAATATTCTATTTAGGAGGAAGAAAGGCCAAATCCAAGTAGCCTCAGTACTACTGAAGTGGCTGGCCAAAGCTGAAAGGAAGCCAAGCTGTGGATGCATCTGATGGCAAAAGGAAGGTCTGACGTTGTAAAGATCGGTATTGCATAGGAACCAGGAATGTCAGATCTATGAACCAAAGTCAGCTGAATGTGGTCAAAAAGGAGATGGGAAGATTGAACATTAACATCTTGGGTGTCAATGAACTTAAGTGGATAGGAATTGGTGAATTTATTTCAGGTGATCACTGTGTATGCGCTGTGGGCAATAAGCCCTCAGCAGAAACGAAGTAGTCCTCATGGTCAAAAAAAGGGTGAGAAAAGCAATACTGGGGTATAATTTAAAAAATTACCCAATGATATGGTTTGAATTCAGTTCCAGGATATTGAAAAGCAAAAGACAATCCCCAAACTCAAGAAACTTACAGTCTACTTGAGGAGAAGAGGCAAATACCTATGTACACACAAGCTACGTTTAGAAAGAAAAAAACAAAACAGGAGCTAACACTGGGAAGGAAATGGAATCCAGAGGGGTTAGGGAAGGCTTCTTGCTGTATAAGGTGGGATTTTAGTTGGGATTTGAAGGAAGACAGGGAAGCCAAAAAGTGAAGAAGATGGGGATGAGCATTGGCCTGAGGCACGGTCAGAGAAAACACCGAGAGTCAAGAGATGGGATGTTTCCTTCATGGGACAGCCTGGAGGCCAGTGCCACTGGATCTAAGAGTGTGTGGCAGGGAGTAAGATACACAAGAACTGGTCATGGAAGAGGGTGGCTCTATTGTGGCTTTGAATGCCAAATAGAGCATTTTTGTATTTGATCCTAGAAATGATAGGGAGCCACAAATGTTTATTGAGCCAGTGGGATGACTTGGTTGGACTTCTACTTTAGGAAAATAAGTTTGGTGCCTAAATGGAGGATGGATTGGAATGGGGAGAGACTTGATCCAGGCACAACTCCCCCTGCCCCTCCCCTCCCAAGCAGGATATAAAAATATTATAGGTGTGAGATGAAAAGGGGCGATGAGATGGCACAATGGATAAAGTGCCGGGCCTGGAATCAGGAAGATTCACCTTCCGAGTTTAAATCTGGCTTCAGACACTTACTAGCTGTGGGACCCCAGGCATTTCACTTAACATCTGTCTACCTCAGTTTCCTCAACTGAAAATGGGGATAATAGCACCTGCCTTTCAGGGTGGTTATGAGGAACAGAAGAGATAACATTAGCACTTCTGTTTGGCATAGCATCTAGAACATTGTATGAACAATACAAATGCTCATTCCCTTCCCCTGACCATTTTCTGTCTTAATGCTGTTCTTCCACTTTCCATACTGGATCTCCTGAGATAATTTCCTGTGGCATCTAGGCTACCAGAACCTTGGGACTGAATTCCTTGAGACTATGCACGTCACAGTGTTTGTACCTGCAAAGATTTCACCAATCCTTTCCTCAACACCCCACTCCTTTCTACTTTATGCTCCGAGAATGGCATTCAATTCAATATTCCATTGCCTTTTCAAAGGGCACATCAATCTGACTGTCACCAGTCGTGAGTCTTTACAGACCAAAATATTCTTCCTTGGTCACCACTCAATCACAGTCAATCAATAAGCATTTATTAGGTGTCACTGCAGTAAGCACTTGTGATACAAAAAGAGCCAAATGATGATCTATTTCATGGGTTTTCTCTGTCTGTTAAATGTTAAGATCCTCAACGGCATCAACTCTGTACATACTATATGTTAGTGATTGGAACACTGTAAGTGCTTAAGAATTTTTAAAAATCTTCCATTTATTCTGAAGCTTTATTGAATACCCAGTTCATGTAGGGCATCATGGTTCCAAGATACCATATATTGAGTGTCAAAATGAAATAGAAACAGGGCCCCTGATGGCTGTAAATTGACTTGGAAACCACATATGAACATTATCTATGTTCTATTGTATTTTTGTTTACCTTGTTAAATATTTCCCAATTACTTTTTAATCTGGTCCTGCCTGTTGGGCCCCAGTATATTTGACACCTCTGCCCTAGACAATGTGGCTAGAAATATATTTTCTTCTCTGTCATCTTTCAAGCTTTCTTAATGCCCCTCAGCCTTTCCATTTGCACTTAATTCCTCATGCTTCCCTGTTCTATCATTTCTTTGAGCAGAACTTAATTAGTGTTGAGTAGCACCTTAATTCCTGGAACCGGTGGACAGTCACCTTCAGTCAGAAAACAGCAAACTCTGGGCCTTTGCAGTACGGTCTTTCCTTTCCCATTGTCTCTGACATCTCTTATCTTATACCTACGTTGCTTTACCTCCTCTATGATTACAGGTATGGAGTAAGTCCTCGGTGGGCATGACCACAGCCATTTTTGAGCCTCATGCAGGATCAAACTATGGTCGTTTTCAATGTCAGATTATGAATTACGACTTATCCGCCTTTAGGAGTGGGCTCATTCACTGAGGTACATTGCTTCCCTGATTACAGTTTCAAAGATACTCATACTTAGAATAGATTTATGAAGACACTTACCTCTTTATGCCATCCACAGATTCCTGCCATCATTATTTTTTATATGCCTACCAGATGAATTTTGGTCATAAAAATGTTGTCCTAGAAAGTGTCACACAGTAGCTGTGGGATGCTTACCTCCCTAACATGGTGATAAATCAATGTTAGCTGAAGGAAAGGAAGAAGATGATGGCAGTTTCTCTCTTCACTTCCTCTTTTTCAGTTTTCCCCTTGAAAAATGAAACAAATGGAAGGACAAGAATGAATTTTGACTTCATATCCATAGTCTAGAGACATTGGCAAGACAAAACCTATTGGAAAAAGAAACTAAATAAATAAATAATTGGATTTTTGTCTGTGGCAAATGATGCATTACGAACCTGGATTATGGACAGAAACAAATAAAACATCTTGAAAGTTTTCAGTGTGTAGTAGCCAAGGGCAACTTATCTATATTATGTTTTTGTTTTGTTTTTTTGTTTTTATTTTTTTTCCTGTAATGTAATTGTTTAAAATTGAAGAAGTGGCTTTTTTTTTGCTTCATGGTTCAAAAGTGAATTTTTTAGTCCAATAAAAAACAGAGAAATCTATGTGGTCCAGTCAACATTATGTCTGATTTTATACGTATCCACTTGCCTTTTATACACTGAGTTCTTTCTTGTGTGCCAGAAGTTGGCTCAAGGACATGGCAAAGATGAACCATAAATCTTTTCTTCAAGGATCAATTTCATATCTGTACCAGGGGGGAAGTCATAAACCTTTCTGGGTAAGTACACAATTCCAGGCCTGATTCACCTCCAAATGGTTTGTTTGAAACATGCTGCCTCGTGTAGCCAATAAAATGTCTACTTGTTACACAAAGAGAATAAAAATAAAGAGAACACCAACTTCAAGCTAACTTTGTGGTGACATCTGATGTGGAGGGCATCTGCACTGGGTTTTGTGGGGTTTTGCGCTAAAAACTTCATTTACTTTGATATTTACATTCGCTGGTTTAGAGTGGAATAGTTCTTCTGAAATTAGGACCTGACAGCTCAATTATAGATGATTGATATGCCTTCTTTGGAAGTGCCAATAGTGGAATATAAATCCCTACCTTCATTCTTATTTTTATTTATGTTGCTCAACATTATACCAATATCAACTAGACACATTATTTGTTCAGTTTTAGAACATTCATTGGCGAGTGCCTGATACATATGGGTAGAACCCCATTCAAACAAATATGATAATTTCTAGTGCAATATAATGAACCTAATTTTACTTGTGGTCAGACACCCACATTAATATTAGTGTGTTCATGTAAATAAAATAAACTTTATTTGAACAAGAAATCCTAGACAGTAACTATATTCAGAGTCTCTCATCATTTTACAGTCAAGTTATTTTGAAAAGGATGCTGTCCTTTCAGTAAGGTTGTGTTGTAAGGGACCAAGTATTTGAAATCATTAAATTTGACATGTTTTTCGAAGTATTGTGTGTTGATGGTGGTATTGTGGAGGTTTTTGCTTTTTTTGTTTGTTTGTGGATTTACACCGAATCCTGGGTATTGCTAGCAGGATTAGACTTTTTTTTTCCCCGCTTGGCTGTCCCCAAGGACAGACTGAGGAGTGATGAGCAGTATTTGCAGAGAAGCGAATTTAGACAAGACGTTCTGAACCACTAGAGTGATCCCAAAGGACAGCAGCTGCCTTAGGAGATGGGGAGGCAGTGGTGGTGCCCTCAAGGGATGTCCTCAAACAAGTGCTATAGGATTACTTATTCTGTTTCAGATATGTCTGAATAAATGGCCATGAAAGGCATATCTGATTGTGGAATTCTGTCATTCCGTTTTTTCTCTGGTGATACATAGATAGAAAGGTAGATAAATAGATGTAGATATGTAAAAGGTATATGTGTTTATGTAAATACACACATTACAATGATATCATTAAGAAGCCTCAATGTCTGTTATACATATTGTTCATTCATTTGGTGATGGCCAACTCTTCACGATCCCACAGACAATAGCACATCAGGCCCTTCTATCCTCTACTATCTCCCAAAATCAGTCCTAGTTCATGTTCCTTGCTTCCATGACACTATCTAGCCCTCTCATCCTCTGTCATCCCCTTCTCCTTTTACCTTTAATCTTTCCCAATGGCAGGGTCTTTTCCATAAGTCCTGTCTTCTCATCGTGAGGTCAAAGTATTTAAGCCTCAGCTTCAGCATTTGACCTTCCAATGAGCAGTTTGAATTCAGTTCTTTAAGTATTGATCTAGTTGATCTCCTTGCTGTCCAAGGGACTCTTAAAAGTCTTCTCCAGCACCGTAGCTCAAAAGTGTCAATTCTGCAGCACTCAGCTTTCCTTATAGTACAATTCGCAGTCATACATTAATACTGGAAAAAACAAACAAACAAACAAACAAATCAACATCAGTGTTACTATATGAACCTTCATCAGCAAAGTGATGTCTATGCTTTTTAGGATGTTGTCCAAATTTGCCATAACTTTCCTTCTAAGGAACAAGTGTCTTTTTTTTTTTTAATTTCATGGCTGCAGTTGTTATCTAAGTGATCTTTGAACCCAAGAATATAAAATCTGACATTGCTTCCATTTCTTTTCCCTGTATTTACCAGGAAGTGATGGGACCAATTGGATGATCTTTTCTTTTTCTTTTTTTTTAATGTTAAGCTTCAAGCCAGATTTCATACTGTTTTCTCTTTTTGATTTTTTTATTAATTTATTTTGATTTATCTATAATCACTTCCATATACTTTTGAGTTTAAAATTTTTCTCCGCCTTCCTCCCCACCACCCTCCCCAATACAGGTCACAATCTGATATAGGCTGTACATTTACATTCATATTAAACATATTTTCACATTAGTGATATTGGAAGTAAAAATTAAAACCAATAGGAGGAACCATCAGAAAGAGGAAGCAAAACTCAAAAGAAGGGAAAAAAAAAAAACAGCAATTCAACTTCCATAGTTCTTTCTTTGAATTTGGATAGCATTTTCCATCACAAGGCCTCTGGAGATGTTTTAAATCCTTGTATTGCCAGGATGGGGTAAGTTTATCAATATTAGTCATCACACAATGTAACTGTTACTGTGTACAATGTTCTCTTGGTTCTGTTCACTTCACTCAGCATGAGACCATACAAGTCTTTCCAGGTTTTTCTGAAGTCAGCCTGTTCATCATTTCTTATAGCACAACAGTATTCCATCATATTCATATACCACAACTTGCTCAGCCATTCCCCAATTGATGGACATCTTCTCAATTTCCAATTCTTTGCCACCACAAAAAGAGCTGCGATGAATATTTTTGTACATGTGGGTCCTTTTCCCATTTGTGTGATCTCTTTGGGATATAGCCCTAGAAGTGTTATTGCTGGGGAAAAGAGTATGCATGTTTTTATAGCCCTTTGGGCATAATTCCAAATTGCTCTCCAAAATGGGTGGATCATTTCACAACTCCACCAACAATGCATCAGTGTTTCAATTTTCCCACACCTTCTCCAACATTTATCATTTTCCTGTTTTGTCATGTTGGCCAGTCTGATAGGTCATACTGTTTTCTTTCACCCTTATTAAGAGGCTTCTTAATTCTTATTTACTTTGTAACATCAGAGTGGGATCATCCACATATCTGAGATTATTGAAATTTCTCCCAGCAAACTTAAATCCAGCTTTTGATTCATATAGCCTGCAGGTCACATGATGTACTCTGCATATAAGTTAAGTAAATAAGGTGACAATATATAGTCTTGTCATACTCCTTTCCCAGTCTTAAGCCAATTAGCTATTCCATGTTTGGTTCTAACTCTTAATTCTTGACCCACATACAGGTTCCTCAGGAGATAAGTTAGATGATATGGTACTCCCATCTCTTTGAGGATTTGACACATTTTGTTGTGACTTATACAGTGAAAGACTTTAGTGTAGTCAATGAGGCAGTATTTTTCCCCCTGGCACTTCTTTTTTTTCTCCATAACCTAGTATATGTTGGTAATTTGGTCTCTAGTTTCTCTGCCTCTTTGAAAACCAGCCTGCTCTTCTAGGAGCTCTCAGTTCAAATATTGCTGAAGCCTAGCTTGCAGAATCTTAAGCATAACCTTGCTAGCTTGTGAAATGAGTACAATTGGTTGGTAATTTGAACATTCTTTGGCATTGCCCTTCTCTAGGTTTGGGACATGAAGTGATCTTTTCCAATCTAGTGGCCACTGTTGTGTTTCCCAAATCTGTTGGCATACTGAGCGCAGCACTTTAACAGAATCATCTTTTAGTCTGTTATACACACATACACACATATGTGTATGTATGGTTGTATGTATATACATATATTCTTATAAGTATGTGTATATAAATATATTCATATGTATGTATACATATATTCATATGTGTATATACATAAATATATCAGACTGTGGCTTTATGTGATTATATTGTTCGTGTATATGTGCATATATACGTATGTATGAATGTACACACACATCAGACACTGAATTGCTAATGTTATTGTCATCTCATGTATATTTAGTTATACAAGTAAAATTTTCCAGAAAGTCTTTTGTCCTGTTTGTGGGCAAAGGGGTATGCTAATTGATTTGCTTTCAGTTAAAATTAGACGTTGTTGTCAGGTGACAATGATGCCTCAGTCATGAGCATTAACTCTTTGAACAGTAGTCCTATACATGGCTTATCCCATCTATGAATAATCACCTTTGTCCTATTCTTCATAAAATATATTTTTATTAAAACACTTAAAATCGAGTAGCAGGCAATATTGTTTAAAAGATGATACCAGTACAGCACACATTTTAAAGCCTTTGTATAATTTGGTACCTTTCTTACTAAATCTTAAAAGGCTCCAGAATAATTCCATCCTTTGTCTTGCTGTAAGATCCACATTGTAATGGGTTTGTTAAAATTGTTTTATTCCTCCTGTAACTTGAACCAAACCTGTCCCATGGGATATGGAAATTTACTTAGAGCTTTAAAACCTTCCTTAAATATGAAGCCGGAGGAAGAATCTGAACTTTTCTGGACTCCTTAATTACATGTAAATCTTTCTCCTCAACTGGTCTATTTGGGAATTCTTTGACTGTAGTTTATTCTGTCACCTGACTTAGTTTACCTATAGGGTTTGTTTGACAAAGTTTGGTTTCTTAGGGGATGTTTGAAACAATGACTCAGGTTAACTAGTTTGTTCAACTTTTATACCATTAAAGGAAGTATGCCATTATGAACCAATCTTTTCTTTAACTTTTATGGCCTAAGAGGAATATACAAAATTGTAATATGCAAATTTATTATTCCTCTGTCATCAATCTGCTATAATTTTGAATATAAGAAGTCTTGTTTGAGTCCTAATCTTGGTTCAGGCTTTCTCTGAGGATGGAACTGATGTTGTAATAGAATAATAAAAACTCGGTTTTTACCTCTACCACATCTACATTGTGGTAAATATATTTTGACACCAGTTATCTACCACATAAACTTAGAGAGGAAATATTCTCCCATATCAAGATTAAATAATCTTTGTGATTCACTTTCATCAGATCAAGGCTTTCTACCTGCTTTGCATAAAAATCCATGAGGCTGGTTTTGCCAAACTTAATCTGCAATTTCATTTAACTAATGAGGAAATTCACCTTAGACTTTGCCCAAGTAGTTAAAAATAGGTACTTGAGATTCCTTTTCCTATCACAGTTTTTCAGCTTGATCTTTTCTTCCATACACAATAGGGGCTTAATAGACATTTACGCTGTTTGAATTATTATCTTTCCAGGAATCATTTACCCTAAACCCAGGTTTTCTTCAGGAAAGTGGAGAGGAGAGAAATACACTTTTCCCCCCTTGGCCTTTGCCTTCTGATGTCCATGTGAAGTGAAATTTACATCCAAAAGTCAAGTTCTCACATTAAATACTTTTCAGCTGATTCCCCTGAGCAACAGCTCTAAACCCAGAAACCTGATACTTGTTAGCTACAGAATGTCCCATGCGGGGGAGGGCGAGGCTAACCAACAACTTTATGCATCTATTTCCCACTCAACATAACTTTACACAAGAATATTTAAAAAAAAATAAAGGGTTCAAATATACGTATAACTTTTTAATGAATATTGTTTTATAGTTTAAAAAAAAGTAGGTAGAAAATGCAGGCAAATGGGATTTAAGCCACTGAGTAGCCACGTGACAGGTCAAGGCAGCTCATCTGAGTTCTGTGGGTGCAAATTCTTTGCCTATTAAACAATGGACTCCAAATAAATGGTCTCCAATTCCATTCCAATCCTGAAATTCTATGATTTTGAGACTAATTATGAGATTAATCATGGAGCAAACTGACTGAGACAATTGCCAGACTGTCTCTCCCCATCTATCAAATTCAATCTAAGTTTGTTTGTTTTTTAACTTCACTCTCAGTACCCACCTATACTTGACTTCAGCCGAACGATCCAATATTATTTCCCTCTACTCCTCTGCAGAATGTTTCAGTCCAAGAATTCCAAGTCACCTCAGATCTCAAATGTGCCATGCTAATTGTGATCTCCCTTTCTTTATGTGCTCTCCCAACATAGAAGGCTTTCCCTCTCCTTTCCAAACCCTACCTGTCCTTCAAGAATAAGCATAACCCCACCTATGCTAAGAATCTATTCCTCATTTTTCTATTCCCCACTAAAGGTTCCTTCCTTTGCAAAAAGATAGTTTGCATTATTTTTTTTCATGTATCAATTTTTTCCCATTAAGGAGTGGGGAGGGCTAGGGAGGACTGAAATGGACACTTTCCCCCTAAGCAGTTTTTCCTGTTACTGCTCATGTGAAGTTAAATTTACACACGAGAGAAATTCAGTGATTTCAAGGCTTGGTATTTAATTTTTAGAAAATTTCTTTGCAAAGTGATATTGGACATTTTTATCATCACATGGAATTTACAGACTACATATATATTGTTTATTTCCCTGCAATAAGTGGAAATCAATAGGGGGAAGGGTCTCCAAGAGAGATAATACTGCATGGCAGATAGGGTTCACTGTGCACTTGGAGTTAGGAAGATGTAGATTTAAATCCTGTCTTAGACACTTACTAGCTGAGTGATGCTAGACAGGTCATTTAACACACCTCTGCCTAAATTTCCTCATTTGTAAAGGGAGGAGGTTGGATTCCGTAGATTTTAAAGGTCTCTTCTAACTCTAAGTCCACAATTTTTTGATCCTGAGTTAGCCTGGTGAACAGAGACAACCAGCCTTTTAGTAGAAAACAACGGTGGAATTTATGTAACACTTTAAGGCTTTCAAAGCATTGTCAAGCCTTATCTCATTGTCCATATGCAACAGCAACCAGGCCAATCAATCAATAAGTATTTATTAAGTACCTGCTTTGTGCCAGAAACTGTCCTCAGCACTCAGGGATACAAAGAGAGGAAAAAGATGGTCCCTGTTCTTGAAAGTTCAGGGGAAAAGCTCTATTGGACAAAATGATATAAACAAGATATGTATAAGATAAATTGGAGATACTCACTAGAGGGAAGGCAATAGCATAGCAGGGGTCAGGAAAAGTTCCTGGTAAAAGATAAAATTTTAGCTAGGATATGAATGAATCCATGACATAGAGATGAAAAGGAAGAGAAATGCTATTCCTATCCTTAAATATGTTAAATGACTTGCCTAAGTTTACAAAGTTCATAGAGGCTAAGGTAGGATTGGAAACCAGGTCTTTCTGAAACAGCATCTTCTTTCAATGCATGAAGCTTCAAGGATGAGACCTCCACAAAGCTTTTTTTTTTTTTTGTAGCAAGGTGGTCCAAGTGTTTTTTTCACTATACAAAATACGGAATTTGACATGCAAGGCCCTGTGAAGTCAAAAATCTGTCTGAATACACAAATCCATAAAGCACATGTACGAAGTACATGAAAGGCCTAAACACAGGCCTTGGGTTATAAATCAAAGAGAAGTGCTCAGATCTGACTCAGGTCTTATGCTCCTCACTCATTGCCTACACACTACTTTCTCTTTAGACTCAGTAGAGAGGCAGAACACAATTAGATTAGGTTAAATGTTGGTGATTTGGCAATGTTTACTCAACACAAAGCCTCCTATGAATGTGACTGGAATAAGAAAAAACAAACATTAGCCAGAGGAATTTTAAGCATGTAGCAATCAATCAATCATGAAACATTTATGAAGTGCCTGCTCTGTGCCTGGCACTCTGGTAAGCTCTGGAGATAGGGAAAGAGGCAAAAGACAGTCCTCGCTCCCAAGGCGCTCCCAATCTGGGTTCACAATCTAACGGCGCAAATCATTGAAGTTGTGATTTAAAGACCCCCCATTTCTGTTGCCCCTATCCTTCTTCATCTTACTGTCTTCTCTCTGAGACTACCCTCATTTTGTCCTCCACCTAGCTTGTTTGAACATCGTCATTGGAATGTTGTCTCTTGCATTAAGACTCTGAGCATTTTGAGAGCAGGGAGGAGTTGGGCTCTAATTTTGTCCCCATATCATAGCCAAGTGTCTGGCACATAGTAAGTGCTTATTAAAAGCTAGTTGGATGTCTGTATAGGAAGAAAATGTTCTTTAGACTCTCTAATTTAAGGGGAAATAGACTCCTCTTCATATAACCTTTGCTGGCTCCGTGGATTGGGAGGAGAAAAGGGGAGAACTGGGAATTGTGTGGATGTTGATCGCCATTCTTCACTCTCCTAAAGAGTTGTTAGGATCACAGCATACTGCCCATTGGTGCATATTAGTGCAGCTGCATAATAGAAAGCCAGGTCTTCTGGATCCCATGTCCAGTACTCTCCTCCCCATCCCACTGCCCTTTCCCAATAAGGAATATGTGGTACAACATTAGCATGTTCATTCATGTTCAAACTAATACATCACATTAATAGAAAGAAAGAAAGAAAGAAAGAAAGAAAGAAAGAAAGAAAGAAAGAAAGAAAGAAAGAAAGAAAGA
>NW_020954582.1:6235172-6276708 GCF_900497805.2 Vombatus ursinus
AGAAAGAAAGAAAGAAAGAAAGAAAGAAAGAAAGAAAGAAAGAAAGAGAGAAAGAAAGAAAGAAACCTTGGCAGAGGTCTAGTATTCACTTCATGCTATCTTTTCTATTTTCTAGTAAAGAAGCTTAAACAAAGAAAAAAGTAGTGGGATGTCTTAAGACCAGAATAACCTCTTAAAAAGATATATCAGCCCAGTGACCATTGGGCCTATCAGCTAGATTTTGTTTTTAAATTCCCATAATTCTTCATTAAATTACACACAAGCCTAAGTGTTTGGGTTCTTTCCCACACAAGCTTTTGGATGTAGTAATAATGGATGGCACATATGTGTTTTCACTACAATCTAGGATATTTCATGTATAAGGGCATTTGTCTGTAATAAGGAGCAGTATGGCATTTTTTTCATAGGTTTGGGGTTTGTATTCGTTTGTTTTACACTAAGAGCTTTACAATGGATAGACACTATCTCACGGTATCTGGCTTTAGCTTCAGAGTAAGAAATACAAGGTCTAAATCCCACTTTTGACACATACTGACTGTGGATGACCTTGAGAAATTCACTTTAACATCTTAGGCATCTGATGCCTTATCTCTAACATGAGAAAGTGGATAAGCTGGTCTCTCTTACCTTTTCTAGTGCCATCTGGCATCTGATTAATTATATTAATTGCTAGTGACTTAGTAAGCTGGTCTTATGTGCCAGGCACTGTGCTGAGGACCGAAAGAGAAAAAATAAAACACCCACCAAAGGAATCCTTACCAATGGAGTGAAGGATTGTTGATGACTATGTAGTAATGCCCAGATAAAACTTTTTTTCAATGTCTGTCTTCATTAAAAATATTGTAAAAATTAAAAATATTAAAAATATTGTAAAAGCTTTATTTTTAAAAAATAAATTGTTTTAAAGAACAAAGTTATTGGAGATGGTGACTGTGGTATACTGTGGTAAAATACATTCAAAGATAGCATTTTGATTTTCATTTAGTTGTTTACTTTTAACATACTTTTTTTTTATTTTGAGTTCCAAATTTTCTACCTCCATTTAGCTCCACCCCCACCCACTGAGAAAGCCAGAAATATGATACCCATTACACATGCAAAGGTAATTAAAACATAGTTTTACATTATCCATGTTACAAAACAAAATAAAAAGAAATGAAAATAAAGAAATTGCAAAACATTGTGTTTTAATCTGTTCTCAGAGTTCATGAGTTTCTCCCTGGAAGTGGATAGCATTTTTCATTGTGAGTCTTATGGAATCATCAAGGAACACTGTATTAATCAAAGTGGCCTAGTTTTTGACACTTTTTCGTCATTACAATATTGTTCTTACTGGGCACAGTGTTCTCTAATACAATATTGAATAACAATGGTGATAAGGGACATCCTTGGTTCACCCCTGATCTTACTGGGAAAGCTTCGAATTTAAGTCAACTCAATGATAACCGAATTTGTTTTAATCACAAATTATGACAATGTTTTTATACACTTCCTATATTGTTTAGAGTTAAAACAAGATCTACATTCTCACACTGTCCAAGCTCAAAATACAGTTCCAGCAGTGAAAACATTTCTTGAGCCTTGATACAAGTACACAAATACATATTTTTAACTTTTTTAGTTTATTTAACTTTGCATTGCAAGAAATTCCAACTAACGTTCAACAAAACATGACTAATCTTCAATGTAATAATATGCTAAATGGCAAATATCAAGAGAATAATCTCATGGAATTCTATAAGTACTTTCCATGAGATAGTTATATTCATTAACATTATATGCTCATGGATTGATATCAGTATTTGGCAATACTTACCTGAGTGAAAAGACATTTTCAAAGATGAAATATGTAAAATCTCTTTACAGATTAGCATTAACAGTTGAAGATATGCAATGAATTTTGATAATAAAGAAGAGCAGGTTTTAACTCAAATCAAGTAAAATGTTATCTTTCTAAAAAGAGTTTTATTCTTTTTTTATTATGACTTGTATGTTTTCAAATGTACTATTCATTATTGATGTGTCATATTTAGAATTTAATCCTGTCAAGCTTATGCAAATGTATTCTTTCTCTCTCTTCAAAAACCAAAGGAGATATATACACTGACAAGATAATCAATCCACCAAAGTTATCACTTTTGATGCTAATAAATTTTAAAAATAACCTTTCACAATGAACATATCATACATGTATACACATATATGAATACAATACATGGGTATATATAGATATATCTGTGAACATTTTTATAAAGATTAACAATAAATTAAAATTGACTGTGTATATATGTATATCTGTGTACCTATATATGTATATATGTATATATATATATATATACACATACACACAAACCTTATAGCTTTTATTGCTTAAATATTCAATGTCCAACTTAGTCTTCTTTTCTGTACAAGTACTTGTTTTATATTAAGTGTTTTCTATAAAGTTTGTAAGTTGTGTCTAAGCTGGGACTTGAGTGAAAGACAGATGACTCCACATCCAGAAAGTTTCTACTTAAACCCACTGGAAGTAGGCTAGATACTAATAATATCATGAATTTATACTAACAATATCAGAGTTCTAGACAATGAAAGTATCCTATTTCACCCCAGAAAAGGGAGAAGTTTGTGAACTAAAAGATATTGTGGTGTGCAAATTAATGGGGATAGAGTGAATAGTTATATTTATTGACACATAAAATGAATCAAACACCATTTTATAAGTTAAAATGTTTAACATAAAATGTTCTCTTTGGTATCAATCACTTTTTAAAAATTTTACTTTGCACTAAATTAATATAACCTTAATTCTTAATGACAAAACAACATTTATCGCATTGAATATCTTCTACATTTGACAAACAATCCTTTATTCCAAATCCAGACCTGATTGAAACCAATAAGTTTTCAATGGAGATGAAATCTGGACAGATCTCAAGCCATTCAGCTCTGCTTATTTCTACCTCTTGGATCAATTTTTTTAACCTTTTATGATGTGTGCCATGAGACTAGGATATATAGCATTATTTTACTCCATTGTGGAATTCTATAATTTCTGTAATTTGAGAACAACTCTGCTTGTCAAGGTATCAATACACTTATTAGAGGTCACCATTCCTCCAATACGAATAAGAATTCTAAGAACAGGGTGTGTAAAAATTGTATAAAGTCATATATATATACATATAAATATAGATAAAGTTTTGTTAATATGTATGTGTGTGTGTCTATATGCTTTATATAAAAATATGTTTTGAATCTTTAGTACTCCAGTTTTTGTATTGTCTTGCTGATTACAAGCAGTTTTTTTTGTTTCTTTTTCATAGCAATGCTATTTAAAATGATTTAGAATGGAATATATGTATACACACAAACACACATATATTGCACGCATACATATATAATTATTAGTATTCACATTTATTCTAGTAATTGAACAGTTTTTTCATGGAATCTCATTCTCAGGTATTTTTATAAAACTACTGTTCTCGTGTGTTCTTCTAATTTCTTTTTTTTTAAATTCGTTTTTTTTTATTTTTTGTTTTCAACATTTATTTCCACAAGATTTTGAGTTCCAAATTTTCACCCCATCTCACCCCTCCCCCCACCCCAAGATGACATGCATTCTAAATACCCCTTCCCCTAGTCCGGCTTCCCTTCTATCTCTCCCCCCCTTCTCTTATCCCCTTCCCCTTCAATTTTCCTGTAGGGCAGGATGGATTTCTGTACCCCATTTTCTGTATTTCTTATTTCCCAGTTGCCTGTGAAAACATTTTTTTTAAACATGTGTTTTTAAAACTTTGGGTTCCAAATTTTCTCCCTTTCTCCCTCCCCACCCACCTTCATTGATAAGGCAAGCAACTAAATATAGGTTATATATATGCAGTTATGCAAAACACTTCCATAGTAGACATGCTGTGAAAAACTAACTCTATTTCCCTTAATCTATCCTGCCCACCCATTTATTCTATTCTTTATTTTGACCCTGTCCCTCCTCAGAATTATTTGCTTCTAATTACTCTCTTTCCCAATCTGCCCTCCTCTCAATCATTCCCCTACTCTCTTGTCCCCTTCCCGCCCTATTTTCCTGTAGGGTAAGACAGATTTCCACACCCAATTGAGTGTGTATGTTATTCCCTCTTTAAGTCAAATCCTATGAGAATAAGATTCACTTCTTCCCTCTCACCTTCCCCTTTTACCCCTCCACTGTAAGAGCTTTTTCTTTTCTGTTTTTTTTTTTTGTAGGATAATTTACCCCATTCTACCTCTCCCTTTCTCCTTCTCCCAGTATAATTCTCTCTCACCCCTTAATTTTATTCTCCAGATATGACCCCTTCATCTTCAGCTCACCCTGTGCCCTCTATCTATCTATCTATCTATCTATCTATCTATCTATCTATCTATCTATCTATCTATCTATCTATATATATATATAGATATATACATACTTATAATTCTTTCCCTCCAACTACCCTAATACTGACAAAGGTCTCATGAGCTACAAATATCATCTTTCCATGCAGGAATGTAAACAGTTCAACCTTAATAACTCTCTTATGATTTTCTCTTTCCTGTTTACCTCTTCATGTTCCACTTGAGTCTTGTATTTGAAAATCAAATTTTCTATTCAACTCTGGTCTTTTCATCAAGAATGCTTGAAAGTCCTCTATTTCACTGAATGACCATTTTTTCCCCTGAAAAATTATACTCAGTTTTGCTGGGTAGGTGATTCTTGGTTGTAATCCTATCTCCTTTGCGCTCCAGAATATTATATTCCATGCCCTGCAGTTCCTTAATATAGAAGCTGCTAAATCCTGTGTTATCCTGATTGTGTTTCCACAACACTTGAATTGTTTCTTTCTGGCTGCTTGTAATATTTTCTCCTTGACCTGAGAACTCTGGAATTTGGCTACAATATTCCTAGGAGTTTTCCTTTGTGGATCTCTTTCAGGAGGAGATCGATGGATTCTTTCCATTTCTATTTTGCCCTCTGGTTCTAAAATATCAGGGCAGTTTTCCTGGATAATTTCTTGAAAGATGATGTGTAGGCTCTTTTTTTGATCATGGCTTTCAGATAGTCCAATAATTTTTAAATTCTCTCTCCTGGATCTATTTTCCAGGTCAGTTGTTTTTTCAGTGAGATATTTCACATTGTTTCCTAATTTTTCATTCTTTTGGATTTGTTTTACAGTGTCTTGATTTCTCATAAAGTCACTAGCTTCTAATTGCTCTATTCTAATTTTTAAGGAAGTATTTTCTTCAGTAATCTTTTGGACTTCCTTTTCCATTTGGCCAATTTTGGTTTTTAGGGCATTCTTCTCCTCATTGGCTTTTTGGATCTCTTTTGCCATTTGGGTTAGGCTATTTTTTAAGGTGTTATTTTCTTCAGTATTTTTTTGTGTCTCCTTTAGCAAGCTGTTAACTTGCTTTTCATGATTTTCTTGTATCACTCTCATTTCTCTTCCCAGTTTTTCCTCTACTTCTCCTACTTGCTTCTCAAAATCCCTTTTGAGCTCTTCCAAGGCCTGAGACTGATTCACATTTTTCTTGGAAGGAAGTTTTGGATGTAGGAGCTTTGGCTTCCTTGTCTTCTTCTGGTTGTATGTTTTCATCTTCTTTTAAAGTAAGATAATATAGTCTGACTCTTTTTGTGCTGCTTGCTCATGATCCCAACCAATTACTTGAGTTTTAAACTCTTTGTTAAGGTAATAGTCTGTTTCCAATGTGGAGAATGTACTGTCCCAAGCTTCAGGGGTTTGTGCAGCAGTTTTCAGAGATACTTCTAGGGACCTGAAAAGTGTCAGTTCTTCCAAGGTGCTATGATTGGGGGGAGATGTTTTCTCTCCACCACCACAACAAGCTCCACTGCACCAGTGCACCTCCTTGCCCCAGGACCGCCTCTCAGAACTGTGACCCAGATCCAAGCACCAGTAAAGCAAGAGATTCCTGCCTCAGCACTGGCAGAGAGGACCCTGCAATCCCGCTCTGATCAGCCACTTAATTCCCCCTCAGTCTGTGGGCCAGAAGCTCAGAAGGCAGTTGCTGCCCTCGGGGTGGCTGAGACCTAGCTTCTTCTCTCACTGCAGTCACAGACTTTTCCCACTGACCTTCTAAGTTGTCTTTGACATTCGTGGGTTGAGAAGTCTGGAAACCACCACAGCTGCCCGCGATTCAGTCCTTTGAGACCTGCGCACCCACGCCGAACTGTGCTCCTCTCCCAGCCTGGCACGATATGCCTTTCCGATCAGTCATCCAGGTTGTCTTGGGCTGGAAATTTGTTTTATTCTGCTTTTTTGCGGGTTCTGCTGCTTTAGAATTTGTTTAGAGCCATTTCTGTAGGTATTTGGAAGGGTTTGGGGGAGAGCTCTAGCAAGTCACTGCTTTACCTCCGCCATCTTGGCTCAGTGTTCTTCTAATTTCAAGAAGCCTACATCATACTATAAAAGAATCAGTGGCAACATTGGCCATCAAGTCCATCTGGAGATGTCTGCTTGTTTTATAGCAATACTTCGTCAATTACTGTGATTACATTTTTCTTTCTTTTTTTTTCCTATCACACTTTTCTTTGCACTTCCATTTAACTGGTCTCATTGTGCCCTTGAATAATCATTTAAGTACTTGATTTCCCCACACCAAGCAACCACTCAATTTTTCTTTGCACATTTCCTATCTATACTTTAACAAATCATGAAAAATTTTGTACATGGCATGAAATCTAGCGTTCAACTACCAGACCACTAATTAAAATACTTAAAACTACTTCAATCCAGTTTTACCTGGTAAATGTCAGGGGTTCTTTCTCAGCCTAGGTAATATTTAAACCCAGATTCTGAGTTGTAGGGCTGGTACTCTTTTCTTTTACCACAGTACTCCTTGATTTTTTCAAATAATGAGTGGATGAAAACTATTAGATATGTTGTGGTGGAGATCCTTTGTCTGCATATGAAACATTAGATAATGATGTGATGATAGAAGTTACCTATTCTACGCTATTACTTTTACAGATGAAGAAACTGATGCTTAGGGAGAGTAAGTGACTCGCCCAAGATCACAAAAGTTGTATGCATCAGAGGCAGAATTTAACTAGTTCTTTTTTTTGATGAATTTTCTTGTAGTCTTAGAATTAAGGAACTTTATGATTCTGATTCTGTCATTCTATTTTACATGAAAGGAAAAATCAATGGTCCTTATCCATTTCTTCATAGATAGATAGATAGAAAGTAAATATACAGACATATATACACAAAGATATATAGATTGATTGAGAGAGAGAGAGAGAGAGTAAAAGATAAATGGATATATAAATAAATGATGTGAGACTCACATTCTTCTGTTCATTCACTATGTAGTTAACCTTCCTCAAAATTCATTTTCCATATCAAGGGTTCTTTTGATATTCATCTTAATTTAATTTCACCCATATTAAATGTTGAGACAGGAGTGCAAGCGATGTTGTGCCCTGGGTCCTATATAACTTATAACATAGTTATATGAATGCAGAATCAAGGAGAAGAGAGTAATGTTAAGAAATGAAGCTGGATTTTCATTTGTCAAAGGGGGATGTCATTTAAAATAGCTCAAAATTTAACACATATAGTCATGAGCTATTCATATCTTTCCAGTGTTTAAAAATACTTTATTGTTCATGAAATCTCATCATCATTGCATTTTTTCCCAAAAATATTCATTAATTTAATTTTTTTTCCTTGTAAGCATGGGTTGGCTTACATTCTTAGCTTTAAAAAATATTTTTGCTTTTGTAGGCTTAAGTGTGATCAGCCAATGAAATGCATCAGTTCCATGTTTTTGAGTCATTATCAGGTCATTTTTATGTCTGCTCTTTTCAAGAAAAAATGGCTTTTTGAGAAAGCATATTTCTTTATTGCTCTTTGGAAAAAATTCCTCCCTACATCCTTGGTTCTCAACACTATTTGTACAAAGTGGGGTTTTCTTTGGTAGCCTTTCCTCCAATCTCCTCCAGATGTAGGAATTCCACTGAAAATGTTTTTTTTTTCATTCATGTAGGGAACACTTCCTGAACATCTCTGATTCAGGGTCCTAGGAAACTACATATATGACCACATCTATTTCTCTCTTTCTTCTGTCACTTGTTCCAAAATTGTTTCCTCCAAGATACAGAATTGACTTGATTTGAGTTCTAAAAGTGAAAGACACATAGTATATGGTTGTGAAAAAGAACTGAAATGAAGATGTCAGTGCTGGAATTTTGGACTTCCAAATCCATGATCTCATCACAGTCTTTAAATTGGGCTAGTAACAGGTTTGTTGGTTTGTTTGTTTGAGGAGAAGAGGCACAGAGGAAATGTTTTAAAATGGTAACTGACATTTTATGAATATGTTCATTGCTAAAAAAAACAAAAACCTTATGTCCCCCTAGTGTCTACTTTACATAAATGATTACTAAGAATTTTTTGTCTACCTGTATTTATAGAAATGTTACTTTTCAACTGGAAACAGGAAAAATATATTATAATCACAGAAAACAAATGCGTAATAAAATAAAAATGTTTTCTTTTCATGAATGTTCCACAAAACATATCTTAACTCATTGAAATTAATTGCTTAGATGCGTACTTTTCCTGCCCCCCCCAAATAGAATTTTTAAATGTTGTGTTTCTATTATAAAGCAGAATTTGTTTCCACTTAGGAAAAATCTCCCCATTTTGGGAGAGATAGCATGTACTTTGGACAACTATGATAGTTTCTTCTTTCCTGTGACTCAACAGTTATGTCTATGGGCAGAGCAAAGATGGTGGAGTAAAAGCAGTGACTTGCTTGAGCTCTCCCCAAACCCCTCCAAATACCTGTAAAAAATGGCTCTAAACAAATTCTAAAGCAACAGAACCCAGAAAAAGACAGAGTGAAACAAATTTCCAGCCCAAGACAAACTGGATAGTTGATTGTAAAGGTGTTCATGCCGGGCTGGGAGAGAAACATAGTTCAATTTGGGCATACAGGAAAAACAGGCCTCAGCAAACCTGGAGCAGGCCTCAGGGGACTAAATCACTGGCAGCTGGGGTGGTTTCCAGACTTTTCAACCCACAAACACCAATGAGAACTTAGAAGGTCAGTAGTAAAGGCCTATGTCTGCAGTGAGAGAGAAGCTTGGTCCCAGCTCCTGTCCCAGCATAACCCCTGGGAAGTGGCTGCTTCCTGAGCTTATGACCCACAGACTGAGGGGGAATCAAATGGCTGATCAGAGGGGCATTTCAGGGATCTCTTTGCTAGTGCTGAGGAAGGATTCTCTTGCTTTGACCATGCTTGGAACTGGGTCACAGTTTTAGGTGACAGTCCTGGAGGGAGAAGGAGCACTGGCATGCTGGAGCTTCTTGTGGCAGTGGAGAGGGAATCCTCCTCACAGTTCTAAGGCAGAAAAATGTGCTTGTGGTCACTTATAGACCACAGCACAGGCCAGGAAAGGAGTAAACACCTCACCTTTGATAATACCATCTTAGAAGAACTGAAAACTTACAGGTCCCTAAAAGCATCTCTGAAAACAGCTGCAGAAAATCCCCAAAGCTTGAGACAATACATTATCAACACTGGAAGCAGACCCCTATGTTAACAAAGAGTTTAAAACTCAATTAATTGGCTGGAATCATGAGCAAACTGCAAAAAAAGGCAGACCATAGAATCTTTTTTTGATGACAAAAAAGATCAAAACATATAACCAGAAGAAGAAAACAAAGTCAAAGCTCCTACATCCAAAGCCTCCAAGAAAAATATGAATTGGTCCAAGGCCATGGAAGAACTCAAAAAGGATTTTGAGAAGCAAGTAAGAGAAGGAGAGGAAAAACTGGGAAGAGAAATGAGAGTGATGCAAGAAAATCATGAAAAACAAGTCAACAGCTTGCTAAAGGAGACCCAAAAAATACTGAGGAAAATAAAACCTTAAAAAATACCCTAACCAAAATTACAAAAGAGGTCCAAAAAGTCAATGAGGAGAAGAGTGCCTTAAAAAGCAAAATTGGTCAAATGGAAAAGGAAATCCAAAAGCTTACTGAAGAAAATACTTCCTTAAAAATTAGAATGGAGCAATTGGAAGTTAGTGACTTTATGAGAAATCAAGACATTGTAAAAAAAAAACAAAAGAATGGAAAAACAACTGACCTGAAAAATAGATCCAGGAGAGATAATTTTAAAAAATTATTGAACTATTTGAAAGCCATGATCACAAAAAGGGATAAGAGGGCTTGGAATATAATATTCCAGAGCTCAAAGGAGATAGGATTACAACCAAGAATCACCTACCCAGCAAAACTGAGTATAATCCTTCAGGGGAAAAATGGGCATTCAGTGAAATAGAGGACTTTCAAACATTCTTGATGAAAAGACCAGAGCTGAATAGAAAATTTGACTTTCAAATACAAAACTCAAGTGAAACATGAAGAGGTAAGCAGGAAAGAGATATCCTAAGGGACTTATTAAGGTTGGACTGTTTACATTCCTGCATGGAAAGATATTTGTAACTCATGAGACCTTTGTCAGCATTAGGGTAGTTGGAAGGAAAAAAATGTATATATATATATAATATATGTATATATATATATATATGCATATATATATACACAGACATACACACATACAAATAGAGAGAGAGAGAGAGAGGTTGATTGATAGATCGATAGATAGAGGACACAGGGTAAGTTGAACATGAAGAGGTGATATTTGGAGAATAAAATTAAGGCATGAGAGAAGATTATACTGGGAGAAAGAGAAAGGGAGAAGTGGAATAGGGTAAATTATCTCACATAAAACAGACAATAAAAGGCTTTGGGGAAATGGGGGAAGGTGAGAGGGAATGAGTGAATCTCATTCTCATCAAATTTGGCTTGAAGAG
The DNA here is from genome assembly GCF_900497805.2 of Vombatus ursinus. NCBI lineage: Eukaryota > Metazoa > Chordata > Mammalia > Diprotodontia > Vombatidae > Vombatus > Vombatus ursinus. Next base: position 6,246,031 of record NW_020954582.1, read on the forward strand.
GGGATAACATACACACTCAATTGGGTATGTAAATCTATCTTACCCTACAGGAAAATAGGGGAGAAGGAGACAAGAGAGCAGGGAGGTGATAGAGGGGAGGGCAAACTGGGGGTGGGGGTAATCAGAATCAAATACTTCTGAGGAGGGACAGGGTCAAAAGAAAGAATAGAATTAGGATTAAGGGAAATATATTTAGTTTTTCACAACATGACTGCTATGGAAGTGTTTTGCATGACTACACATATATAACCTGTATCGAGTTGCTTTCTTTTTAAAGGGGGGTGGGGGGGGTGGGAGAAGGGGAAAACGTTTGGAACTCAAAGTTTTAAAAACAGATTAAAAAAGTTTTCATATGCAAGTGGGAAATAGGAAATACAGGAAATGAGGAAAAGAAATCTATCCTTCCCCACAGGAAAATTGAAGGGGAAGGGGATAAGAGAAGGGGAGGAGAGATAGAAGGGAGGGCAGATTAGGGGAAGGGGTATTCAGAATGCATGCTATCTTGGGGTGGGGGGGAAGGACAAGATGGGGAGAAAATTTGGAACTCAAAATCTTGTGGAAGTGAATGTTGAAAACTAAAAATAAATAAATTAATAAAAAAGTGAAAAATTTAAAAAAATAGTTATATCTAAATGTACATACAAATTCATTAAAAATTACAAGCACAGGCTTTGTGGCATTATAAATCACTGTGAAGGAAAATAATAGCTTGTTGATTCAAACAAAATCCAACATTTTCCCTACTCCCACAAATTACACTTGATAATTATTTACTCTTTTATCAATGATTTCTTGCACCACTGAACAAATGCTCTAAGTAGACTAAATGAACTAGAAAGCAGCAGAGGGAGTTAGGGATGAAGTCCAACCTGGGTCAGCAAATCTTCAAAGTCATTAGCATGACTGCATGTCAGCTGGCCAAACAAACACACTTGGTGATCCTTGCTTAGGTCTTAATTGAGAAACTTCCCTGTTTGCAGTCTCTTATTCCCCAAGAGTGGCACTGTGGAATTAGGAATAGGGTTAGGGTTAGTGGAGTGACAAACAATCCTGAGTGCACCAGCACCAAAAGTTGCCTCTATTCTTAATGTATTGTTCTTTATGAAGCCCTATGCTGCCTCCAGGTAGGTCACTGCAAGCAACTTGACCTCATGGGCATCAAGAGGGAGGAAGAGAAGAATCTTTCCCCACTCTTGCTCTTGTACTCTCCAGATTCTCTGCTGCAGTGAGATAATTACTTCCTTCCATCTGAAGAATTATTCAAAAACCATATTTCCATGTTTGTCACCTAAGAAGGAAAATGCAAAGAACTCACCAGTAAAATAAAACCAGGATGCAACGGTGGTCAAGTAACCAAATAAGTAGCATGCCACTCTCTCTGAACCACTTCCCCAATGGTATTCCATCATGAGTTTTGGGTTCCCAGAGGGAGGCTGCTATCTCAAGGTTCAAGGAGGTTCCCTGCAAGTATTATAGCCCATAAGCCCCTACCAGTGAACTTCCTCTTTATAGTCAGCAAGTAGACACAATGAGCTCGAAGAAAGGACATTTACTAAAATGGCACAGTATGAACAATAGCAACAAAGCACATTCTCTTTCCATATAAATTTGTGTATTTATGTATTTTATTTTGTTTTGTTTTTGGTGAGGCAATTGGGGTTAAGTGACTTGCCCAGGGTCACACAGCTAGTGAATATCGTGTGTCTGAGACCAGATTTGAACTCAGGTCCTCCTGACTCCAGGGTCAGGGCTCTATCCACTATGCCTCCTATCTGCCCCTTCCCATATAAATTTGAAGCATGTTTTCCTACAAATATATACAGAGTCTGAGGGAAGAGCAGCACAGAGAAAATGCAATGACTGTGAGGCCCTTTATAACCTTCCCCTTCCTACCTTTCTAGTCTTCTAGTCATCTCCCTCCCTACCAAATACTCTTCATTCCAGTGACACTGTCCTCCTGGCTGTTCTAGAAACAAGATACTCCATCTCCCTAGTCTGAGCAGGCCCTCATGCTTGGACTTCTCTTCTTCCCTATTTCTTACTCCTGGCCTCCCGGGATTCCTTTGAGTTTCAACTAAAATCCCATTCTCTATAGAATGTTTTTTTTTTCTCAACCTCTTTTAATTCTAATGCCTTTCTTCTGTTGATTGTTTCCTAATCATCACCTTCATGCCTTATTTGTGCATGATTGTCTGCATATTATTCTCCTGTTAGGTTGAGAGCTCCTTGAAGGGAGGGACTGTTTTTTGTTTTTGTTTTGTTTTGTTTTGTTTTGTTTTTTACTGGAAAACTTTTTATTGTAGGTGGAGTGGGACAGCTGGACACAGTTTAAATGATTCCAATTTTGTTGGCAACATCTAAAGCATCACATTCTGGAGCAAGTTGGACATAGGCCTTCTTCTCTTCATCAGGCCAGATCAGTGTGTTGACCTTGGCCTCATCAATGTCATAGAGCTTCTCGACTGCCTACTCGATCTGATGCTTGTTGGCCTTGACGTCCACAATGAAGACCAGGGTGTTGTTGTCCTCAGTCTTCTTCATAGCAGACTCAGTGGTCAAGGGAAACTTAATGACGGCATAGTGGCCAAGCTTGCTCTTCCGAGGGGCACTTTTCTTAGGGTATTTGGGCTGCCATCAAAGTCTTAGTATCTTGGGACACCAGAATGTGAGAGATATTCAGATCTTCTTTCTGTGGCTGTGAACACCCTTCAACACTGCCTTCTTGGCCTTCAAGGCTTTGGATTTTGATTCTGTCTTGGGGAAGGGGGCAACCACTTCCTTTTTCGCCTTTGGCACCATCTTGGGGGAGAGGCTTTTTTTGGCTTTTAGAAATGAGATTTATTAATGTGGCAGAGAAAGATCACTTGGTACAAATATTCCCCCCCCAGACACACACACAATGTGTGACATGCTCTCCTACCAGCACATGCATTAAAGTGATAACTCACACCTCTTTGAATCCCAATATAGTGAACTCTCTAGAGTGGGCAGGGGAGGACATCAGGCTGCCTAAGGAGGAGTGAACAGAACTGAGTCAGAAAAGGGGCAGGTCAAAGCTTTTTCTTTTTTTAATTAATTTATTTTAAATTATCGAAAATCACTCAGTTCAAAGCTTTTGTACCAGTCAGGAGTGGTTTCACGTCCATGAGAGGCTGCTGAATTTCCAGCCTAGTTAATAGGAGGAATCTAGTCTGAAAAAACATAATATGCATGCCATATGTATATTATATACATGTATCCACACACAAGGGGTATATGGTGTGTTCAGGGAAGACTGGAACCTGTGGCATGAAGGCTACTGAGCCCTTTTCAGGGCTGCTTTCCACCTTTGGTGTCTACTTGATCTACCTAGATCTGACCTGTGGTTCCAAGAAGCTGTAGCATACACAATGACCACACCCCAATAAACTGTTTTGGCAGATGGGCTAAACCAGGTTGAGGGTAACTGAGGGGTGTCAAACCCATCAGTGAGTTGGGGGGGGGTGTCTACCCAATCATGTGAAGACTTCTCTTGGTGGAATGGGTATATGAGAACATTTTTTTTTCCAACAGCCATGAAGGCTGCTGAAACAGGAGCTGTGGAGTACTTAGAGCTTGGTTAGATATCAAAGACATGAAGGTCATCCACTGCATCCTGGGCCATCACCAGTTATCTTGATTCTGTCCTGCCACTAGACTCTGATGACAACCATACACAAGCACATGCACACACAGATTCATACACACACACACTGTAACTTTTAAGAGGAACTAGAGTTCCTTCTGCATGAAGCCTTCTGTAATTCTGTTTGTCCCAGTTACTTATGTACTAGTGCCCTTCCCTCCAAAACCAGTTTGTCTGTGTCTGTCTGTGTGTATATGTATGTATATATGCATATATAATGTGTGTACGCACATACATATCATCTGTCTCTCTATATTTGCCCACATACATACATACACACACAATATACATGTAACAAAATAAATTCAAGGTAATTTTGGATGGCAGTACACCAGCAGTTGGGAACTGTCTATCTGTCTATCTATCCATCTATCTATCCATCTATCTATCTATCTATCTATCTATCTCTCTATCTATCTATCTATCTATCTATCTATCTATCTATCTATCTATCATCTACCTATCTATTCATCTATACACACATATTCACACACACATACATTTTGTTTCCCCTGAAAGAATGTAAGCCCATTGAGGGCTGAGAGTTTTGTCTTACTTTTCTCAGCACCTAGTATACACTATAACAAGCACTCAACAAATACTTCTTGATTGATTGATTTGACTCAATTCAAATAACCAGCCAACAGAAGAGTAAAGCACAGTTATATAACACCTACTGCAAGCAGTTAGCTGAGCGCTCTTTTACAAATATTAATCTCTTTTGAATTTCACAATAATCCTGTGTAATAGGTTCAAGTATTATCCCATTTTATAGTTGAGGCAACTGAGGCAAGCAGTTTAAGTGACTTTCCCAGGGTCACAAAACTAGGAATAAACTATGCCAAACAAATATTGCCTGATATTTCTTCAAGATATCATTGGGAAAGAGAGTCCATGTTTTCGTACTTCACCAAATCAATAAACCTCTAGGCCAGGAGCTTTTCATTTCAGGTGATCTAAATCTGTCTTGCTTCAGTTAAAGGGTCTCTCTGGTAAAATACATGCTTCTTAGACATTGCGCTTTTATTTTTGTATACAGTTTCTAGAACAGTGATTTGCACAAAGAAGAAACAACTAGTGGTACTGTGGATTCAGGAAGTCTTGGCCTAGAGTCAGGAAGATCTGAGTTCAGATCCAGCCTCAGACACTTCCTAGTTGCAGGGACTATCTTTTGACATTTTGGATCCCTGGTGCTTAGCACAGAGGCATAAAATAGGTGTTTCGAAAATGCTTATTGTCTGACTGTTATCTTTCTTAGAAAAGGGGAAATTAGGAAAGTTTGGTTTAAAGGGAAAGAAAATTCATACTAGTTTAAACATGTTGGATTGAAGCTGTGTTGGGGATGGCTAAGTGGAGATCTCCAGCAGGCACTTTGTGATATGTCAGAAGAGAGAGGAGAGCTGGGAATGATCATTATAGAGATGATCATTGAATTGTTTGGGGTTTTATGTGACAATCAATGTCTTAAGAGTATAGAGAGGGAAGGAAGAAGAATGCAAGACCCCCATATATAGGAGTAGGACATATGGACATATGTCCATACATATCAAAATTCCAAGGGTGAAAAGAGTATTTAGGAAGAGGAGATTGTAAACAACGACAAATGCTGCAAGGATATAGATAGAGAAAAAGTCATTAGACTTAGCAATGAGGAGATCCCTGCTGAATTATGATAAAGGAGTTTCAGCCAAATTTGTGGCTTGAAGTCTGATTGCAAGGGCTTGAAAAGTGAATGGAACATCAATAGCTAACAGTAGTAACAGCTGCTTACTCTGTGACAGACACTGAGCTAAGTGGTTTAAAATATTATCCCATTTAATACTTATAATAACACTAGAGAGAAGTGCTGTCATTTTCTTCACTTTACAGATGAGGAAACTGAGGCAAGCTGAGGTTGTTGACTTGTCTGGGTCACACAGTTAGTAAATGCCTGAGGGTAGATTTAACCCCAGATCTTTCTGACTCCAAGCCTTGTGATCTAGCCACTGCACCTTCTAGGTGCTTTACAATAGACAAAGGCAATGGTGGTATAAAGCTTCTTTTAAAATATAATTTTCTGGGGGTGGAGCCAAGATGGTGGAGTAAAAGCAGTGACTTGCTTAAGCTCTCTCCCAAACCCCTCCAATTACCTATAAAATGGCTCTAAACAAATGTTAAAGCAGCAGAACCCACAAAAAGAGTGAAACAAATTTACAGCCCAAGACAGTCTGGATGGTTGATTGGAAAGGTATATCCCAGCAGGCAGGGAGAGAAGCGAAATTCGGCATGGACGCACAAGCAAAACAGGCCTCAGCCAACCTGGTGCAGACTTCAGAGGACTGAATCCCTGGCAGCTGTGGTGGTTTTCAGACTTCTCAACTCATGAGTGCCAAACACAACTTAGAAGGTCAGTAGAAAAAGTCTGTGACTGCAGTGAGAGAGAAGCTTGGTACCAACCCTAGCCCCTAGCTCGCCCCTGGGGAAGTGGCTGCTTCCAGAGCTTCTGGTTCACAGACTGAGGATGAATCAGGTGACTGATCAGACAGGGATTGTCGGGATCTCTTTGCTGGTGCAGGAGTCTCTTGCTTTTCCCATGCTTGGATCTGGGTCACAGTTCTGGGTGGTGGTCCTGGAGTGAGGAGGAGCACTGGCATGGTGGAGCTTGTAGTGTTGGTGGAGACAGAATCTTCCTCACAGTTCCAAGGCAGAAAAGAGTGCTTGTAGTCACTCATAGACTAAAGCACAGGCCAGGAAAGGAGTAAACACCTTTCCCCTTATCATACCACCTTGGAAGAACTAAAAATTTACAGGTCCCTAGAAATATCTCTGAAAATAGCTGCACAAAACCCCCAAAGTTTGGGACAGTACATTCTCCACACTGGAAGCAGACCCCTACCTTAACAAAGAGTTTATAACTCAATTAATTGGCTGGGATTATGAGTAAGCAGCATAAAAAGAGTCAGACCATGGAATTTTTCTTTGGTAACAAAGAAGATCAAAACATACAAACAGAAGAAGACAACAAAGTCAAAGCTCCTACCTCCAAAGTCTCCAGGAAAAATATGAATTGGTCCCAGGCCATGGAAGAGCTCAACAAGGAGTTTGAGAAACAAGTAAGAGAAGTAAAGGAAAAACTGGGAAGAGAAATGAGAGTGATGCAAGAAAATCATGAAAAACAAGTCAACAGCTTGCTAAAGGAGAACCAAAAAAATACTGAAGAAAATAACACCTTAAAAAAATAGCCTAGGGACAGCTAGGTTGTACAGTGGATAGAGTACCAGCCCTAGAGTCAGGAGGACCTGAGTTCAAATCCGGCCTTAGACACATAATATTCCCAGCTGTGTGACTGTGGGGAAGTCACTCAACCCCAATTGCCACACTAAAACAAAACAAAACAAAACAACAACAACAACAACAACAACAACAAAAAACCCAGCCTATCCCAAATGGCAAAAGAGGTCCAAAAAGTCAATGAGGAAAAGAATGTCCTAAAAAGCAAAATTGACCAAATGGAAAAAGAAGTCCAAAAGTTTACTGAAGAAAATACTTCCATAAAAATTAGAATGGAAAAATTGGAAGCTAGTGACTTCATGAGAAATCAAGACATTGTAAAACAAATACAAAAGAATGAAAAAAAATAGAAAACAATGTGAAATATCTCATTGGAAAAATAACTGACCTGGAAAATAGATCCAGGAGAGAGAAATTAAAAATTATTGGACTATCTGAAAGCCATGATAAAAAAAGAGCCTAGACATCATCTTTCAAAAAATTATTAAGGAAAACTGCCCTAATATTTTAGAACCTGAGGGCAAAGTAGAAATTGAAAGAAACCACCAATCACCTCCTGAAAGAGCTCCCCAAAGGAAAATTCCTAGGAATAGGGTAGCCAAATTCCAGAGTTCCCAGATTAAGGAGAAAATATTACAAGCAGCCAGAAAGAAACAAGTCAAGTGTTGTGGAAACACAATCAGGATAACACAAGGTTTAGCAGCTTCTACATTAAGGGACCAGAGGGCTTGGAATATAATATTCCAGAGGTCAAAGGAGATAGGATTATAACCAAGAATCACCTACCCAGCAAAACTGAGTATAATCCTTCAGGGGAAAAATAAACAGTCATTCAGTGAAATAGAGGACTTTCAAACATTCTTAATGAGAAGACCAGAGGTGAATAGGAAATTTGACTTTCAAATACAAGATTCAAGAGAAACATGAAGAAGTAAACAAGAGAAATCATAAGGGACTTATTAAGGTTGAACTGTTTACATTCCTGCATGGAAAGATGATATTTATAACTCATTAGACCTTTGTCAGTATTAGGGTAGTTGGAGGGAAAAAAATTAAATGGATAGATAGATAGATAGATAGAGGGCACAGGGTGAGTTGAAGATGAAGTGGTGATATCTGGAGAATAAAATTAAGGGGTGAGAGAGGATTACACTAGGAGAAGGAGAAAGAGAAAGGTAGAATGGGGTAAGTTATCTCACATAAAACAGACAAGAAAAGGCTTTGACAGTGGAGGGGAAATGAGTGAAGGTGAGAGGGAATGAGTGAATCTTATTCTCATCAAATTTGGCTTGAGGAGGGAATAACATACACACTCAATTGGATATGGAAATCTATCTCACCCTACAGGAAAATAGGGGCAAGGGGACAAGAGAGCAGGGGTATGACAAAGGGGAGACAAGATTGGGGGAAGGGGTTATCAGAAACAAACACTTTTGAGGAGGGACAGGGTCAAAAGAGAGAATATAACAAATGGGAGGCGGGATAGGATAAAGTGAAATATATTTAGTTTTCACAACATGACTACTATGGAAGTGTTTTGCATTACTACACATGTATAACCTGTATCGAGTTGCTTGCCTTTTCAAAGAGGGTGGGTGGGGAGGGAAGAAAGGAAAAATATTTTAAAATAAAGTTTTAAAAATAGATGTTAAAAAAATTGTTTTCACATGCAAGTGGGAAATAAGAAATACAGGAAATGGGGTAAAGAAATCCATCCTGCCCTATAGCAAAATTGAAGGGTAGGGGATAAGAGAAGGGGAGGAGTGATAGAAGGGATGGCAGATTAGGGGAAGGGGTATTCAGAATGCATGCCATCTTGGGGTGGGGGGAGGGATGAAATGGGGAGAAAATTTGGAACTCAAAATCTTATGGAAGCGAATGTTAAACACTAAAAATAAATAAATTTTTAAAAAAATATATTTTTTTACATCCCTTTAATTCCACCCTCAAAAAAAAAGAAAGAATGAAAGAAAGGAAAAAGGAGCACGATAAATGTGTTCTGGTTGGAAATATACCCAGAAGGAGGATTCAAAAGAGAAAAAAAACATGATTTACAGAAAAACAATTTTAAAAAACTATTTGAATAGAGATAATGGAGCATAATGAAAAAATACAGCCTGAATCTTGAGGAAAAGGATGTTGGTTTCTCATTCCATTTCTCTCACTTACTACCTGGGTGACCTTGGAGAATCCAGATAATCTCTTTGGGATTTAATTTTCTCATTCATAAAAGGAGAAAATTAGGGTAGAAAATATATAAGGTACATTCTAGCTCTAATATTCAATAATACCATGAAATTAAATCTTAGCTTTCTTTTAACAATTATTTATTTTCTTTCTACACAAAGAGGGATCTTTCTCCGTTAGCTGATTAAAGCAACCATTGGTTGATCTGGACAGTCTCAGTGGTAAAAGGACAATGCTGAGATACTGAGATACTGAAAGAAGACTATTATTACTCCTATGATCTTCTGTCTTGGTCTACTCCAAACCTTCTACTCTTCCAAGAATGAGGTTTTGTTCTGGGCATAACATTGTTAGATAGGGTATTGAACGAGCAAGGTACATAGTGAGGCACTATAGTGTGAGGGATGGAACACTGGAATTGGAATCAGTAAGATATGAGTTCAAATCCTGCCTCACTTCCTTCCTTGTTGTGTGATGCTCCTCAACACATTTAGTCTCTCTAGGCCTCATTTTCCTTATTCATAAAATGAAGGGGCTAACCTCCATGACATCTAAGGACCCCTCCAGCTCTACAACTATGATCCTATGAGTAATATGTGTGAATAAGAAGAAAATTAGAGACCATAAAAGATAAGAATAAGTTGAAGAAAGTGGAGATAGGAGAGAAAAGAAAAGACTTGGTGTAGGGGCAGCATGGTTATCTTCAATTATTTGAAGAGTTATGCTATGAAAGAGGGATTAGAAATATTGTATTATTTCTAAGGAGTAAAACTAGGAATGAAAAATGGACATTTTGGAGAAAGACAGAGACAAACATAAAAGTAGAGAAATACTACAAAGATGAATCACTTGCACATAGGATGCACTAAAAAAAAGTTTGCTGAAATTTCATCATGTGATCATATACATGACTAGCTAGATGGTAGACATGTTGTCTTCATCAAGTCTTTTGAGGGCAACAACCTAATAAAAAGTAAGTTAGGTACCAGATATAGAATAATGAAAGTTGAATTCACAAGATAGAAGGACAGAAACACTCTCCGAAGTAAGACAACTATGACATAAGAGAGGGGAAATTAAGAACTTTAAGGTCTAACTCAGTCTTTCTCACCCCAACTTCTCTACATGTTGGGATAGTGAGTTCAAGAAATCTCACAGGGTTACACTTCAGGGACTATCTTTGGGGATCCTGCACTGTTCCCTTACACCAGACGTACCAAACATGCTGACAACACTCCTAAGTAGACCAGAAGATGAAAATATAATTGGGAAGTATTTAACAGAACAAATAAAAATACAATAAAATACATAACACTACATTTGAAAACTGTCAATTTGTAGTTCAGAGGTATCCATATGTATGGATTAATGACTCTATTTCTATTAGAATTTAACATCATGCTCTCTTGCAATGTCTGCCTAAACCCATAGCAGTTAGCTAACACTAATTTTATTGGAAGGAAAAGCTTTTCCCCCTCCCATGAAAAGAAATGTTGAGGAATAAAGTCAAAATAAATATTCAGACTCTCAAGAGAGATAATCAGGGAAGCTACAAAATGTTTAAAGAGAGAAAAGACAACGAACCAATATCAGTTCATTGTATTGAGTTGCTTCTACATACTATTGCAATAGCATCAAAGTTTATAAAGGAAAACAAATGAATTGAGGAAAGACATAAGCAGCTGGTGGTAGAGTTCCAGTCCGGGAGTTAGAAAGACCTGACTTTAAATCTGACCTTAAACATTCAGTAGCTGTGTGATCTTGGACAAGTCACTTAACCTTTGTCTTAATTTCAACTGTCAGATGGGGATAATAATATTTAACCTACCTCCCAGGAGTCTTGTACTGATCAGATGAGATAATATTAAAAAAAAAACACTTAGTAAAGGGCCTGGAGCATAGTGGGGGCTATAAATGTTAGCTGGTGTTGTTATATTATCATGTAGTAACATATATGTAATTAGGATACTTAATGTTCCCACTTCAGAACTGGACAAATGCAGTAAAAAAGTAATAAAAAAGGAAATATAGAACTTAATAAACTGCTAGGAAAAGCATTTCTGAATAAATATTTAATAGGAGATGCATATTTTTTCAGTACCACATAGTACTTTTATGAAACTTAATCATGTGCAAAGTCATAAATTAAGTGTAAAAAAAGAAGAGATAATTAACAGTCCCTTAAAGACCATAAAACAGTAAAGGTGATAATACAAGGGATGAAAGCAAATATATATGGATCTAAATACAGACTAAATAATACTATCCTAATTAATGGGTGTTTCAAAGAACAAATTGTGGGGGAAATATTAACTGTGAAAAATAATGTGAACAATAAGATAGTATACTAAAATGTCAATGAACCATAAGAAATTAAAATTATGAAGAGTCCAGAATAGTATGGGAAAACTTACATGAATTGAATCTGCGATTGGTAACGAGAACTAAGAAATCAATATTCGTGATGATTATAACAATGTAAACAGAAAGACCAATGAAACAAAATTGAATGTTTTGTAACTCTAATGGCTGAACTTAACCCTGTAAAAGAGCTGAAAAACCATGTGCCTTTCACTTCATCATAGAAGTGGGGACCTGTGGATAAGAAATATTCCACATATAATCATTTGTTATTGTGAGCTTTTCTTACATCTCCCTTCCTGTCCAAAGCCCTCTACACCTATTTGCTTTAGATCACTTTACCTTCATCTATGTTAATTATGCAGGAATATTAAAAAAAATCCTTGAGGGTTGCAGGTTCCATTCCCCACAAAGTGATGGTGCATGAACAAAGTAAGCTGGAGCTAAATGACTCCAAAGTGTAACAATATCACTTTTGTTTAAGCTATTTGTGCTTACTGGAATTCAGATTTCTAGTGGGTATCTCAAGACATTGTGCAAGATGGTTTGGATTTAAGTCATTTAGTTGTTTGCTTATCAGCATTTTATGGCTCACATCAGCACTTATAAGCCCATCTCCTCTGGTGCTTCCACAGTGGGATAAATCATGATATACATGATCATTTCCTGGGGTTTCATCAAGTTCTGTTTCAACAGTGGTTTACTAAGCTATTTACTAATCTTAACTTGATTGAGGTTTTTAAAAAGGAAATCAGAGTATCTGCATGTGAGTCCCACTCATGGATAACTTGGCTTATGTGGGGGATCTCACTGATTGACAGTATCATCTCTTAAACACACACACACAGAAACACAAACACTCTATAGTTTTACGGTCTTAAAACAAGTAAAGGCCAAATCTGTTTTAACAGTATTTTATTTTTTCCCAAGTTCAGGTCAAGACAATTTTAGCATTCATTATTACAAGATTTTGTGTTCCATTTTTTCTCCCACCCTCCCTCTCCTCCCCTCTTCCTAAAATGGCAGGAAATGTGATAAAGTTTATACATATAATATCATGCAAAATGTATGTTCATATTAGTCACAGTTGTGAAAGAAGAAACAAATCAAAAGGGAAAAAACACAAAAAAGAATAAAGTAAGTGAAAAAATATGCTTTGATCTGCATTCAGAGTTGAATGGCTCCTTATCTGGATGTGGATAGCATTTTCTTTCCTGAGATCTTTGTATTTGTCTTGGATCATTGTGTGGCTGAGAAGATCTGAGTTATCCATAATTGATTGTTACACAATGTTGTTGATAGTGTGTGCAATGTTTTCCTGGTTCTGTGCATTTTACTTTGCATCAGTTCAACAAATCTTTCCAAGTTTTTTTTCCCTGAAATCTACCTGTTCATCATTTCTTGTTGCACAACAGTATTCCATTACATTTAAATACTAAAACTTTATCAGCCATTCCTCAATTGATGTGCATCCCCTAATCTCCAAATTTTTGCCACCATGAAAATGGTTCCTATAGATATTTTTGCACATGTAGGTCCTTTTATCTTTTTTTTATGATTTCTTTGGGAAACAGACCTAGTGTGGAATTTCTGGATCAAAGTGTATGCACAATTTGGTTGCTTTTTCTAAAGCAAATTGCTCTCCAGAATTGTTGGATGAGTTTGCAACTCCATCAACAATGCATTAGTGTCCCAATTTCCTTATACCCTTTCCGATATTTATCATTTTTCTTTTCTTTTGTCTTATTGGCCAATCTGATAGGTATGAGGTGGTACCTCAGAGTTGTTTTAATGTACATTTCTCTAATCAAAAGTGACTTAGAACACTTCTTCATATGCCTATAGATAGCTTTGATTTTTTCATATGAAAACTGTCTATCCATATCCTTTTACTGTTTATCAATTGGGGAATAGCTTGTATTCTTATAAATTAGACTCAGTTCTCTATATATATGAGAACTGAGGCCATTATCAGAGACACTTGCTGTAAAGATTGTTTCCCAATTTTCTGCTTTCTTTCTTATCTTTGTTGTATTGAATTTGTTTGTGCAAAAGCTTTTCAGTTTAACATAATCAAAATTATATATTTTACATTTTGTAATGCTAGCTGTCTCTTGTTTGGTCATAAATTCTTCCCTTCTCCATAGATCTTACAGGTAGACTATTCCTTGTTCTTCTAATTTATTTATGATTTTACTCTTTATGTCTAAATCATGTACCCGTTTTGACCTTATATTGGTATATGGTGTAAGATGGTGGTCTATATCTAGTTTATTCCCTCTTGTTTTCCAGTGTAAAATTTACCAGGAGTTTTTTTTTTTTTATTTTTGTCAAATACTGAGTTGTTATCCAAAAGGTTAGTGTCTTTGGGTTTATCAAACACTAAGTTTTTATGGTTACTACTGTATCTTGTGTACCTAATCAGTTCCACTGATCTAAGAGAGTTTTGATGATTACTATTTTATAATATTGTTTGAGATCCAATATTGGTAGGCCACCTTTCATTGTATTTTTTTCAATAATTCCCTTGATTTCTTGATCTTTTGTTCTTCCAGCTAAATATTACTGTTATTTTTCTAGCTCTATAAAATAATTTTGGTAGTTTGATTGGTATGACCCTGAATAAGTGAATTAATTTGGACAGTATTTTCCTTTATAATATATTGGATCAGTCAACCCATGAATAATTGATATTATTCCAACTGTTTAGATCTGACTTTATCTGTGTGAAAAAGCATTTTGTAATTGTGTTCATATAGTTTCTGAGTTTGTCTTGGCAGGTAGATTCCCAAGTATTTTATATTGTGTGAAATCATTTTAAGTGGAATTTCTCTTTCTATCTCTTACTGATGGACTTTGATGGTCATATAAAGAAATGTTGATGATTTATATAGGTTTATCTTATATCCTGCAAGTTTGCTAGTAATTTTTAGTTGATTCTCTAGGGTTCTCTAAGTATATCATCATATCATTTGCAAAGAGTGATAGTTTTGTTTCATCATTGTCTATTATAATTCCTTCTATTTCTTTTTCTTCTCTTATTGCTATAGCTAATATTTCTAGTATTATATTGAATAATAGTGGTGATAATGAGCATCTTTCCTTCACTCCTGATCTTATTGGGTGGGCTTCTTATTCACATTACAGATAATGCCTGCTGACAGTTTTAGATACTGCCTATCATTTTAACAAATACTCCCTTTATTTATATGCTTCTAGTGTTTTTAATAGGGAAGGGCGCTGTATTTCGTCAAAAGCTTTTTCAGCATCTATTGCAATAAACATGATTTCTGTTGGTTTTGTTATTGATATGATCAATTATGTTAATAGTTTTCCTAATACTGAACCAGTCCTGCATTTCGGGTATGAATACCGCCTCCTAATAGTGCATAATCCTTGTGATACATTGTTATAGTCTCCTTGCTAGTTTTTTTCTTTAAAATTTTTGCACTGATGTTCATTAGGGAATTTGTTCTATAATTTTCTTCATCTGTTTTAGTTCTTTTTGGTTTGCCCAATTCATCAATCTGCTCTTTTTCTATTTTGTTGATATAAATATTTAGAGAAATATTTTTTCCACTGAGTATTGCTTTGACTGCATCCCATAAATTTTGGGAAGTTGTCTCATTGTTATTCTCTAATGAAATTACTGATTGTTTCCATGTTTTTTTTTCTTTGACCCATTTATTCTTTGGTATTAGATAATTTAGTTTCCAATTATTTTTTATTTTCAATTAATTTATTTTAAATTATCAACAAACTTCCATAAGCTTTTGAGTTTTAAATTTTTCTCCCCCTCCCTCCTTACATCCCTCACCAACATGGCGTGGAATCTGATACAGGCTATACATATATATTCCTAATTAAACATATTTTCACATTAGTGATATTGTAGGTAAGAATTAGAACCAATAGGAGAAACCACCAGAAAGAGGAAACAAAACACAACAGAAGAAAAAAATACAGCAAATATATGCTTTGATCTGCATTCAAACTCCATAGTTCTTTCTTTGGATGTGGATACCATTTTCCATCACGAGACCTTTGGGGATGTTTTAAATCCTTGCATTCCTGAAAAGGGTTAAGTCTATCAATATTAGTCATCGCCAATATATCTGTTACTGTGTATAACATTCTCCTGGTTCTGCTCATTTCATTCACTCAGCATCAGGCCATACAAGTCTTTCCAGGTTTTTCTGAAGTCATCATTTCTTATAGCACAATAGTATTCCATTACATTCATATACAACAACTTGTTCATCCATTTTTCAATTGATGGGGATCCTTCCAATTTCCAATTCTTTGCCACCACAAAAAGAGCTGCTATAAATATTGTTTATACATATAGGTCCTTTTCCCATTTGTATGATGTCTCTGGGATATAGCCCTAGAAGTGCTATTGCTGGGTCAAAGGTTATGCACATTTTTATAACCCTTTGGGCATAGTTCCAAATTGCTCTCCAAAATGGTTGGATCATTTCACAACTCCACCAACAATACATTAGTGTTCCAATTCTCCCACATCTTCTCCAATATTTATCATTTTCCTATTTTGTCATGTTGACCAATCTGATAGGTGTAATGTGGTACCTCAGAGTTGTTTTGATTTGCATTTATCTAATCAATGGTTATTTAGAGCATTTTTTCATATGACTATAGATGGCTTTAATTTCTTCATCTGAGAACTGCTGTTCATATCCTTTGACCATTTATCAGTTGGGGAATGACTTGATTTCTTATAAATTTGACTTAATTCTCTATATTTTAGAAATCAGGCCCTTATCAGAGAGACTGGTTGTAAAAATCCTTTCCCAATTTTATAACTTCCTTCTAAACTTGATTTCATTGACTTTGTTTGTACAAAAACTTTTCAATTTAATGTTATCAAACTTATCCATTTTGTTTTTTGCAATGTTCTCTGTTTCCTGTTTGGTCATGAATTCTTCCATTATCTGTAAATCTGATAGGTAAACTAATCCTTGCTCTCCCAGTTTGCTTACAGTATTGAACTTTATGTCTAAATCACGAACCCACTTTGACGTTATTTTGGTATATGGTGTGAGATTTTGACCTATGCCTAGTTTCTGCTATACTCTTTTCCAGTTTTCCCAGTAGTTTTTGTCAAAGAGTGAGTCTTATCCCAGAAGCTGGGGTCTTTGGGTTTATCAAATAATAAATTACTATAGTCATTGACTACTGTGTCTTACATACTTAACCTATTCCACTGATCCACCACTCTGTTTCTTAGCCAGTACCAAACAGTGTTGATGATTGCTGCTTTATAATACAATTTAAGATCTGGAATAACTAGGCCACCTTCCCCTGCATTTCTTTTCTTTAGTTAGCTTTATATTATGAATCTTTTGTTATTCCAAATTAATCTTGATATTATTTTTTCTAACTCTATAAGTTTTTTTGGTAATTTCATTGATATAGCACTGAATAAGTTAATTAGTTTAGGTAGAATTTCATTTTTATTATATTAGCTTGGCCTACCAATGAGCAACTGATATTTTTCCAATTATTTAGATCTGATTTTATTTCTGTGAAAAGTGTTTTATAATTGTGTTCATATAGTTCCTGGGTTTGTTTTGGGAGGTAGACTCCTAAATATTTCATAATGTCTATGGTAACTTTCAATGGAATTTCTCTTTCTATCTCTTCCTGTTGGGATTTGTTGGTAATATACAGAAATGCCAATGATTTATGTGGATTTATTTTTTACCCTGCAACTTTGCTAAAGTTGTTTATTATTTCAAGTAGTTTTTTTACTTGATTCTCTAGGATTCTCTAAGTATATCATTACAATTATTTTTTAATCTACCTTTCTACTGCCCTTTGTTGAATGTAATTTTTATCTCATTATGATCCAAAAATAATATATTTAATATTTCAGTTTTTCTACCTTTGATTTTGAGATTTTTATGCTCTAATACATGGTCAGTTTTTGTGTAGGTGCCCGGTGCTGCTGAAAAAAGGTTATATGCTTCTTTATTCCCATTCAGTTTTTTTTCCCAAAAGTCTCACATATCCAGCTCTCTAAAAAGCTATTCACCTCTTTAGTTTCTTTCTTGTATTTTTTTTTTGTTGTTGTACTTATCAAGTTCTGAGAGGAGACAGTTGAAGTCCTCCACTAGTAAAGTTTGGTGTCTATTTCTTACTGTAACTTATTTAACTTCTCCTTTAAGAATCTGGATACTATACCACTTGGTGAATATATGTTTATTATTGATATTATTTCATTGTCTATAGTACCTTTTAGCAAGATGGAGTTTCTTTCCTCATCTCTTTTAATTAGGTTTATTTTTGCTTTTGCTTTGTCTGAGATCAAGATTGCTACCCTAGGTTTGTTTGTTTTGTTGTTGTTGTTGTTGTTTTGTTTTGTTTTGTTTTTCTTCAGCTGAAGCATAATAGATTCTGCTCCAGACCTTTACCTTTACTCTATGTATGTCTCTGCTTCAAATGTGTTTCTTGTAAAGAACATATTGTAGGATTCTGTTTTTTTTTTTTAAACTACTCTGCTCCCTGGTTCCATTTTATGGGAGGGTTTATTCCATTCACATTCACAGTTACAATTACTATCTGTGTATTTCCTTCCATCCTATTCCTACTTGTCCTCTCTCTCCTCTCACCCTTTCCCATCTCACCGATGTTTTTCTTCTGTCTACCACCTCCCCTGGTCTGCCCTCTCTTCTGTCAGTGCCCCCACCATACCGCTTTATTTATTCTCCTCTCTTCCTACTTTTTTGTCTGGCAAGGTAGATTTCTATATCCAATTGATTGTGCATATTACTCCATCTTTGTGCCAAAACTGATGAACGCAAGATTCAAGTGATGTCCATAGGCCACCATCCCATCTTTCCCTCCACTGTAATAGGCTTTTTTGCATTTCTTCATGTGAACTACTTTACCCCCGTCTACTTCTCCCTCGGTTCTCCACCCAGTTTATGCCTCTTTATCATCCCTTAGTTATTCTTGAGTCATTCCCTCAAATTCACCTTATACACATACCTGTGTCATGACCTCCAATCCTTTAATTTTGCTGCTGGTTAAGTCCCGTTTAATCCTGATTATGGGTCCCCAAAATTTTAATTGTCTCTTTCTGGCTACATGCAGTATTTTTTCCCTTGACATGATAGTTTTGAAATTTGGTATAATGTTCCTTGGAGTTTATATTTTGGGATCTCTTTCCTGAGGTGATCAGTGGATTCTTTCAAAGCCTATTTCACCTTCTTGTTCCAGGGCATCAGAACAGTTCACCTTGATAATTTCTTGAAAGGTGCTGTCCAGATCATCTTTTTGATTATGGTCTTCAGGTAGTCCAATGATTCTGATTTTGCCTCTCATAGATCTATTTTCCAGGTCAGTTTTTTTCTTTTTTTTTTTCCAAATGAGACATTTTACATTTTCTTCTATCTTTTTATTTTCATTCTTTTGAATTTGTCTGATTGCTTCTTGACATCTCATAGCATCCTTAGCATCCACTTGCCAAATTCTAACTTTTGAGTTGTTTTCCTCAGTTAGCTTTTGTATTTCCCTTTCCATTTGGCCAATTCTACTTTTTAAGCAGTTATTTTCTTTTTTCCAAGCTTTTGACTTTTTTCATAATTTTTTTTTACATCACTCTCACTTTTCCCCCATTTTTTCTTCTTCCTCTCTTACATGATTTTAACCTCTTTTTGAGCTCTTCGATGAATATTTTCTGGGCTTGAGACCACTTCCCACCTTTGTTTGCTTTGCCCATAGGTGTTCTGACTTTATTGTCCTCTTCTTACTTTGGGTCTTAATCTTCCTTGTCATCATAATAATTTTCTGTGGTGATGTCCTTTTTTGGTTGCTGTTGTTTTGTTCTTCTTTTTTTGGCCTTTTCCCTTTCTTTTAAATTTGAGCTATGTTCCCAGGGTGGAAGGGGCACTATCTCAAGCTTCTTGTTCCAGGGACCGAAGACCCTAGCTGTTTACCTGATGATACACTGATGTCGCCTTGAGGCCAATGGGACCCTTGTGTGTGATGCTACACTAAGAGGGTGGGATGGAGGGTGACTGGCACTGCTGGAGGTGATAGGGGTCTAGCAGCTTACCTGATGCTGAGTAGGTGTCCTAGTGCTGGTGTTTAGTGTGTGCTGAGTCCAGGGAGGTGTTTCTGCATTTTCCTGGGGCTATGCTGAAGAGCACAGTAGTCTAGCTGCTGGAGGTTGCCTGTTTGCTCAGGGCTCCACCGAATCAAGTGGCAGTTCTCAGAGCTGGAATCTGCCATTCCCCCAGCTATGCTGAGGCACATGGGGGTGTTGGTGTTTTCTGGCTCCACTGCACTGGCTCTCAGGATGTCCCACTCGTTTGCTGAGGTGGGGCTCCCAGAAATCTCATTTGAAGGCTAGACCTATTGTCTATTTGTGAGTAGGTACTACAACTCTTCGTAACATGTCCTCCTTTTTCATTTTTGTGTTTCGCCCCTCCCTACCATGTACATTAAGATCAAGCTATGTGTGCCTACTTGTAGTTTATGGAGCATTCATCTCTTGACTCTTTGCCTTTACATTGGCTACCTCCCATGCTTGGAATGCTCTGCTCTCTTTCATCATTGTGTTTCCCTGGATTTCTTCAAAGCTCCACTCCAATCTCACCATTCACAGGAGACCTTTCTTGGTCTCCTAGATGCTCTTGTCCTTCCCTGTAGGCTTATCATCACATACTCTGTATGTATCTCTTATGTATCTAGTTATTTGCATGATGTTTCCTCATTAGAATATCAGTTTCCTAAGGTCAGGGACTTTTTTTTTCTTTTTTGTTCTTTTTCATCTCAGCACTTCATACAGTATCTGACACACAGCAAGTTCATAATAAATGCTCATTGACTGACAGACTGACTGAAATCATGTATATCATGACTAATATACTGTGCAAAAACCAATAGAAATATGACTTCTGATTGAAATATGACCAATGCAAAACATGTCTTTTGAAGAAGAATTGATCGTATGGTAGGTCAGCCATTGCAATATAAAATCCCTTGAAGAAATCCATGATTCAGATCATAGAAGCATGGTGGATATTATTTGTCTGAGGATTACTATTCAGGTATAGATTAATAAAATGATAGAAATAGAACTAGAAGGGAACTCAGATGTAATTTAGTCCAGACCCTCATTTTATATGTGAGCATTTTGAGGCACACCAGAGGTTGTGACCAATCTTGTAGATAGTAAGCTAAATATAGCTATGTCTATCTATCTAGCTAACAGAAAAAAAAAATGTGATGAGTATTTCTACCATCTTCTCATCATCGAGAAATACTCCTTATTATAGAAGGGAGGGAAACCTGAGTTCTCAAAGTCTATGTTAATGAAGGACAATCACAGATTCTGCCAAAGTGAAAAAACACATGACACATTGCTTCTGTTGTATTAATTATTACCCTAGCTATGTATAGAGAGAATTGTCATCAATTTAGGTCATCTACCTTAGAGATTGATAGGACTTAGATAGGACTTAGTAATTGTGCATTATATCACAATTTATCACAATTTATTTAGGTATTTACTAATTGATGAACAGTGCTGATATGAATACTTTGGTGTAGATGGCACTTCACCTTTTTTTTAACCTTTTGAGGGCAAATTCCTAGGAATATGGTATATGGGTAATAATATATGGATTTTGGTGTCATATACAAATAGAAAAGAAAAACTTTTAAAATATGTTCTGCTAATTTAAATTTATAAAGAACTAGGTTTCACATGGTATTTGGGCAATCTTGACAGAGAATGCCTGATTCAGAGATTAGATGTGAGCTCTCAGATATCTTTGTCAACAATGTGGTAAGATGTTGTACTTGTGTGGATGAAAAAAAATGTTTACTATTATAATGAGAAATGTGTTAAAACCTAGTGAAACATGAGTATAAAGCAATAGCTTTGAAGCCACCAAAAAGATGGATTACTGTTGAAGAATTAAGAATTGCAAAGCATTATGGTAACAATATAATTTAGATAGATATATAGAGAGATGTAGATATAGATAGATGTAGATATTTTCTGACTGAAGGAGATTTTTTTAAATAAGATGCTTTACAAAAGCATTTGGAGATTTGGGTATGTTTAAAAAGTACTGTCAATTTGATAGGAGAAGTTTGGGCTTTTGAGCCTTTTTTCAAAGGGAAAAGAGAATCAGAAATCTCTTAAGCTGGAAAATGGCTTATATTTCAAAGGTTCTTCAATTTTCTTCCATTATCAAAGGTATAGGAAAGCACAAGGACTCGGTGTATGAACCTGAGAACTGAAGACACAATAGGAGGTGTGGGGAGGTAAGAATGAAAGGCTTGTCTTTGGGAACCATGACAGTTAGCAGCATTCAGGAAAGAGAAGACTTCATCTGAAAGATTCCTAACTGGTCAGAGAGAGAATTGATCTCATATACCAAGAGTTCCTGGGGCCCAAAACGATTGCCATTTAGTGGCACCAAGAATGGGAAAGGTGAAGCTTCTCATAAGGTCTTGTTGTTTCCTTCGACCTCTAACTCGAAAGGAGCAGCAGATGGGCTTTGCAGTCCCTTTAGTGTCTTTGTCAGTTGGCTTGAAGGGTCAACCTGAGTTATGTCAATGTAAAGTCTCTTCTGATTAGATGACACAGCCTCTGGGTAAGTGAAAAATTGGCTGAGCCATTCGGTAGAGCCCAGAGCAGCACTTTGGATGAGCTTTGCAGTTCTCTCGCTTAAAACAAACTGCTATTTGTATTAAGAGCTAATATTTTTTAAATGCCCTTTTAAGGGTGGTGGTTAATTGGAAGAGCTTGAAAAGTCTGTGTTTTATTAGCGAAGAGAAACAAAAATATTTCTTTTATTGAAAAGTGGGTAGTTTCAGCATCCACACTTTGCAGAGAATGAACATCGTGTGTGTATGGGTTAGTTGTCTTTCATTCTTGAAGAGGACCAAAATGACATCAGTATGATAGTCAAGTTACAGTGTATCTGACTGTGACTGATCAGACCAGGAGGAGCTCTACTACACGGTGGGCACAAATAGTCCACCTGAACATTTGGGGTAGATTCTCTAAATTTGTACAGCCCGTGTTTCTTTGGAGCTACTTTAATTCTGCTTTTCTCACAGAGCATGGCATCTTCTTTGAAGCAGGTACGCCATGCTGGGGGGATGGGGGGATCCTTTGCCATCATCTCCCATGTCCTGCAATCAATTACAAAGCTCTTCAAAGAGACCTTGAGACCAGCTTTGTATCACTTCTGACCACCATGGGAGCACTATAAGTATGCATGTATGTATGCAAATACTATTCATATATGTAATTCATGAATTTGTTTTAATATAGTAATATAGGTAATATTGCTATTATTCATTTGACTCATTATTAAGTTATTACATTAAAACCTAAAAGTGCCACTATTTGAATGACTGGTAGTATAGATGGAAACTGCATTTGGCAGAGGGCTCAAGAGCTAGAGGGGTTAACAGGGGACATGCATTTACCTTCAACAAGGCTACCCCATGGCCCCTGATAGAGTTCAAATCTATCCATGGGGCAGTGGTCCCTCTCTAGGAATATAGGCTGTCCATGACGATGTCAGTTTGAATCAGCAAGTCAAACTCTAAGAGAACGCAGCTATCTCACATGACTAAGTGAGAAGTATCAGGCATCTAGAGTCTGTGGAGCTAAGATATACTCAACTCAGTGCTTCCTAAATATGGCTTCATCAGTTACTGTTATCATGTTTGTTCATAAACTTGATGTGACTGAGTTTATATAAACTATTTCTTCAGAGTAAGCCCACTCTCCCCTTAGGCCAAAGTGGTATGGGGGATAGTGTAACCTCCCCAGTAGGTTGGGAGGAAGTGTTGATATTCTGTTCTTGCTATATCTTTGGGGAAAATAGACCTTTGCAAAAGTTAACTAATGTTGGCATTCTGGTTGCTGGCAGATATAAGTAGAGAACACGAGTTGTGGGGGCATGGGCTGATACAGAACACAAATCCTCCAACCCCACAGAGTATCCCTATAACATTGAAGTAGAAATAGAGCCTGCCTACCTCTGAGAGAGTGAGGGAAGGCTATGCACTACATTAATAAAGGCTTGTTCAGTTGAATTATGAGTCAGGCATGATGTAGCATCTCAAGTAATGTTATCAACATGCTGTATTATTGTAGGAGAGGAAAATCATCCAGGACTAGCAAGGCAGCAGTTTCATTACTTTCTGTCCTATCCAGACTGTGTCTGTACTGAGTTGTGAGCACCACTGTTTAGAAACAGCTTTAAAAACCTGAAGAGCTTTTGCTGGAGGGCAATCAAGATGATAAAAAGTGGGCAGAAAGTTTCATTTAACAAGATATGTAGCTGCAACCTGTAAGAAAATCTCAACTCTCCCTATGGGTCTGAACTGTCCCCAGCATAACACTGGGCTGGAATTGTATATTCCCTATCATGGGGTAGGAAGAAAAGAGATTCCTCAGAGATTGGGACCAAGGCAAAGAAGAGCAAGAACACTAAGCATTTCTATGATATGTTTGTGTTAGGCACTGTGCTAAGCACTTTTAGAAAAATCATATAATTTTATCCTCACAACAGCCCCATGAGGCAGGTGCTATTATTATCCTCCTTTTGAGGAAGTTGAGAAAACTGAGTCATCTAACAGTTAAATGACTTGTCAAGGGTCACATAGCTAATGTGTCTGAGGCCAGACTTGCCTCAGGTCTTCCTGACTCCAGGTCCATATCTCTATACACTATACTACCAGCTGTCTCTAGTGACTGGAGGATGGGAAAGGTTGGCATTAGAAAATATTTGGAGATTCTTGCATGCTATAAATTTCAGTGCTTTTTTTTCTTTACATCTGTCCTAGTTATCAATTATTTCTCTGATTCAGAGTCTTATTACTAAAACCACTGAATCAATACCATAATGACTGTGCCTTGAGCACATTTGGGGAAAAACTCAACCCTAAACTTTGATTTATGCATTGCCTCTAATCATTGTTCTCTCTCCATATCTGTTATGTCAGGTGGTGCTGGAAGGGGCTCATTTATTCTCAATGTTTTGAAACTGTTGCTTCAGTGAGGGCTGGATTTTAGAAAAAAAAATTAGTGAACTAGACAAAGTTTATCTGTAGCACCGTTCCCTCACCAACTTTGAGGAACCCTTCCTTCCAGGTCATACTCCTCCTTGTAGAAGAATTGGGAATTGGGAAGCATTTAAAGGAGGAGGCGCACACAGGGCTCAAAGGAAAGTTGAGGTGTTCTAAATGTGACTCCTCCCCGCATGACAAAAACCAAAACCAAACAAACAAACAAAAAACAATGGATGCATCGGGGGAGACACAGGGTCCTGGACTAGAGAGGTCATAGTTGTGCTGTACCTTTCTGCAGTCAGAAAACAACTGGACCAGAACTGTTCCATATGCAGATAAGGGGGAGGGGCAAATTCAGAGGCGCTAAGTGTTATACAGTGTTGTTACATAACAACACAATAACTGTGTTAAACAACTACCGTTCTCCTTGGTTAACTTTTCAATAAATTGTGATTGCCTCACTCTATATCCAAGTTGGCTCGCACATCCTCTCATCCAGCATATCTAGAACATTTCACCAGGATCTTTCCTTTGACCACATTGCATGCTATGTTTTGTCATCTTAATGAAGGACATGGTTTACCTCTAATATTAGCTAGGCAGATCTTTGAAGACAGGGACTTTATTCTTTTTTCATCTTCCTAACTTCTGCTTTTGCTGTTCATTCATTCAGTCACATCCAACTCTTCCTGATCCCACAGACCACAGCACACCAGGCCCTTCTATCTTCTACCATCTCCTAACATCTGTCACAGCTCATGTTCACTGCTTCAATAACACTATCTATCCATCTTATCCTCTGCCATCCCTTTTCCTTTTGAATTCAATCTTTCCCCAAATCAGGGTCTTTTCAATGAGTCCCATCCTCTCATTACGTGGCCAAAGTATTTAAGCTTCAGTATTTGATCTTCCAGTAAATAGTCTGAATTAATTTCTTAAAATATTGACTGATTTGATCAGTCCCTTGATATCCCTTGATATCCAAGGGACTCTCAAAAGTCTTCTCTAGCCCCCAAATTTAAAAGCACCAGCTTTCTTTATAGCTAACACAATGCTTTGAACATAGTAGGAGTTTCATACATGTTTGTTGAATTTAATTTAATGTAAATGAAGTATCTATTGTAGTACAGTGCTTCCAACATTATTCATATGTTCTGGAGAATATGTTATATTTTATTGACTTCAATATGAGAATCCTGTCCCATTTCCTACTCCCAACACTTTCATTTACTCTGTAACAGAAATTGCCTCTGACAGTTCACCTCTTCACAACATGTAAGGGTTCTCCACCTTCTGACTGCCAAGTTTCCATGACTTCAGATATATACACATGTGAGACTATAACTCATGACTCAAAAGTTGTTGTCAATAGTTCAGCTTTACTCATGGCAAAATCTCAGCATCTTTCAAATCTTTAGTGTTATTTGCTCCCAAGATGTCAAATAACTTGCAGCACAAAGATTGGCACTCAAGACTTCCTTAGGGACACATACAACACAGATGCAAAAGTAAAGACACTCAGGGCCAGCTAGCATAGCATAAAGAGAATTGCATGTGGTATGACCAGGACAAAGTTCACCAGGACCAAGACGTTTTTACATTCCTGACCCTGTGAGTCTTTCATTGCGTCCTTAAATCGAATTAACTGTCTTGGATGTTGTGCCAAATTCCTAATCTCAATGTACCACAATTCTGTTAATAACTGAATCTTTGTGGATGCTTTTCCCTTCAACTAGAAAAAGGTAAATAATAAGAAAACAAGTGGGTAATAGGGATTTGTTTTTAAAAGGAGACTTTTGCAGCACATTCTGAGATGAATAAAGATCTAATCTTGCCTACAAATTTTCTTCATCTGCATCTGTACACGTGCAGATATATGATCCTGAGGCCCTGAGAGATTATTGTACAAATAAATATTCAATGGTGTTCACTACATAGTAAAAATAAGAACAAAAATAACAGATACTTGGAGAGAACTTTACATTTTGCAACTTTCCCTGGGTGAGCTCATTTCAAACTCCTAACTATACTGTGAGATAATTTCTACAGATATCATTCTTCTGATTTTACGAGTAGGAAAGCAATGCTTGAGAAGTGAGGCGCTTGGCCTGGGTCACAGAACTAGGAAGTGTCAGAAGGAGTAATTGAACTCAAGTGTTCTTGGGTTCAAGGAAGTGAACCCTTAGTGGACTTGTTGCAGAATTCATTTCTAGAAATCATCTAGGCAGCATGGTGGCTCTTGAGGAGATAACCTGGGAATGAAATTAAGAATGCAGGGTCCGCGACTTAGAAGCTGAGGGCAACAGAGGCAGGAAAAGAGGATCTGAGGCACAATTTTCAAGAATGAAAAGGCTAAGTCTTCCGGGACTCAGTGTCTAGTTATTGTGGCATTTAGGAGGTGAAAATAAGAAACTGAAAACTTTCTAATTATGATGATTACATCTGGTCCCAGAAAAGAGGTAAGGGTATTTATCTCCCTGGAGTGGGGAAAAATGTTATCTTAGGATGAACAACTCCATGTTGTTTTTAGTTTTCATTCTGTGACTAAATAGTTGCTATCTAAACTGCTTTTCTCCAATAAAACAAGCGCTTGAATGTTATAATATAATGAAGTGTGTGTCCCTTGAATTAGGCAAACTACTAATGGTTCAGTCTGGACTCCTGCATGAGAAAGTAGGAAACTCTCTGGTGGAGCATCATTTAAGCCCTGGAAGTCATGCTTCGGACACCCGAAGGTGCCAGCAACCCCTCCCTCTAATGGAATGGCTCCTCCTAGGCCCTTCTTTCAAGGAGGGCATTCAGGCCAGCCACGTCTTCATCATGTCCTCCACCCATACCATGTACCTTCCTCCCCTCCCTTTTCAGCTTCCTTTCACATCTTGTGTCCCCACATTAGAATTCTTGAGGGTAGAGCATATCTTCATTTTGCTTGTATTTGTATTTCCAGTGCTTACCACAGGGCCTAGAACTTGTAAGCACTTAGTAAATTCTTCTTGACTGTCGTTGTGACCCCAAAATTTGGTAAGCAGCTCTTGGTGATGAGTGTCTCTCTAAGCTGGTCAACAACTGATAAACATTTGCTAATTGAACAAGGATGCTAAAGCTTTGATTAATCATTGCCTTTTTTCATGTTTAGTTAATCAATCACTAATTAGGACTTAGATATAACACAGGAGCACCTTCAGCTAGAGTCATAAAAAAACCCACCAGAAGCCCAGCCATCAGGTCTCCTCTAGTGATATAAACAAGAGAGATTTCTGAATTCCCAAACTCGGAAATTTGATCATCCCATGTTCCAACTCAGCCTTTGGTTGGGTAGAGAGGTAATCTTGTTACAAACACCAGTAAAACAAAACAAAACAACAACAACAAAAAAAAAACAAAAATAAAAAGCACTTACTGGGAACTTTAGGAAAGAGGTTGGTGAGTAGTTCCTCAAGAAGCTGATGTTTGTATTGGTGAATAGAAAATTTCATATTCTAGATCAATACTCTTTATCTGTATTCATTGATGAGTGCATCTTGTGTCGTGTTTCTGCTTTATTCTTTAGCAATCAGTATATGTCAAATGAAAGCAGTTGGGCAGACATGGACCGTGCACCATTTGGCGACATGGATGGGATGCTGCGAAAAGCATCCTCTAAAGACAGAGAGGAATCAGGGGCTGGGGGCTGAATTACGATATTTCCCTTCAATCTCATAAGTTGTTAACCAGGTTTCTTGGCAGCTCAACCTTGAAAAACAGGGCAAGGTCAGCAACTTTGCTGCCATCTCCTGTACTTTCTAGTGAGAACAAGGGCTAGGTTACCGAAACCTCTGCTTAAGCAACAGGGAAGTCCTTGCTTCCTGGAGTCAATATGGCACCTGCATCAGTCTCTGTCTTTGAGACGGGATTGTGTGAAAATAATGTTCATAATGGAAAGGGCACTTACACTGAACTTAGGTTAATATTATCAAATGTTAAAAAGAAAACATTTTAAAAGAAAGTGCCCTACTAACTACACTCATCTCTCTTGGTGCCACGTAGATGAGTTGAGACCTCATAAGCAACAGTAGCAGTAGAATGCAGGACTGAGACATACTACAGGAAGCATGGGTAACAAAGATAAGGATATTACGTTGCAAGTCAGAAGTCTCAAAACTTTGATAAAGTCTCAATCATTGGAACAAAAATTAAATCTTTGAAATGTTTTGAGGTTTTCCTACTTTAAAAGTTAGGGTAAAATAAATTTTATTTTACAGGATGGAGAAAAAGTGTCTCCGTATAGAAATAGAAAACAAGCTAAGGGATTATAAAAACAATGAACACATGATTTGAATTGTATTGAAAGAATTATGCCAAATAACCTTCATACATAGAGAAGTTAGAAAATAAAATGAGAAAGAAGGGATAATAATCCATTTGGTGAAGGGTCAAGTGATCCACTGAGAGGGACATCTAAGGATAGATATGACTGGGAGTAGGCAGGGAGGGTCTCACGGCCTTTAACAAACTACAAGATATTTAAAGAAGATGAGGAAAGAGCTGCCAGCTCAGAAACTGGAGCTTATAATCAAACTGAGTCAGGCCAAATTTAGCAAGACTTTGCTTAAAGGCTGAAAGAAATATATACTACCTAGCTGTTAAGAATACATCAAATAGGTGTGGGGAGTCCATCAGATGTGTTTCAGATGGGGTTCAAAGTTTAGGAATGATCAGCAAAGTCAAAAGGCAGGCAAAAATTATGAAATCTATGGCAGCAAAAGATTGGTGGAAGATCCTCTCATACATTGGATTTTTCATGTTTGGAGGAAGTAATTGTCTACTTCCAAAACATTAATGAAACCAAAGGCAAACCTTGGAAAACTATGTCTAAGGTCTATTTGTTACTAAAATTGTCAGTAGTCAAATGAGCATAACTGGATTTCACTGAAGATATAGAAAGACCAGTACTAATAAATAGCTCTGAAGGCCAGAATAGTTCTGAACTACAAGAAACAACAACTAATACAACAATGACCACAATCACAACAGCAAAATTGTACTCTTGAGAGGAGCAAAAATCGAATTGTGTGTGGACCCAACTTCTGTCTCCCTTTTTTTTTTTTTTTTTTTGGCTGCAGTGTTCATTCGTTTTCAGTCATGTCTTACTCTTCTTGGCCCCATTTGGGGTTTTCTTGGTGAAGATCCTGGAGTGGTTTGCCATTTCCTTCTCTAGCTCATTTTACAGATGGGAAACTGAGGCAAACAGAGTTAAGTGACTTGCCCAGGGTCACACAGCTAGTAAGTGTCTGAGGCCAGATTTAAACACAGGTCTTTGTAACTCCAAGCCTGCTGTTTTAAATGCTTTGCCATTGCCCCTTCTCTTTTAGCATTCCAAGGATTGCCTAACCTCTCAGATCATCAATGTAAGACATTCCTAGTATATAAACTTATGAACCAAAGGCCAGAACAAATGGGATCTTATTTACTGTACTTACAACGCACTTTCGAGTCTAGAGCCAAGATCAGGAGAAGGAAAAGTTAATTCAGCAATTCAAGTCATGAGGCCAATTTCTTTTGGCTCATGACCACCTGCATACAGGAGTGGGTGCCTCGGCACCAGGAATATTTCTAGAGTCCAGCAAAAGCCATCAAGAATATATTTCTTTCTCTGCGAGAAGGGGCCCAACCGAAGCAATGGTGTGAATCAGTCTCCCTTTTCCTTCTCCCTCCTTTCCATCATCAACCAATTCCTACATTCTGAGGCACAAAATCATACATCCAGTGTTAAAGGAAACAACAGCTTGTATCCTTACCAAATACTGTTTTAGATTCCCTGGAAAGTGAGGGAAACTAAGAGAGTATCCTGACCACATCCCAGTGAGTATTTGGATGTGAAATCCAGATATCAAGGGTGAGGCCATTTCTCTACAAAAGTAGAGAACAAGGAGCCTGGACTTGGAGCTATTCCCCTTTATCCCCTACTGATTGTGACAAATGCAAGCTTAATGCTTTGAACCACCTTCTGCCTCCAGCCTTCTTAAGGTCTTGGTGGGATGCTATATACATATACACATACACATACACATACACATACACATACACATACACATACACATACACATACACATACACATACACATACACATACACATACACATACA
>NW_020954582.1:6276718-6352786 GCF_900497805.2 Vombatus ursinus
ATACACATACACATACACATACACATACACATACACATACACATACATATACATATACATATACATATACATATACATGTACATATACATATACATATGTGTGTGTGTTTTGAGTTCCAAATTCTGTACTTCCCTTCCTCCCTCCTATCCACCCTCCCCGAGATGGAAAACAATCAGATATAGGTTATACATGTGCAATTATATAAAACATTTTCATATTAGTTATTTTGTATGGAATTTGGGCAGGCTTAAGAGAGTCTCACTCTGCCATCTTGGCACTGGAAGTCTGTTTGCTTGTTTTTGAGGACTGCTGTTTATAAACATATTGCACTCAATGTCCTATTAAGTATCTTTCTGAAATAGCAGTTCTGAAATTTTGGAATTCCATCAATGACCAAGCAATTATTAAGTAGCTACTATGTTTAAGGCAATGGAGATTTAAAAAGTGGCCTGTCCACAAGAACCTTATATTCTATTTAACAAAGAAAAGTGTGCATATATAGACTTACAGGAAATGGACAAAATGTGCACAAAGATGTACAAAATTAAATACATACAAGGTAAGTTGACAGGAAGAGTCCTAGAGCAGGTAAGGGGCAGAAGACAGGAAAGACCAGGAAAAAAAAAAACCCTTAGGTAGAAAGTGGAATTCAAGATAAAAACAATTTGGGATTCTGCTCTTGAATGGTGCCTTAAACATAGTAGGAACTCCGGGATTTTTTCCTGAATAGGTGAATGAGGTTGGCAAATGTGCATGAGAAGGAGCTGTCAGAAATAAAAAGAGATCCATGAGAGTGCAGTGTCCCCAAAGCCAAGGAAGGAGAGAGTAGTAGGAAAACTGGGGTGGTCAGCAGTTTCAGGTGCTGAGTACAGGTCTAGGACAATGAGGGCTGAAATAGTCATTGAGTTTGGTGACAAAGACTTTTGTAGTGACCATAGAGAGTAATTTCAGTAGAATGATAGGAACACAAATCACGTTATAAGGCATGGATGATTTAGCAGAAAGGGAGGAAAGGACACAATAGGTATATTTGGTGAACTCCTTCTAGAAGTTTAGCAATGAAAGGGAAGAGAGATATAGGATAATAACGAGGAAAGCAAAGATTTTATTATGATTATTATTTATTAGTGATACCTGAACATGATGCTGAGAGAGGATGCTGATATGACTTTATTACATAAGTAGTGTCCAAGGTCCAGGCTTTTTTCTTCCACTTGCATATTTCCAGACCACAATAATGTCATAATTTCATTTATGGGAGTCACCTGTATGACTAGACAGATCAAAACCCATTCATAATTGCCTGTCTGCTGCAACTCTTCCATGTCTTTCACAAATTCACCCAAGGGGGTCCATCAAATGGACTTTGCATCTCCTTCATCTTTACTTAACATTGTGGACATGTGAACATATCTCTTGCTCTCACTACATGACCAGATCATTTTTTCCCAGTTACCTATTTTCCTGATCCTTTAACCTGTTCTCTACTGCATAATTCATCAAGTATAATGCATCCTTTGGGAGATTCTCAACTTCAATTCTTTGGAGAGTGGTGCATCGAAAAAAAAAAAGAATCTAAGTGGAGCCCTTGGTAATATCATAGTCCATACACCACTAATACCTTGGATGTGACTTGTCACAGGAATTTTTGAACACTTCTCCTCTAAGAGATTTGTCACATTCATTAGTCCAATATGCCCTAGAGACAATAAGCATACAGGCATACTAAAGAAATGTTATTTATTTGTATTATACTTTCACTTTATTTACATAAATTCAATTTAATTTGATCTAATTCAAAGAAAGTATGCTGGTATCATAAATGCAGAGTTGTAAGGAACTTTAAAGGTCAGCTGGTCCATGAGAGTCATTTTACAAAGAAGGAAACCGACATCTAGGGCAAGTAACTTGTTCACATAGGGAGTGATTAGGCAAGATGTGATTTGAGCTAGGACCTCTAGCCCCAGAGTGAGCATTCTTCCCCTTTCACCTTGATTCACAGAGAAAGGAGGCAAGCCTTTATTAAGGACCTCCTACATGCATGCTTTTGTGGCAGCTTCTAGGAATGTAGTGAAAAGATGTAAAATGATGCCTTCTTTCAAGGATTTTAAATCCTTCTGGGGAATATCTCATTTGCATATGAAAGTAAATATAAGATAAATCAATCAATAAACATTTATCAAGCACCTATTATGTGCCAGGTATTATGCTAAGTGCTGGGTGAAAGTCATACGTATAAAATGAATCTACCTTTAGAAATAACAGTTATATTCATGAGAATTGACGTTACCAAGTAAAAGAGTGTAGAGAGATAACAGAAAAGGGTCCTGGACAGCCTCTTGGTTTATGCCTACACTTAGAGGGCATGAGATCATCAGAGATCTCAGAGATCAGATAATCATCAGAGGACTGAGAATAGGTGGTCAGACAAGGAGGAGGAGAGATTGATGAGTGATGGTGACATGGGAAGGTCTGGATGTGGTAAGGGGGAAAAAGAATTTGCCAACTCCCTGGCTAGTTCTGGAATACCAGAGTTATGAGAGAAGGTGCAACCATACTAGAAAAGATAACGAAAATATGGCTTCTGGAAAAGAATTACATCTGTGAGAGAGTACAAAGATGGAAAGATGTAGGGAAGAACATAGACAAGACCAAAAGAAGTGAGTTAATAATAGATCATTGAATCTAGAATGCATAATGCTAAGGCTGGGTAGAGTAAGACTGGGATGGAAGGAGTAGGGTTAAGGTAAATGAGAATTTGGGAAATTATGTGTGTGTCTGTGTGTGTCTGTGTGTGTCTGTGTGTGTACTGTTTTTGCTTAGACAGCCTGAGATTCTATATCAAAGGGATGGGAAGAATAAGAGGTGAAAATTTGTGAACCCTAGGGGGATATAGTACTTTTTGCATGATACCCACTCCTTCAAGAGTCCTGTAAATGGAGGAAGGTCTTTTGATTCTCCTTTTAAATGTGAGCAGAAGAGGGTGGCTATTTGTGGTCCTTCCTATAGATGAGGTATTGGCTGCAAGATGCCTGGAACCTGAGTCTTTAGACCTGAGCAGATTATGAAGTCAGGGATGTGACGATTAAAGCTTTGGTTTTAGAAATGAGGGCTTTGGTGTCTGAGGTGCAGGGGCTCTGTGGCAGCTGGCTTGAGGTCACAGGTCAAGGCCAGAATCAGGAGCATCTTTGGGGGCAATTAGGTACCTCTGTACATCTGTGTTTCTCTATCTTGCCTCCTTTCTCTGTGACACAAGTGAGTTTATAGGGACTTAAAGCCTGTGTAGTTTGGAGGCATCACTAAGAATTCCATTGCCAAATACTTTTTAAAATATCTCAATGTGCAAGACTAAATCTCAATAAATATATATGTTAATTATTTGAAAAATAATGATCATAAAATCAATTTGTCATCACTTCACTGCAGCTGCGTCCATTAGTAGCCATGGTCCCGTTGAACATTAGAGAATCAGGCATAATGAAATCAAGAAAGTTGATTTCAGCCTTTGCTGTCATGTGACCCTATGCTCAAGAATATCATGATCATTATATCTGAATTACCCAGATAAATGAGTCTTTGGGGGATGTCAAAATTAGTCTCTAAATGGCAAAATGGCCAATAGAGAAAGCATTTGGAGAAAATGAACTAATGGGAATAGGGAAAGATTTTCCCCCTGGCCTGGCCACTGCACTTCTATTTAGCAAAGTAATCAGACCCTGAGAGGCCCTGATAGAATTGGGATTGGCTCTTTGGGTAATGGAAAACTTTAGAGCATCCATAAATATCACAAATAAATCCTGCTTAATAAATGCAATTAAAATAGACATTTTAAGTATAACTCTTAGGCTCTGTCTACAGAAAATATGTACATAATTTGATTTGTTATAAAACTTCTTTTCTTAATTCTGTATTAATTATTAATATTCCTCATTGAAATGATGAGGCAGCAAGCTTAGGTGAGCAGAGCTTTTCTTCTCACAAAACTGACTGGGTTTGGGTATAGCGGTTCTAATTCCCTTCCAAGTAAAAGTCAGTATCTTTTAAAAAATACAGCAATTTCAAAAAAAAGATGGAGTAAAAAAGATGATAACTTAGACATGATAAATACAAGGGTTTTTGTTGCTGTTCAGACATGCTGTCATAGGCATAAAAACTCCTCCCCCAATACGGAGTAGAAACCTGGCTGGTAGCAGTAAGAGGCTAAGTGACTTACCCAAGATCACACAGTCAATATGTTTTAGAGGTAGGGTTTGAATAGAGGTTTTCCTGACTGAAGCCAAGTCTCTATCTAATACACCATGAAGCCTCTGGGCATAAAAACATGGGCAAAATATTTGATTGCCTACAAAAATGAAATGTGGACATATTGGGATTTAGGGAAATTTTGGATCAAGTTGAAATTTCTCTCTTCCTTTTCTTCATTCAGAATCAGTTCCTTTGGTGGAATCACAAGTAAAGATGTGAGCTCTCAGCTGTGGTGCATTGGTGTAGTGGATGGAGTATGGACCTTAGAGTCAGGCAGGTAAGAGTTTGAATCCCCTTCACATGAGGGACTGGATAAATGACCCTGGACATATTATTTGGCTTCTCTGGGACTCTTTCTTCATCTGTAAAATGAAGGTATTGGACTTGGTTATTTCCAAGATCTCTTTTAACCTTAAATTCATGGTCCTGGGTCATAGTGCTTGGAAAGAACAGAGAAGGAATGGCTTCTACATTTGTATTATGTACATGTGAGTTAACCTAATATATCAACAATGATTGAAGATTATAGACCAAAATGATTTACAGATTTTTTAACTCTGGAGTAACTCAATCATGACTTTAAAAATATTATTATTTCATCAAAGGACCCTCATTTGTTTTTCTCCAGTGGGACTTAGATCTAGCCTCATTACCCAATTTAGCAGATGAGGACCTTGAAAGCATGTGGTCAAGGTCAAGAAGTTAGTTTCAGATTATGATTTAGAACTCAAGCTTTCTGACTTGTAGGCTTACATTTTTACCATGAGGCCTAATATTTCACTAACCAAATTAAATTTCTCTACAGGCAATCTCATTGATTGGTGCACAATGGGTGATTGAAAATGTCAGATTGATGGTGTCATTGCCGTTTCCAGAGCTCCCTCTAAACTTTGCCTGGGTCACGACTAGTCCACAATTAAAACAGTCTTCTCCTTTCTGTAGTGCTCCTTGCCAAACAACTACATCGCCTTCACATAGACCTATTGGCTAAAAGCACAATCTAAGATATTATTTAGGACGATAAGCTTAAAATCTATTCAAATATTCTTGTGAGTTAGGTGAGTGGATTGTAAGCATCAATTTTATGGAAAGAAAATGACAAAACCAGAGGTGTGGTAATGGTATGAATGACTATTACAAAGATTGGAAAAATATTTGGTATTTTCCTCTAAGAATTATTTGACTTCAAATGTGGCCGTTTTCTCTCTGATTCTATACTAAGCCAGCTATTTATTGCCCTTGAGATGAATATCACAACTTACTATAAGAGCAAGAGAAATTCTGACCATTGCTAGAAGGTAGTCATTGAACGAAATGAAGACTGTCACCTGTTTTTGAAATGTATTTGTCAGAACATTTGCTCTGACCGTGAATTTCCAGGCAGGTTCTCACCACACTTGAGCTAAAGGAATGCTTCAGCCCAATACAATTCAAAGACATAGTTCCACAAGAGTTGTTGTCAGGAAGTGGACACAGAATCCTTCCATCTGGAAAAGAAATCCTCACCCTCCAAAGCGTCCCAATTCAGATGTTCGTTGGCTTCACTTGGATTTATTGTTAAAAAGAAACATTTGTTGACTGTCAGGAGTGAGAATAACAGGAAGATATCCCTATTACTGGGACAGCGAGGTATAGCAGTGGATAGAGCACTGGGCTTGGAATCTTCATGAGCTCAAATCTGACCTCAGATACTTCCTAGCCATGTGACCCTGGCCAAGTCATTTAATCATCTTTGCCTCAGTTCCTCATCTGCAAATTGAACTGGGGAAGGAAATGGCAAATCACTCTAGTACCTTTGCCAAGAATATCCAAAAATGGGGTCACAGAGAGTCAGACATGACTGAAACAATTCAACAACAACAATGTCCCTGTTACTTCTAGGGTACCTGAAGATCTCAATGCCTCCTGTTTTATAGAAGTGACTCTTTAATAATAAAAAGAAGAATATTTACTCATAGAGTGATTGGTTATTTATGAAGGAGTTTACTCACAACAGTGTCTAGGTGGGTTATGCATATGTTACAATCCCCATGGAATGAATAGGGACATTTCTTGTCAAAGA
Source organism: Vombatus ursinus (assembly GCF_900497805.2). Classification (NCBI taxonomy): domain Eukaryota; kingdom Metazoa; phylum Chordata; class Mammalia; order Diprotodontia; family Vombatidae; genus Vombatus; species Vombatus ursinus. The sequence continues at coordinate 6,283,027 of NW_020954582.1, forward strand.
AGTTGAGTGTCTGTGCCCTGGGTCATACAGCTAAAATGTGCTGAAGTAAGCACTCATGCCTAGGTCTTGTCTCACACAAACTGGGCTCTTTCTGTTTTCCCAGGATAAAGGATTAGTATCTCCAGTGCCTTCAATTGCTGTTCTTCTTTGGACAGGATTCGAGTCTTCCTCCCGTCCCATGCATGCTGGGCTTTATCAGCCTCCTTCCTCAAATGCTGCAGGTCAGGATGTGATGCTGAACATGAGTCCTGATACGCTCTGACCATGGCAGATGACAGCACTGGTACTAACCCACAATCCCACCACCAACTTTCCCTCTCTTTAAATAGTGTTGCTGTTCTTGCAGGCCGAGATCATGGTGTCTTTTTTGGCTACTCTGTCACACTGTTGGCCCCTGTTGAGATTTGAGCCCATAGAGCAATATAATACAGTGGGAAGAGGGATGGGTTTGAAGAAAAAACGACGTAAGTTTGAATCTTGACTCCTTTAATTGCTACATGGCAACTCACTTTATCTCTCTGGGCCATGGTTTCCTATCTACAAAACAAGTTATTGAACTAGTTAGCCACTCATGTCCTTTCCATCTCTAAGTCTATAGAATGATCCTGTGATGCTATTGATACCCTCGTTAATCAGTCAGCATAATGTAAGACGTGCTCTGAAAGTAATCTCTCAATCCCTACTCACACTAGCAATTTAGGTCTCTATATGTCGGCTGCTAATGTTTCCCTCACAGTTCTAGTTTTCTGGGATATTAAGGAGTATTTTTCAAATGCTAAATCAAATGGGCCCCACAGGTGTGTCCCCCTGTGACTATCAATGGATATCTATGTATTATGGCAATATAGTTAGTAAAAAACTAACTTCCTAAAGCTGTGACACATTCTAACATCACTGTGTACAGAGTTTGATGACTGTCATCGAAGGAAGATAGATTCATATTTAAATAGTACACAGAGCAAAGTAGTATTTTCCAATTCGTGGAAATCCTTTTCTTGGAATCACCATTCTCCGTTATGATTTAGCTTTTCTACTGACTTCTTGGCACAGATTTGAATCTGTTTTCCTCAATGAATCTATTCTGTGGATAATCCGAATGGACTCCTTTTCACATCTTAGGATATATCCAGTACTTATTCATTTCTCTCAGTACATTCAAGATGTATTATCACCTGGTAAATATACCAAAGTATGTGTGATAGCTAAGTGGCACAATGGATAGAGCACTGACCCTGGAGTCAGGAGGACCCGGGTTCAAAACCAGCCTCAGACACATAACATTCACTAGCTGTGTGACTCTAGGCAAGTCACTCAACCCCAATTACCTCACCTAAATAAATAAAAACATACCAGAGTACGGCATTATATCACTTAGTTTAAGTGGTATCATTTTCTTGGTTAACTGCTACCCTTATATGGAATTAATATTATTATGTAAGTGTTGCATCGCGGTACCCATGACAGTGAAATCTCTATGAGGACAGTGGCTGTTTTATTAAAATTATCATTCTTTGTGTCCCTGGCACCTAGCACAATGTCTTCAACATAGTAGATGCTTAATGAAGTCTTTGGAGTTCAATAAAACTGTACCCCAAATAAGCAACTACAAAACACAGAACGTAAGGAACGCTCACAACCTGGAGTCAAGAGGAATGAGTCTGAATCCTTGCACAGAAACTTCACTTTTTAATGTCTAAATTTGCTCATCTGAGAAATGGGAACACTGATACACTTAAGAAAGTGTTGTTGTGAAGGATTTTGTTTTTCTAACTGATACTGCTGAATAAATGTTGTTTGTGCTTCAGGTTGTAGCAGTAATCATAATAGATGTACTTAAGGAAGGGAAGTCAATAGGCAGGGCTAAAGTCCCAGAGCTGGAAATAATCTCAGAGGACATCTAGTCTTCCTCCCCCATTTTAACAATGAGGAAATTGATTTTCCCGGAAGTTAAACGAGTTACCCAAGATTACAAAGGTAGTAAGTGTTAGTCATGAGAATTAAACCCAGCACTGTGACTCCAAATTCAGTTAGCTTTCTACTGAATGCAGTAAATCTAAGCATATTTTGAAAATATTTTGTTTTGGAAGAATGGGGAAATTATCACCATCCTTCTATTATAGAAAATATGAGTAGTATATGTACAGCTATCATAGTAAGGATCTGAAAAAAATGAGTGTGCTAGGTAAATAATGTCTGTGAAAAATGAAGATTCACTTCATTTATTTATTTTAGTTTGAATATGAAATCAGGTATACATTGAGCCTGTCAGCAAAGTTCAGTTGTGATCATGAGGCTGTGCATAAGTGCTGTTTTTAATTAAATGCTGATTTGGAGAAGATTTTTTTTAAATGCCAGAGAGTACAAGGTAAAAAAAAAATGGCAAAGTCAACAATTCCTGTTTGCGAAATATCTTTATACCCCTAGTAGCATATCAGCTTGTTGGTCATTGGACACATTTTTCACATTTAGAACAGAGACAGCTGAATTAGTGCTTACAGATTGTCTCGAGAATAGTAGATGTACTATTTAACCCACCCTTTTCTGCGACTCTATCCCCATCACTGCCAAAGCAGAAGGAAGTAACACTAAACTGAACACCATTTGGTCCTTATTATTCATGAGTGGTCCAAGATGCTCAACAGAATAACCACACGCCTTCTTGATACCAACATACAGTGCCAACCTATTAAGTGCCTATTGGCTTTAATCAATGCTTATTCATTCACGGGCCGACTGTATGAACAAAGGACGCCCAAGCTGAATGTGCCAGATTTTTTTCAGGCAATAAGGCTTCATTTTCAAGAAATGAAAAATAAAGGGGGAGGGGGAGATACTGAACCATTACACAAATAGACAAATACATGGGTTATGTTACTACTGATCAGGAGGACTTTACAATTTCTGCCTTGTCCTTCTTTCTCTTCTCTATAACACCATTTTAAGGATGATCTATATAAGTAATTTTTGTTGTTGGTCAGTGGATTTTCGGTTATCTCCAACTCATCATGACCTCGTTTGGGGTTTTTTCAGCAAAGACACTGGAGCAGCTTGCCATTTCCTTCTCCAGCTTATTTTACAGATGAGGAAACTGAGGCAAACAGGGTTAGGTGACTTGTCTAGGATCACACAGATAGTAAGTGTCTGAAGCTGGATTGGAACTCAGGAAGATGAGTCTTCCTGTTTTCCAGCCCAGTAGTCTCTCCACTGCACTACCTATCCACCCCCTACATAGGTAGATAACACAAATTTTATAAATAACACAAGTTATCTATGATAAAGACAAAAACACCACTAGCTAGATTCATATAGAACTTTTAAGGCTTTCAAATACTTTACAAAAAAGGTTTCATTTTATCCTTACAATAACCCTGGGAGGTAGGTGTTATTGTTATCCCCATTTTACTGATGAGAAAACTGAGGCAGAGGCAGACTAAAAGTTCAATGACTTTCCCAGGATCACAAAGTGAGTCTAAGTCCAGATTTGAATGAAGGTCTTGCTGACTTCAGGTCAAGTGCTCAATCCACTCCACCATCTAGCTCTCTAAACGAGAAGGAAACAGGAGGGTTTTTACAAATGCTTTTTTAATAAATAGTTTTATTTAATATCATATATTTATGAGTGTTTATGTGTGTGTGTGTGTTTGTAGATCCCAATATATACAATGCTATCCTCAGAGTTAGGAAGAGCTGAATTCAAGCCCCAGCACTTATTGTGTGACTTTTGGGAAACAATGTCTTCCAGTGGAATATCTCTGGCCTCTGGAGTCAAAGGACCTGGGTCAGATCCTGCATCACTACCTGGCACCTTTTGAAAATTGCTGGTTTTCCCTTGGACTCGATTTCTTCATCTGTAAACTGAGGATGGTGGCATAAGATTTCCTCTGCAGTTCCTTCTTGCTCTTGAGATACAATTTATTTATGCTCTAGGGACCTCTCTAAGACTGCACATTTTAGATTAGGGAAAGATATTTTATTCATCTGAGATTTCCTTAAAGCCATGAAATCACAGTTGCAGTCTGTCTTTCTGTATTTGTGCATGTGTTCAGTCATTTTCAGTCATGTCTAACTCTTCATGACCTTATTTGGAGAGTTTTCTTGGCAAAGGTACTGTAGTGGTTTGCTATTTCCTTCTCCAGCTCATTTTACAGATGAGGAAACTTGGGCAAACAGGCTTAAGCGACTTGCCCATAGTCACACAGTTAGTCAGTGTCTGGGGCCAGATTTGAACTCAGGAATATGAGTCTTCCTGTCCAGTCCTGACACTCTATCCACTGGGCTACCTAGTTTCTCCATCCCTCTATATAATTCCTCTAAAATCATTTTGTCTTCCCCATCCCAGAGAACTACTTCTTTCTATAAAGAAAGAAAAAAAAAAAGAGAGGGGAACAGTTCACCAAACAGGCAATCATATCAACCAAACCCAGCATTTCATAGAATGAGCCATGCCAGTAACCCTCCCCCCCATATCTGCCACGGAAGGAGGGAGGTATATTCCCAAGTCTATTCTTTGGAGAGAAGCTTGGTCATTGCAATTAAATAATATTATTTCAACTTGTTGCTATTCTTTTTTTTTTTTAGAGTAACCATGTATATCAATTTCCTGGTTCTGCTGAATTCACTTTGCATCAAAATTCTTTGTCTCCTTGTAATTCTCTCCATTCATCATGTTCATTGTTTGCTGTATACTTTTTAGTCATATTCAACTACATCCATGGACCACCAATTGATTTTCTACAGGAGAATATATTCGGATCAATTCAATTTAACAAATATTTAGAAAACTCATACCAAATGCAAGGATGTATGTGAGGTGTTGGGCGTGCAAACAAGAAAATGTCAGTCCCTGAACTCAAAGAGCTTCCATTCTGTGGTAGGGGATATTACCTAGCAAATGTGGGCCAGGCCCATGCAGAGATTTTGTGGGATCTGGGAACTTGGACGGGGTTAAAGTTCATCTTCGTTTCAGTAACTGCTAGTTGAAAATTTGTACTTCACTTATTTGTGAACGCGATAATATGTAGAGGTTCCTTGGCATTGCCAGACTGCCAAAGGGGTTCATGACCCCCCCAAAGATAAGGAGAGAATACAATATGCATTATATGTATATGAACACACATGCATGTATGTGTGTATGATATATGTATGTACATGAAATACTTGATTCCCCCAGAGAATAGAGGTCTCTTTCTTGAAGTTATTTTGTATTGACACATAAACATGTGTATCTACACACACACACACACACACACACACACACGATGTGGCAAGGTGATGCTATGAAGAACGAGCCAGACTTGGAGTCAGGAAGTTGAGTTCAAACCTAGCCCCAGACACTGGCTATTTGTGTGACCCTCGTTAATCACTTAACCTCTTCTTTGCCTCAGTTTCTTCAACTGTAAAATGAGGACAATAGCACATACCTTTCAGGATTGTTTCCTCATCTGTAAAATAAGCTAGAGAAGGAAATCACAAACTGGATCAGTATATTGGCCGAGAAAATCCCAAATGGAGTCACAAAGAGGCAGACATGACTGAAAGGACTGAATGACAAAAACAAAGGATCAAATGAGACATTTGGAAAATCCCTAGCAGAGTACCTGGAAAAATAGTCAATACTTTTTTTTTTCCATTTATAGACATATATATGAGTGCACATTCATATATTCACAAATGAGTGTGTATATTACATGTATATGTATCATGTATAGTGTACATATGTGTAGGCATATACACAGAGAGAGAATACAAGATCATACTGTGCCTTCTTAATGCTTATAAAAGAAATATTTGATCCTGAGTGAAAAATCTAGCCTTTATAGTATCACCTCAAAAGGGAATCATCCATATATATGTTAACAGTAGAAATAGTTTTACCACAACAAAGAAAACTTTTTAACAGTCTTGTTATCAGTATCAACAAAGTCAATGAAAAGGAGCTCTCTATTAGACAATGGTGCTTCCTCTAATAAAGGGTGTTCAATAAAGAGTTCAAATGGAAGAGGATTTCCCTATAGATCAGGAATTCTTACAAGGTTGTGTTTGTGTGTGTGTGTGTGTGTGTGTGTGTGTGTGTTAGACTACTGTGGCAGTCAAGATAAAACTTTGAACTCCTCAGAGTCATGTTTTTAATTGCATAAAATAAAATAGAAAGTATTTCTAATGAAACCTAATGTATCAAAGTATAGTTATCCATTTTAATGGTTATACAACTTATTCCTGTCATCAGGGGGAAGGAGCCTTGTTTGTTGATGTCCTAGATGACCATAGATCTTCCACAATAGAGATTCATGGTACACAAGAGAGTTCAGCCTAATAAGCCGCATGGGACAGAAAAAATTCCAATTAGATGAAGAATGCCTTTTTTCTCCATTAAGATACAAAGTCTCACAGGTAGTCCATTGAGATGGTCTATCAGTTCCTGTCTCTTAGACAGGCACTAACGATGAACCATGTCTCAGACCCACAACTGAACAGAAAGAAGAAAACTAGGTGAATCGCTTTGGGGAAATTTCGCCATGCTATCAATGATTTTCAGCTACTCCCTGATATAAACCTCATCTATTCTTCCAATAAAACTACATGGCTGTGAATTCTGGAACGCTACAGTCTTTAAGGAATCAAAATTGCAGGTGACTCAAAGCGCAATGGAGAGATCAAATGGTGAAAGTAATTAGATAGTAGGATGTTAACAAAAAAATAAAAAATGAATGTTTCTCCCAAAAAACATCATCCAGCAGATAATATATCTAAAAAAGAGGTGGTCTAGAGAGGTAGAAAAAGTGAGAGGTAATAGAGGGAGAGGCCAATTGATACAGACATGCATAAAGAATGTTAATAGAAGTACAGGAATTCACCTCATGGACCTTGAGTGTGCTCTATGTGAAGAGCTGATGGGAGAAAACGGACAAGAGACATCATCAGGGCATGCTGAACAAAGTGCAGACGTGGAGTCAGAAAGGCCTGTGTGGCCAGAGGTAACTCACCTCACCTGGCTGGTCCTCAGTTTCCTCATGTGGAAAATCAGGGTCTGGGACTTCAGTCACCTCTAAGATCTCACTCCTATGTGGTTCCTTGCTCCTAGAACGGAAACACATGGGTTTTGAACGGTCTGTAACCATCAGAAGGAATACTCAAATTATGGATTCATTGAATCATTGAAGTAAAAGTAAAAAAAAAAGTAAAAACAAATCAATAATCAATCACTCAGCTAACGTGTATTCTGGAGTGAGCTGCAGGTTTGGATTCAAGAAGTCTTTCATTGAAGTTTAATCTCAGACGTTCGTTAGCTGTATGATCCTGGGTAAGTCATTGAATGGAGAAGGAAATTGCAAACCACTCCTGGATCTTTGCCAAGAAAACCCCAAGTGGGGTCATGAGGAGTAGGGCATGACTGAAACAATTCAACAACAACAACAATAGCAACAAACCTTAGTTAACTCACCTGCAGCGTAAGCGCACTTACCTCCTGGTGGGGGAAGGGGCAGTAGGGAGAATAAAGCAGGATACCACCTGTAAAGTGTTTGCAAACGTTAAAACTCGACACGTTGTTTTCATCATTTAAGTTTTTACTGGGGATTAGGCATTCTGCTAACCACTGCAGTGTAAGTAAAAAAATCTTTAGGCACTTACATTTAATAAGAGAGAAAACATGTTCAAAAATTGATACATAAAAGATACATAGGAGGTGGAACATAGTCTTGGAGGGCACGTTATCAGCTGCCAGTATAATAATGAAAGGTTTCCAGGAGAAGGGAATATTTTAAATGAGTCTTGAAGAGAACTATGGATTCTAAGAGGCAGAGGGGCAAAGGCAAGGGAAGGGAATAAGCATTTATCTAGCACCTACTACATACCAGGCACTAAGTGTTTTACAGATATTATCTCATTTGTTCCCACTAAATGCTTTACAAATATTATCTCATTTGTCCCTCACAATAATCCTTTGAGTAGGTCCTATTATTATGTCCATTTTATAGTTGAGAATAATGAGGCAAACAGAGGTTAGGTGATTTGTCCAGGGTCACACAGCTAATAAATGTTTGTCTGGTTTTGAACTGAGGTCTTTCTGACTCCAGGTCCAATGCTCCGCTGGCTGCCATCCACTACATGGTCATGGGCAATCACAGGGCTCATGTGTGAAACAGTAAGAGACTTTAGCTGGATTCGGGAGTGCATGGACAGAAACAATGGATAAAAAGGCATGAAATCATGGAATATAGCCTTCTTTGAACATTCAATTCTCAGGCAATCCGGAGGGCAGTGTAGAAGTACATGGGGGATAAAGAGAGGTGGTAAGTAGACTGAAACACATCATCCATGATGACCGACTTGTATTGTGAAATGCCATAAAAATTATCATGCAGAAAACTTGTGGTCAGAAAGGACAAAGGCTGACTGCATAGCCAGAGGAGAAGAGAATGCAAGGTTTTCCTAAGGGCCATAGTCTTCCTCAAAAAATGTTAAAATACCTGGAGGACACCTTCTCACACAATGGATAACTCATCTCCACAAGCCTTTAGGGCACACAAGAAGTCATTCTACCTCCCCCTAACCCTCCAGTAAAGAGAGAATATCCACTTCACTCAGATGATGGAACCATCAAAGTGCTGGCCTACAACATCATAAGTGTTTTTAGAAAAGGGTAAGGTTAACATCGACAAGAAAAAAAGAATCAGCCCATATCTCTGTGGTGCGATGGTCACACAAGTGTTCCATAGGAGCTGGTTAAAAAGACCACAGAGTTAAGAGCAGTATCACCACCACCAAAATAAAAACATAATAATAATAACAACAATCCATCTTGGATTCATCTTGTTATGAACTTTTAGCAGATGCTTTACCATCTGTTTTGTCATTGCACCCTAAAAACCACTGGACCTTTCCATCTGACTTGTAGCTTAAAACTTCTATATGTGTTATCTCCCTCTATTTTCTTTCTTTTTTCCTTGATAATTAATTAATTTATTTTTAGCTTTTAACATTCACTTCCATAAGATTTTGAGTTTTAAATTTTCTCCTCCACCTGCCAAGGTGGCATGCAATCTAATATAGGCTCTACTTATACATTTATATTAAACATATTTTCCCATTAGTCATGATGTAAAGAAAAACGAGAACTAATGAGAAGGACCATGAGAATGAAGTAATAAAACAAAACAACAAAGGAAAAAAAGATCAAATAGTCTGCTTTCATCTGCATTCAGACTCCATAGTTCTTTCTCTGGATGTGGATAGCAATGTCTGTTGTAGGTCTTTTGGAGATGCCTTAGATTCTTGCATTGCTGTGAAGAGTCAAGTCTATCGAAGTCAGTCATCGCACAACGTGGCTGTTACTATGTACAATGTTCTCCTGGTTCTTCTCACTTCACTCAGCATCAGTCCATACAAGGCTTTCCAGGTTTTTCTGAAGTCCACTTCCTCATCATACCTTATAGCACAATAATATTCCATTACATTCATATACCACAACTTGTTCAGCCATTCCCCAATTGATGGGCATCCTCTCAATTTCCAATTCTTTGCCGCCACAGAAAGAGCTGTTATACATATTTTTGTACACGTGAATTGTTTTCCCATTTTTATGACATCTTTGGGATATAGACCTAGAAGTGGTGTTGCTGGATCAAAGGGTATGCAAAATTTTATAGCCCTTTGGGCATAGTTCCAAATTGTCCTCCTACATGGTTGGATCAGTTCACAACTCCACCAACAATGCATTAGTGTTCCAGTTTTCCCATATCTTCTCCAACATTTATCATTTTCCTGTTTTGTCATCTTGACCAATCTGATAGGTGTGATGTGGTACTTCAGAGTTGTTCTGATTTGCGTTTCTCTAATCAATAGTGTTTTAGAACATTTCTTTTTCCTATGACTTTAAGATAAGCTTAGTTTCTTCCTCTGAGAATTGCCTGTTCATATCCTTTGACCATTTATTAATTGGGGAATGACTTGCATTCTTATAAATTTGACTCAGTTCTCTATATATTTTAGAAATGAGGCCTTTATCAGAGACACTGGTTGCAGGATATAAAATAAACCCACACAAATCATCAGCATTTCTATATATTACTAACAAAGCCTAACAGCAAGAGATAGAAAGAGAAATTCCATTTAAAAATTACTGTAGACATTAGAAAATACTTGGGAGTTTACCTGCCAAAACAAAACCAGGAACTATATGAACAAAATTGCAAAACACTTTTCACACAAATAAAGTCAGATGTAAATAATTGAAAAAAAATATCAGTTGTGCATGGGTAGGCTGAGCTAATATAATAAAAATAAAAATTCTACCTAAATTAATTTACTTTTTCAGTGCCATATCAATCAAACTACCAAAATATTTTATGGAGCTAGAAAAAAATAACAAAATTCACCTGGAAGAGCAAAAGGTCCAGAATATCAAGGGAACTAATGAAAAGAAATGCAAGGGAAGGTGGCCTACCTATACCAGATCTTAAATTGTATTATAAAGCAGCAATTATCAAAACTACTTGGTACTGGCTAAGAAATAGAGTGGTGGATCAGTGGAATAGGTTAGGTATGCAAGACACAATGGTCTATGACTATACTAATCTACTATTTGATGAATCCAAAGACTCCAGCTTCTGAGATAAGAAATCATTATTTAACAAAAAACTGCTGGGAAAACTGGAAAAAATGCATGGCAGAAACTGGGCATAGCTAACATTTTACACCCCATACCAAGATAAAGTCAAAATGGGTACAGGATTTAGATATAAAGACTGATACTATAAGCAAACTAAAAGAGCAAGGAATAGTCTACCTTTCAAATCTACGGAGAAGGGAAGAATTTATGACCAAACAAGAGATAGAGAACATTATGAAATGCAAAATGGACAACTTTGATGACATTAAATTGAAAAGTTTTTGCACAAACAAAGCCAATGCATCCAAGATTAGGAGGGAAGCAGAAAACTATGTCTATCTATTTTTCTGTGAGCTCCTTGACACTAAGGACTGTCTTATTTTTCTACTTGTATTTCCAGCACTTAGCACAACACTTTAATGGAGGAAAAGTTTAATGTGTTCCTTCATTTTAGATAAAGACTCATGAAGAAGTTTAGAGACTTCCCTGCGAAGGATTACGAAGAAGTTTTAAAACAAAAACAGTCACTGGTCAGAATCCAACTGTGTTTGTGAGATATACATGCGTATATCCTGTAGCGATCCTTTTCTAGGGGTCTCACCTGCCACTCCCCATGACAAACCAAGGAAAACTATTTTTACAATACTCGGAAGAGTTAGTTAGGTTAAAGAAGGGATATATCCATGGCACAGAAAATGGACTAGAAAATTGAGAAATTCTTTTCCAACTCCAGAATCCTAGCTAGCATTTACATGTTTTTGATGAAGCCCACTACAATGCCGAAATCTTGCTGTATGCTCTCCTAAGAGACCACTGTCAAGGTCTTCTATTATGATTTAACTCTTGGCTTCGCTGCCTCCTTAGTTAGTCTCACTTCATAGAGTACCATGGAAATGTGGATACTCTCATTTTATTTGGCACTGAGCATGTTGGCGGTGGTGATGCTTTTGTTAAGGGGCCGTTCACATGAGGGACTTCATTCCAACAACAAACCTCCACGATAACATTCAATGAAGAGCCACAAGATGAAAAGGACTTTAGGATTTTTTTCCCTCAAAATGTATCCTAGCAGTTTGTACAAGCTGTCCTCTAAACAGGAAAGGGTTTAGGTTTTTCTAATCTCATGATTAATTTTCTGAACTCATCTAGTTCTCTTCCAGTCTGAACAAACCCAACTATAAGTAATTTTCAGTTGTCCAGGTGCCCCAAACCCTAAGCCAGTGCAATTCAAATTGAGAATCAATTATGGCCCAAGTTAGACAGCTATTATTCACATGTCGTATTTATAAGGGCTCCCTGACTGTCTTTTTCAAGAATTACAAAGTACTCTCATTAGCTCTTTTTATTAGGTGCTGGGTCCTGTCTTGCCCAAAACTACTCATGCCAAGACAGTTAATAGTATGAAATATGAAATTGGGTACAATCATTCACATATCAAAAAAGCAAATGTGAATTTAAATTCTAATTCCTTCAGTAATAATGATCTTATTTCTACCGTCAGAGAAACATCAAGGGAGCAACTCCTAGTTATTATACCGATGAAAGCTTCCTTATCACATTTCCCTTTCCAACATCCCTTAGCTATTCAAACTCCAGTTCAAGAAAAGCACAGGTGTAAACTAACCTGCCTAATGGTGCTAGAAACTTTTCGAAATGAATAACTTATTTCCCCTTCCAAATAAGTTTCTAAACTAACTCTTTCTCTTATCCAACATTCTATCTTCCAGCCCCGTGTCGTTGGTGGTGGTTTTTCCAAGCGGTTCTTCAGTTAAGGAATTCCCTCCTTCCCCACCCCCTGTAAACTCAATCCCTTTTCAAACACAACTTAGACACAATCTTCTACATGAGACCTTTCTTGATGTTTCCTACTGATCAGAGTTCCTTCCCTCATAAAATTATTTTGATACAATTGTACACGTATAATGGTGAGTGAGTCTTCAAAACTAGGAAGAGTTGGATTCAAATTTTACCTTTGAAAAATACTGACCATGTGACCCTGGGCAAACATCTGAGCCTCTCAGTGTCCTGAATAACTCAGTGATTCTCAGTTGTAGAGAAGGGGGCAATATGGACAACCAATGGGAATTCCTTTCCAGAAACTCATTCCACTAAACAAAATCATAGATCTTGACTCAAACAATATTTAAAAACATTATTTACCTATTAGTATACCGTATACGATGCATCTACTGTCGCCCACAACATAAAATGGAGTGAGGAGAAGGAGAAGCAGCAGAAGCAGTGGAGGAAGAAGAAGAACAAGAAGAAGAAGAAGAACAAGAAGAAGAACAAGAAGAAGAACAAGAAGAAGAACAAGAAGAAGGGAAAAGAGAAGGAGAAGGAGGAAAGGAGGAGGAGGAGAAGGAGAAGAGGAAGAGAAGGAGGAGGAGATGAAGAAGAAGGTGTTCTTTAGGATGGAGATTATTATTTTTTATTTGTTTGGGGTTTTTGCCTTAGTATACCATGGGTGCATAACACAGTATCTTGCACATGTGATAAAACTAGGACTGAACCTGTAATTTCAATGGTACAGACAAATGCTGGTGAGAAACCTCCCTCCACCCAAGCAGATTGGCACCCTCTCTGCAATTTAGCATCCTAGAGAGTGGCCTATGCACTCAAAGGGTTGAGTGACTTTCCAAAAGCCCCACAGCCAGTAGGCATCCGAGGCAGAACTCGAGCTCAAGACTTTCTGACTCCCAGGCTTCGTCTCTGCTCACCATGCTGAGCTGCCTCTTTCCTAGTAGACACATCATAAAGGTCATAGGGTTGAATTGAATTAAAGCCAAGGGATTGCTTTTCTGTTTGTTTGTTTGTTTTGGTAAATGGTATTAAAGACCCTCTCACAAAGAGACTATTTATGAAAGACTGTGACTTAAGGTGTATATTCTTAAACAACATCCCTGAATATTTGTTGTTCAGTCATTCAGTTGTGTTTGACATTTTGTGACCCCCATGGACCATACTGTTCGTGGGGATTTCTTGACAAAGATACTGGAGTGATTTGCCATTTCTTCCTCCAGTGGATGAAGGCAAACGGAAGTTAAGTGACTTTCTCAGGGTCATACAGCTAGGAAATGTCTGAGGTCTGATTTGAACTCAGGTCTTCCTGACTCCAGGTCCACTGCTCTATCCACTGAGTCTCCTAGCTGCCCCCCCCACCTCGTATATAATACACATATGCATATACATATGCATATCATATATTACATGCACATATGTATGTATACACATATATAACTGTATTCCTGTTTCATTGTTTCCTTTAGATCTAATATTTTATTTTATTCATTTAAACTTTTGTTTTGCTTTGTTTTGTTTTGTTTTTCCCAGGGATTCCATAAGCTCTGCCGTACAGCTATGGGTTCCATGTCACAAAAAAGGATTAAGAACCTCTACCTTAAGAGAATTGTGTGTATGTATATGTTTACGTCTGGGCAGATATATACACATATGTGTATTTATCTTAGATGACACAGTAGGATTAAGCACTGTACCGGGAGTCAGGAGGATCTGAGTTCAAATTCAGTCTCACATACTTGCAAGCTGTGTGACCTTGGGTAAGTCACTTGACCTCTCTCAGGCTCAGTTTCCTGATTTGTAAAACGAGGATAATAATTGCACCTATGCCCAAGGGTTGTTGTGAGGATCAAATGAGATAATATTTGTAAAGCACTTAGCACTGTGCCTGACACACAATAAGCACTATATGAAAGTTATTTATCATTATTATCATAGATACTTATATATGACACATATGTATATGTACATATGTGTGTATATCTTTATAGACATGTCAGGAGGCTTAGCTGACACATGCCTTTGTTGATTTTAATTTCATCTCTAGGGTTCTGATCAAATATAAGATATTTTTTACCACCTTTTCCACTAGCAGCTCTAAAATACAGCCCAACAATGGAAGTATGGTGTTAAAAAGTCTCCCACACATTTCTCCCTGTAACCCTGCTGCACTTGAACTTGGTATTTTTCCATTTATTCCACTCGAAAGGATAAATAGCTGAGTCAATGCTTGAAGGTTTTAAACCTCTGGTTCTAAGAAATCTAGTATCTTCAAAGTGAATACCAGAACTTCTAGACAAAGTCTTAGGAAATAAGACTTTAGAGAAGCGAAGGGAGGACACCGTGAAGGCTTTTAAAACCTTACTTTTTTTTTTTTTCTTACCAGATGAAAGGTAGAGACTGTATGGTTTAAAGGTGGATATTGGAATGCTGACTTTTCTAGTGGTGATGCGTGGCAGGACTGAGTAAATAACTGTCTGTCTCTTGTTTTCTGGGTCCCTAAACTAGGAATAGTTCCTCATGATGGAGTTTGCAAAAGTAAAGTGCTTTGTGAAATTAGGAAGAAAGTTGCTATGTAACTGGAAAGGATTACAAAAAAAAAAAAAAAAAAAAACAAAAACGAAAGCAAAAACGATACAAACAAACCAAAACAAATACCACTTTGCCTTTAAATAGAAAAAAAGTCTCATTTTTAGTTTCCAAGCCAGGGAGAGCTACTGTACATACTGAACTAGTCCTACGGCTCCTTCCCTGGGAACGGGGTGTGTGTGGGGGGGGGGGGGAGTCCGTTTTTGCCCGGGACTTTCAAGATTTCAAGATGTCAGATCTCTGGGAAGCAGCTGCTCTGAGAGGCTACCCTTCCAAGCTCTTACTAGAAGACACTGGCTTCCAATCACTTAGCATAGAAATGTGCGCGGAAGGAGGACAGCATCTCCAGCCAACGCAGTGTGGTGTGCTTACCTTCATTCAGGATTTAGCTCATGCCGACTGAGGAGACTGTGCAACCCCAGTGTCCGTGCCATGTGAACCTTCGGGATCCCTTAATTTGTGTCAGATCTTTCTGAGTGTCGTTCATCCCTATGGGCACCCCTGCTTGGGGTGAGCGGGGGAAGGGAGTGCCGCCCGGTCCCAGGATGCCAGTGGGACATCTATATGTGTACACACACATCTAGGTATTTGGCATTTAGCGAGTGTCTCATTTGACAATTACTTCTCTAGCATACCAGACGGTAAGGAAAATGTTTTCATTCAGCCACAAATGACTAACATTTTATTGATATTTGAGAATGCGGTGGAACACTACCGCACTCCGAGTTTCTAGGCAGGCTCTGAGAGTTAAGCCTGAATACTAATAGCGTTGGGAACTCCTGCTGCAGAAGCCTCCGTTAATGGCTAAACCTCCAAGTTCAAGTCCGGGGAGAGGGGGCTTCAGGAGGAGGTTAGGTCTGCAGTCTCGGAGCTCTCTCTGCACTCGCCAGCTGGGGGGAGGGTCAGTGACGAGGACTGTCTGCCCCAAATGCCAGTGTGCACTCCCTGAATCCTGTGGAAAGTCCTCTGGGAGAGAGGAGTGGAAAGCAGCAGGACAGCCTCCCTGGCACAGAGCTGGGTGCTGGAAAGCAGCCCAAGGCTGACCCCTGCAGAGATGATGGCTCGCTGCCCGCTTTGCCGGAGATCCAGATAATGTCAGAGAGAGCGGACCGGGGGGCGGGGGGCCAGGTTTTGCTTTATTGTTATTTTGTTTTTCCACCCAGAGACGAGAAGGCGAGCCTAGGAAGGCTTTCTTAGACTCACTGCGAAGCTCTGGGTGGTGGAGGAGGGGTTTTTTTTTGGGGGGGTAGATAAAGAGAAAACGGGGGAGGCAGTGCCGAGATGCGAGAAATTAAGGGAGAACGAACCTAGATCACCCCCGCCTCCCCACCCCCATCCCAGGGCCGCCCAAACTGCCCCCCACGGGATTGATCGGTGCAGCTACCGACTCGAGTTTGGGTTGTGTCATCGATCCACAAATGGCCCGGACGCGTTAAGGGTATCGGGTCCGAGAGGGATGAGTGAATGACTACGCTGGCCAGCTCCCGTCACCTCCTGGAGCCTGTGCGCCCTTCCTGCGGGGAGGGAGTGGTGGTTGGAGGTGGGGAGAAGGAGGGCGCACTGGCGCCCAGGACGCCCAGCGGGCTCTGCCCCTCTAGGCGGGGGGGGGGGGGGGGGGGCGCCCCCGCCCGCCCCGCCCCCCGCCCCCCCCCCCCCCCGGGGGGGGGGGGGGGGGGGGAGCCGTCCGCGTCTGTCCGTCCGTCCGTCCGTCCGCCCGTCCGTCCGTCCGCCAGGCTTCATTCTTCCGCTGCGGTGGAGGCTTGGCGGCCTGGGGGCCACACTGGAAGCCCACCAGGGTGTGGGTGGCGCTCACCCAACCCCGATAACACGGCTCTCGGCTGGCATCTGAGTCGCCGGGGCTCTGCTGAGCCGGCGCCTCTTACGTAACAGCGCCCACCCGCCCGCCCCTCGGCAATTAAAAGAGTGGCTCGCGGCCCCTCCCGTCACTGTCGCCTCCCCGACTCAACTTCCCCACCACCGGCACCCCGCCCCAGCCACACACACGCGCGCACACTGGATCGGGTAACGCAACCAGCAAGGCCAGGGAACCCGCTCGAGATCCTCATGCATGCCCGGTCGGATCCAGTAGTCAGTTCCGCAGAAGACCCATTCCTGGGCTGCGGGCTGGGGCAATAAGAACAACCCCGGTCTCGTGGCGCGTCGGTGTGGCAGGGGTGCTGGCACGGTGTACCCCCGGCTGGGTACCGCCGGGCACGTCCGAGGCGCAATTGCCCAGGCAGAGGCGGCATGATGGCGCCAGGGCCACTGCTCGGGGGCCTTGGAACTCGCGTGGCCAGGGCATGAAACTGAGCGCTGGGGGAGGTGCCCCCCTCCCCCCTTCCTCCCCCACCCTCAGCGGTAACACACAAACCCCCTTCATGCCCGCCATGTGTGATGGGTGAAGAGGAGAGTGGTGACGTTGCTATTGCTGTGATTCTGCTGTTCTGATTATTTATCTCTCATCTCCCCCCCCCGCCTTGATTACAGTGGTTGTGATATACCTCCTCTTGGTGCGTGCGTGCGTGTGTGTGCGCGTGTGCGCGTGTGTGTGTGTACACATATAAGTTTGCGTGTGTGTGTGTGTGTGTGTGTGTGTGTGTGTCTTAACTGCTCCATCACCAGTCACTGGGAGGGGTTGCTAAGGAAACGGCCGCTTGGCAACGGGCTCCGAGCCCGGGGGCCGTCTGCCGCTGCCGAGGCTGAGCCTGACTCCGCCGCCGCCGCCGCTGCAGAGGCTGCTGCTCGCCCGGCCTCCGCTCCCTCCTCCGCCGCGGCTGCTTCTCCTGCGCCCCTGCCCCTCGTTCTCCGGCGTGCCGCGCTCCTCCTCGCTAGATGGTGTACGAGCCTCCCGAGTATTAGCCACACTCCGGACGCACCCGGCCAAGAGCAGCCAGGAGGAGGAGTGTGGCGGGAAGGGGTGGCTGGGCGGGGAGGGAGCCAAGACGGGGGGGTGCTAGCCTGTGCTGGGGGTGGAGAGGAGGGGGGAAAACCCCGAGCGAAAAAGAAAAATCCGAGGAAGAGCGGGAGGAGCACACGCGCGCACACACACACACACACACACAGGCGCACATCCACACACACACACACACACACACGCGCACATCCACACACACACACGCGCACACCCACACACACACACACACACGCGCACATCCACACACACGCGCGCACACGCGCACACACACGCACACACGCACACACACGCACACGCGCATCCCCACCAAACTGTGGAGCTGCGGAGCTGCGGAGCTGCGGAGTGCCGCCCGCTTCCCGGGAAAGCAGGACTCGCGAGCTCCAGGGGTGGCTGCCGGAGAGCGCGGAGCGGCCCCGGCAGGGATGGACATCATGATGCTGGTGCAGGGCGCTTGCTGCTCCAACCAGTGGCTGGCCGCGGTGCTGCTGAGCCTCTGCTGCCTGCTGCCTTCCTGCCTCCCGGCTGGCCAGAGCGTGGACTTACCTTGGCCGGCAGTGGACAACCTGATGGTCAGAAAGGGGGACACGGCGGTGCTTAGGTAGGACGCCCAGCGTGCCTTTCTTTGCCTCCCCCCCCTCTCCCCCCATACTGCTTACTTCTCTCCTTTTCGGTGTGGTCCTTACCCCCGCCCCCCCCTCCAACGGCTCCCCTCTCCCCTCCCCCCTTCCTGGTTTGATGCTCAGTATCCTCATAATAAGGGTAATAAAAAAGGAAATCAAGTCTTTCTCCTCAAAGCTGGCGGGGACGGACGGTACCCGGGCTCTCTAACCCCCATTCCCAGTTTTGGCCGGGGGAGTGAGGCAACCCCTAGACCCTGGATCTCAAAGCACTTTATAAACCTCTCAGACTTTGACCTGGACCAACCCAGGAGAACTGGGATGAGAGAAGTGTGAGGGCTGGGGAGGAGGCGCTGGTACCCCTTGGAAACTGTTCCTAAGGTCTCCCTGTTACTGTCAAGGTTTACTCCGAGTCTGACAAGTTAGGCAGCTTTGTTTTGATTTTTCTCTCGCAAGAGCTCTTGGAAAACCGCTAGCTCCTTCCCTCCCTCCCGTTTCGCCCAAAGGCTCAGTCTCTCACAGGCGACTCTTTTTTTTCAATCTTCTTTCTCCTCCTCCTCCGTCTCTCTGCTCCTCTCTTCCCCCTCTCCCCTTTGCTCTTTACCTTATCCCCCATTCTCCTATCACTTTCTTCTTTCCCTTCACTGTCTTTTCTTCCTTCTTTTCTAAACCTCTTCTCTCTTGTGCTTTCTCATCCACCCTCCCTTTTTCTTTTTCTATATTTCTCATTTAACCCACCTCTTTCTTTCTCTCATTCCCATTTTCTATTTCCCTCCTCTTTCTCATCCTCTTTTTATCTCCTCTGTTTTCTCCCTCCTTTTTTCTCCCCCTTTCTTCCCTATTTCTCTTCCCCTTTCTGTTTCCCTCTTATTCCACTTCTGCCACACATACACGGATGTTTCCTCTCCTTCTCTATCAGTACAAGCTCAGTCTCCAATACTCTCCAAGTCTCATCTGTTTACCTTTTCCCAGAAATACCCTGCCTCTGTCTGGTACAACTCTCACCCGTAGATTTTTTTGCACACGTTGACACTTTTTTTCCCTTTCTCACACTCTGTAATACACTTTTGCACTTAGAAACAGCCTCTCTTAAATTCCAGACACATGCCCTTTCACTGTTCACACACATCCTTACGTTCTCACTCAGAAATATACATACTATATTCATCTACAACCTCTCTCTCTCTTTCTCTCTGTCTCTCTGTCTCTCTCTGTCTCTGTCTCTCTCTCCCTCTCTCTGTCTCTCTTTCTCTCTCTCTCTCTTTCTCCATTTCACTCTCCATCTGCCCCTTCTTCTCTCCATCTTCTTCTCTCCTGTACCTCCATCTCTTTCCACCCTCACTCCCCATTCTTATCTCCCTCCACACCTCTGCACCTCCTCCCTCTCTCTCTCCATCCCTCTATCCTTCCTTCTGTCTTTTCCTCCTCTGTTCCTCCCTCCCTTCCTCCCTCCCTTTCTGTCTGTTTTCATAAGCTTTTGAGCGGAAGTGGTTTGTCACTACTGAACACCAACAGCCTAGTTTCCCCTTTAAACATAATGAACTACTGAAAATCTTTCTTCTTCTGGGAAGATATAAATGGATGCTTAGGGGGTGCTCAGACTTCACTAAAGCTAAGCATCTCTCCCTGCACGTTCCTTGCCCAGCAACAGCCAGACTCCCGCTCTGTAGCTTCACCGGACATATGGCTCAAATCTGCCTTCCATGCCCCCTTCTTGTCCAATGAGAGTTTATTATGGCTTATAGATGTTGACTACACAATATCAGCACATTCATGTATATGCCATGGACAAGGTAAAATGGATCGAATGTTTTATAATAGTAAATACACTTTAAAATTTATTTTTGTGGGTGTGGCATGTGACTTCTCTCTTCAGAAACCTCTGGATAAGACCAGGTTTATGTGGGGAAAATGGATGTATGTCCTAATTGTTGCATTTGGAACATATTTTAATGATCATTTTGATAACTCTGATGTAAACTTAGACTAGTATCAGAACACATACAGAATTCAGGGCTGTTTGGGTTGTAGCTAAGCAAAGATTCACTTTTGTTGACATTCACATCACACCCTTTAAGATCCCCAGTTGTCGAGGGTTTGAATGATGGCTATATTTGCCTCCTGTGGGATAAGTTTCTTTTAAGAAGTTTGGACATTTGTGGTGTGGGCCGAAAGATGATCTTCCATGGCCATAGAGGTGTGTCCTGGGAGCTGCAATCTATATGCTACTACTCAAATACTGTCGTCTTCTCCTGCATCGTTATTCACCTTTCCTGTTTGACAGCCTAGCTGGGGGATTGTGCTTCTGAATGAACAAGACAAGTAGCCCCACAGCACTGTGGCCCGTAAGGCCCTGGGTTCTGACATCAGGAGAGGCATATTGAGTTCCATCCTTTCTCCCCAAGTGAGGTTTATATTCAGTGTGGACGCACTAATGTCCCAACACTAGGGAGCCTTGGATGCTCCAGCTTGTTGGTTGGTCCAAATGAGTTCACTGAAGTGCCCTGCACTAATCTCTTGGTTTTCTATAGCTTCAGCCCACCCCTTCCCCCTTCTTAAAGTTCTCTCTTTAGTGGGATCTTTTATAGCTTCAATTTCTTTTTTTTTTAATGAAAATAATCACCACCTAATGATGTTCCTTAATAAGTGGATTTAAAAAAAAAATGGAAGCCTTTGCTTCCCTAGCACCCAAACACAGGAACACGACCACTTTATTCTCTCCACATTTGGTCTGTACAGTGTCCTACAGGCCTCTGGGGAGAGCTCTGGGCTTGGCGTCTCTCATATTCCCAACGGATGGAGAAATACATTGAAGATGCTTATTCATGTGAAGTTTTTCCTTGTTTCCCTAATTGCTAAAATGAGTCCATTCACTGTCCTAAATTGTTCTCATGTGGGAGAACCTGCTGCTTGGACCTTGTACCCAAAGCTTCGAGGGAAAGTGCTTGATTAATATCATTGACCATGAATTACACTGCCACACTTTTCTCCTAGAGTCCAATTCTGTAGCTAGGTTCTCTGATTTTAATTGAGGGAACTTTAAATGAGGCTGAATGTCCTCCAGTTACAATAAGGATGCATTTTTCTCCTTCCCTCTGACTTTTCTTTTCCCTGCCCCCTCATGACATGGTTCCAGGAACAGTGTAGCTTGTGACAGAAACGATTCCAATTCTCTAACAAGTAGTAGCTCTATTTAAATATATACATTTGCATTTTTTTTTTCAGAAAAAGCAAACAATGACCTCAGTTCATGTGATAAGCTGCATTTTCATGTTTGGGGCCTAAGCCAGAAAAAAAATAATAATTCTTTCAGAGCTGCTTATAATGTACTTTGGTATAACTTCCGTGAGACCACGAATTTCAGATCCAATGCTCATTTCCATCTCCCAAGTGACAAGATACATTTGGGGAGAGAGAATGATATTAGGGACCACGTGGCTTTTCACTGCTCTTTAGTTAGACTCATAATGCCACAGGAAAGTCCTTGTTAGAATAATATATGAGAACCACTGACTTCAGCTCTCTTATTTTGAACGGCTGTCATCTGGATTTAAGGCAATGAAGAACCTTTCAGGAAATTCTCTTTTATCTTTTCAATATCTTGAACATGTTGTCCTGACCAGATCAGCATAATGAAATAATATATAAAATGCAAAATTATCCACTGCTAAAACTAACATAATCCATTGCCAAAACTCCGAAGGGTGCACTGGAGAGATCTGGCCCTGCTAATGGTAATGGGCTTAATGAGGCGGCAGTGCGCTAGGCGATATCTTTTGACATTTTCCCCTGCAGGAAACTTGGGATTTAGATGAATCTTTGTCCATCTAGAATACATTTTAAATGGCTATCAACATTTAAGAACATGTTTCCATTAGCGTGTTAGTAATAGAAATGGGCCACAGCTATGCTGAGAATATATGTTCCATTGAGCTCAATGAAAAACTATTCATTTATGTATTGAAAGGTTAGGAGGTTTTGTTGCTGTTGTTGTTTTTTCTTCTTCCTACTACCCTGACTATAAGCTGTGCAGGTCGCAGCATTTAAAGGTAAGTGCTGACATATGAGTCCCGGCTGACGGCTCTGCTCTCACCTCCGGGAGACCAGGAAGCCAATGGAAACTTGGCTCCAATCAGGTTTCTGGTTGGTTCTTCAACTATCCCTAGGATTTGAAGGTGGGAAAACAAGGGAGATGGTCAGAAAGGAGATAAACACATATAGATGGATATAAATGTATCACATATAATATGCATGATATATTATCTTACTCAAACACACACATATGTGCGTATGTCTCACCCCCCCCCCACACACACCATGGTTATACCATTCCAGGACTGTGTGATCTCCATTTATCCACTTCTCTTGGAAGAATAGTCTCTCCAAAGATATTATTATTGTTGTATTTTGTTTACTGCATGATTTTACTTGACTGTTTATCTTAATTGTGAGAATATACGGGCCTTAAAGATTCCTTATTTCATTTTTAGTTGAAAGTAGTTCTGCATAGTTGGGTAGATTTGTACAATTATATAACACCGATAACCATCTGAGTGTCTTTGAAAATGATTAAACTAAAATGATGATTACTGGTTTTATTTGGTCAAGTTCAAAGTATCATGGGGAATGAATGGTCTAAATCCGTGAGTAAAAATGGTATAGTGTCATGGAATTCAGTTCAGAAAAAACGGTCAACCTTCTCTTTCCACCTGGCCCTGTAGTGTGGGACTGATCTGTCCTTCCTCTTCTGATGTGGTAATAGAAGAAGAACTAGCATTTCTAGAAGACTTGAAGGTCTACAAAGCACTAACACATTAGCTCAAGTGATCCTTACAATACCTCTGTAAGGTAGATAATATCATTAGACTCATTTTACAGATGAGGAAATTGAGACTGAACAAGTGGCTAAGTGACTAGGTCAAAACTGCATAGTGATTAAGTTTCTGAGGTAGGATTTGAATTCAGGTCTTCCTGACTCTAAGCTCAGCACTCTTACCTTATGCATGAGCTATTTAGTAAGTCTTGTACAGGGTTGTGGGGGGGAGGGGGAACGTTTCAACCTCGAAGAGTTTTACCTCCTTTGCCTTGAACCTGCTTTTCCCTGTTTCCCTGCTCTCAGGTCAAGTGTTTGAACATTCTCAGGATATGTCCCTTTCTTTTTTAAGCCACCATGTGGAGGCAAAGTGGACAGCGGGTTACCAGCAGACAATCACACTCTCTTAGGTCATCTCAAGTTCTACGGAGAGGCATAGAAAGAAGGAAATAAAACACTAGCGACAAAACCAGTGTTTTGTTTTGTTTTTGTTTTGTTTGTTTGTTTTTTTTTTTCCCACAATGTCTGGAAAACAGAAGTGGTCATTTCCAAGCCATATTTAAAGTATTTTTGAGGAGGGACCAAGACAGACAATTGGGATGACTTGGTATTTCTGAAGGAAATTGATGAGATTATATCAAACATGAATACATACACACACGTGCATATATATGTGTATATACCATAACTTTATTAAAACACAAATCCACATCGACATGATTAAAATGGTCATTTTTTTTAGAAGTCATATTAGAAACCCTGTTCATTTGTGCCTTAGAGTCTTTAGCCTCCTTCAAAGAGGCAGATCGTGGAGCAGTAGATAGCATTCTGGGCTTCATTCAGGAAAACCTGAGTTCAAATCTGGCCGAAGACACTTATTAACTGTATGACCCTGGGCAAGTCACTTAAGCTTTGTTTGCCTCAGTCTCCTCATCTATAAAATGAGAATAATAATGGTACCTAAATCTCAGGGTTGTTATGTGGATCAAATGAGATAATATTTATGAAAAGTACTTAGCACTTTGTAGGCACTATATAAACGGTTATTGCCTTTCCCTTTACCTCCCCCACCCCTTTAAGGGAAAAACAAAACAAAACAAAAACAAAAAACAACCAGCTCAGGTTCTGCTTCCCTGATCTCTGCAGGTATTTGTCAGTGCTCTCTAACTCTTGAAATCTATATTATTACTTTTCACATAATTTACATTTACTTATCTGTATGTGGATTCTGTTTACCTAGTAGAATGGAAGCTCCATGAAGGCAGGGACAGCTCCTTGTTTTCTTTGTGTCTCCAATGTTTGGTTCAATGCCTAAAAATAGCAGACTTTGAATAAACACTTGTGGAATTAGCCTGAATTGATTTGAATTGTGTCCCAATAATGTTCACAAACATTTTCATAAAGTATCATCTCTAACTTCATTCTTTTAACATTTTTATTTCATCCATTGAGTATGAACGTCATAGCTTCTTCTTGATAATAAGTCGACACCTTCGATTCACTTTTGTGTGCTTAGTCAAGAGAAATAAGGTTCTTTTTATAAGCTAAACATTTGTTCTTCAATCAACAAACTGGAAGAAGAGAGCTCAGTCATTTGAAGGCAGAATAGGGCTGGTTGAAAGGGACATGCCCAATCATGAGACATCATCAGGTGAAAGGTTCTATGGACGGTATTTCTTTGAGGGTCCACAAGAGTTGTGCATGTAAATGGATGACTGAATCCTGATTATTTCTCATCTCATCTTCCCAACATCTTTTCAAATTACATTAGGCTGCAGGAATTAATAAAAGTTCCTTTTAAAAAATGTCTTTGGGAATGTTATATTCTACAAACACAATTGTAGTATCCAGATTCTTCCTTATTTTATTATTTTTATGGCTCCATATTCTGTTCCCTCAAATTCAGACATTCATGTATTTTCTAAAGATATACACCTTGATACTATGGGTGCTTATTCAAGGATATCAGAAAGCAGACTCAGCAATAGAAGTGGCACCCAATTATTTTGATTATTTCGTGAGTTGATAGATATTTTATTGATTCTTGTGTCATCAAAGGCATCCATCTTTTGCACTGAAGGAATCTCATTGAATACACTCATAGTCCTTTTGATATCATTCCTGTATATAAAGCTTAGAGTCACCATCAATTTATTAAATTATACATCCTCACATTCAGTGGTGTTCAATTGCCTTTTGCATTAGATGGATTCCAAAACAGTCCAACTGCACAGATAAAGTGCTTCTTGTCATATGATGACCTTTCACATGGCATGTTCAGGTCAAATCCTCTTTTTATATAAAAGGGGATGGTTATTTGTATTTGTATTCACCACCACCCCCCTTTTTAAATCGATTTTCTTTACTGCAGGCACATTGATATTAGAAGTGATTGGGGTGATATATATAACGACTATGATCCAGAAGTAGTTTAATGTGTGGCCTTATTTCTCAGACAGCCTAGAAGGGGAATTATATGGATTAGGTGAGCTGACCTCCACCCTTACCTGAGAGTTTACTAGCATATATACACTAATAGGAAAGGAGTAGCAGTGCTAGTCACTATTTTGGGATGAGCATAGGACCCCATCATTGATGCTTAAAAATAGGTGCTCAAAAAGAAGTAAACTGAGTCAAACTGACTAACTGTGCTTTGGGTTTGTCTCATTTGAGGCACAACAAAACTAAAGCAGACAGAAGTTTTCAAGGTATTTTGCTGTATGGTATGACTTGCTCCTATGCAGAGATGAGCATAAGATCGTCGTAATAAGACATCACAATGGTCCGGGTTGTCCAACTTTGTTAGAAAAAAGCACCATTGATTGTAAAGCATTTTCCAGTAATAGGATATTGATAAGATTTGATGGCATATTCACTTTTGTAATTTGATCAAACAACTGGAATAAAATTCCTTCTGTGGATATGTCAATAGAATATAACTATTATAGAGTAGTCTGTTACTCTACGGAGATGACTCGGTGTGCATTTTTTTTAATTTCTTAGTATCCTGAATGGTTTAGCAAGAGAATCAGAGTGTGTAGTTCTTAACGGAGGACACCGCCCCAAAATAACCCCTTTATCTGGGTCACAAGGCCTACCACACGCCTCCGATTTCACCTCTCAGTTTCCACTTGCAAACCCACAGCACTTAGACTCATCATGGTTACTACTACCCTTTCTCCTCTTTGGGTTCTTCTCTCCCACATTTTCTCTGAAAGAGAATTAAAGTTTCTGCTCCTCCTCTTCTTTTCTATTTACTAAATCAGTGCCTTTTCTTATTTTGGGACATATGTTTCTTATTTCTACCTTAAATCACAGCAAAAACAAAACAAAACATTTACATAAAAAGAAAAAAAGGTTGAAAAGTTACAGATTTCTCAAAAGCTGCCCCTGATTTTTTTTTAATTTCTAGGGCCCAGGAACTGTCTCGATCTCATTTAGTTCTCCCTTACCCTTGTTAACTCTATCTTCCAGCTGATGCAGTTAGTCGAACCTAAATCCAGATTGAATCAATCTCCCAGGTTTCCAGCATAAGGTAGATTTCATTCAATGAGGTAAGTTAACTCAGCCTTTTAGATCTTTTTGTCCCCTACATTATTTCTTACTGGGATAATCCCTTCTTTCCAAAAATTCCAGTTAGTCAGTCAACAAGTACTTAATCAAAGTTTTATTCTCTAGGTGCTAACAATTGTGCCAGGAGATACCCAGAAACAGAAAATTGTCCCTGCCCTCAGAGGTTTCATTCCAATGGGAGGGCCAATCTATAGGTAACTAGGTGGTAGAGGCTGTACACATCACAGGTGAAAGACAAGGCCAGGAAGGGCCAGACCTGCAGAGAACGAGCTGAACTTTGAAGAAATTCAGAAGAACTGAGAGTCAAAGGCAAGGGATCAAAGCATCTGGGCCACGGGTGACAGACCATGCAAAGGTACTAAGACCTAGTGCTGTGCCTGCAGAACTGCTGGGAGGCTGATGTTGCTGGGTCATAGATTATGTGGAAGGGGATAAAGTTTAAGAAGCCTGGGAAGAAGAGAAGAAGGAAAGAAGGAAGGAAAGAAAGAAGGAAGGAAGGAAATAAGGAGGGAGGGAAGGAAGAAAGGAGGGAAAGGAGAAAGGAGAGAAGGAAGGGGAAGGTTAAGAAGAGGTTTAAATGCCAAAGAGAGGAGTTTCTGTTTGGTTCTTCAGGTTACGGGGAACCATCAGGGCTTGGGAGGGGAGGGAATTCAGTGACATAATGTGACTTAGGCTTTGGAAAAATCACCATGTCTAGCAGCCTTCATAGACTTCTCTCAGGGGCTTCAGACTCCTCCAGCAGAGGACCTCTGCCTTCTGCTTGGCATTGGGTCCTTTTAAGTCTTTCTCCTCATTGCTGGCTTCCTGATGAATGTACTTGCCAGAGTGCTCTAAGGCATTTCTTCCTGTTGAAGTCCTGTCTGAACTATCCATCATCTTCTTGACCTTCCAGGGAGCTTTAGAAATCCTAATTTCCCTTTGAAGGGATCCCTCTTTGTACTTGTTGATTTGCTTGCACCCTTTACCTATGGTAGGCCTCTTCAATGCTTGCCTTGGGACCTAAGGCTTAGTTTGCCCTATGAGATAACAGGGACCATGGCGCCATACTTCTTTGACTCAGTTTATCCTGTCCATGACCCCTCTCCAGAAAGGCCCTCAGCAGAATGAACTTCTCTTTCATTTGCAGAGTTTGCATCTTTGAAGGGAAAGACTAGATATAATGAACATAGTACTCTAGTCCATGGGTTCTTAATTGTATATGTATGTGTGTGTGTGTGTGTATGTGTGTGAATGAGAGACAGACAGAGACAGAGAGATGGACTCCTTTGGCAGTCTGGTGAAGCCTATGGCTCCCTTTTCAGAAGAATATTTTAAAATACATAAAGTAAAATACAGGAGGAATAGAAAGGAAGCAAATTGTATTGAAATACAGTTCTAAAAATTAAAACAAAACAAACAAGCAAAAAGAATGGACCCCAGGATAAGACCCACTGCTCTATTAAGAACTAGGTTCTAGTCTCCATTATTACTAACTGGCCATGTGAACTTGATCAAACTCCCTTTTCTTTTAAGTTTCCTTATCTGCAAAATGCAGAGGTTTGTCTGGTGAGCCACTATGGTCTCCTTCAGCATCCAGCTCTCTCCCATTATAGTTATGCTTCTGGCCTGAGAAACTATAGAACTGTGATAATGGACAGATTCTGAGCATAACGAGTGACCAAGTGTCCCATTACTGCTTCCACCTACTTCCCAGTGCATCATTTGATGAGTCATCCTTAGGTGGGCCTTTCTGCCTCTCCCTGCCCCACAGTGGTTTTGTCTAACACACATTCAGGGATGCTTTGTTTTCAAGAGTTTGGATGTTCCTTCCACCAATCTCGAATGGCATTGAAATGACTCAAATGGCAATCACAAGATCAGGGCATGAGAGCTAGAAGGGTCCTTTAGAGCAGAGGTGCCAAACAACACTCACAAGTTCAGCTTGAGCCAGAATCAATCGTTATTAGGAAATGTTTAACCAAATAAATTCTATGATACAATACAGCATAGATAATGATAATATGTGGTTTTCTAAGTCACTAGGCAGCCCAAAGGGATCTTTACATATGATTTATTGGCCCCTGTTTCTATTCGCATTTGATACCATTGCTTTAGAAGACATCAAATCACCAACCCCCTTTTTGGATAAAGAAACCAAGACACGGATGTTACGTGATATCACCCTGTTAATGCACATCTGAGGTAGGATTTGGATGTGTCTTCTTGACTCTAACTCCAGTGCCCTATTGACTATGCCACGCTTTCTGAATGTGCCACCAAAATGCATCACTTGATAAGTACCCCTGTGATATTGAATGGATTTCTGCATTGGGAAGTCACTCGTACCAGATGATCTCAACAACCCAATGGAACTCAACCAATCTATCATATCATGGAAGTCGTCAGGGCTAATTTCTAGCCCTGTTTATGGACTTGTTACTTAATTGACTTGAGCGCTCCTTCCACCAGCACAGATGGCTGTCCTTCATCGTAGTTGACAATTGACTTTGTTGTGTCGGCCTGAAAAGTTCATCACCTTTTGGAAAAACTTTTGCTGATTTGTCCAATTCCTACTCAAAATAAATTGAATTCACACCTTTGTTCTTTATGTTCTCTGTGCCATGCTTTCTCTCTGTTGGCTTTGTTGGTGCTGGGAATGCAAACACACACACACAGAAAACCAAAAATATCCTTCCCTCAAAATGCATACATTCTAATTTCCAATTTGGTAGGCCTTGTAGAAGCTGCACTTTCTTGAAAAAGGAGCCTAGAATTGAGTCAAGTCTGAACATGAATTAGACACAGGGATTGGGCTTCTCAACATATAGGAGAAAATCAAAGATGTTGCCAAGTTTCTCCAAAGGATTTATCATATGCTCTTTGGCACTGCCCTGTGGAATTTCATGGGGAAAGTAGGTCACTGACTATGGTGTTGTAGAAGATTTATCAGAGTCTTTTTGTGACTGGAATTCGAGAGTTGGGAGCTTCCCATAGCTTTAAAGAATACAACCTGAGGATGCTGTGTACAGACAGCTGTATGTATGGATGTTTTGTAAAAATTGTTGTTGTTGTTGTTTTTAAGTATTGATCGCCTATCAAAAATATTAACATACTTTCAGAGTTGCTGAAGAGGACAAATAAGTAGAAACCATGTCTTCAATGCAGCCTTGGACATTTTCCTTTCCTATATCGCTTTGGTGAAACTAAAGATCTGAATAAGAGAAATTATACACCCCACCCCCACATATCTACATACATACGTATCTATATAGTCTGTTATTCCACTGGTATAAGTAATGCCTGGTTAGGAAACTAGAATCTCCACTGATTTTCAGCATATCATTCCCATAGAATACAAGTTCCTCGAGGCCAGAGATTTTGTTTGTGTGTGTGTGTGTGTGTGTGTGTGTATATGTGCCCAGAACATAGCAAGGTGGCTGGCATGTAGTACTTCTTTAACAAATTATTGCTGATTGCTTTTCCCACTTCTGTCACCACCACTTTTCTAGTCTACCAGGTTTGTAACCTTGGCATCTATCCTTCAATTCTCCATCTGAGAGGTTAAGTCACTTTTCCAGAATCACAAGGTCACTGTGGGTCAGAGTTAGAACTTCAGACAATGTTACGCTGACCTGAAGATTATCCTTAACCCTCCACTTATAAACTAATTAATTGTGTTGTTTCACATCTTAATCATTTTCATTTTCTTAAGACGTGTGTAGAGTACTCCTATTCCTGCCTACCATGGCTGATCCAAGTGGATTCCCCTTCCATAGCAGTCTTCCAGTAGAGGTTGGATTGGGACATCATAGAGCAGATTCATTTGCCAATCTGGGTTGGGCTAGATGGACTCTGAACGTCTTTTCAACACTGACGTTCTGTCATACTATGCTGACAATGGACAGTCTATGAAGACCTCAGCCAGAAGTTTTATATGGTCGTAAATTATAGTATCATACATTTAGAGCTGGAAGGGGAATTAGCAGCCAACAGGTCTGAACTCCTCATTTTATGGATGAATAAATCGAGGCACACAGACATTGCAGTGACTTGCCCATGGTCATGCAGTCTATTATTGTGGAAGGCAGCATTTGGAATGAGGGCTTCCAGACTCTAGCTCCCTTTTCTATATACTATCCCTGCCTCCCAGCTTCCTCTAGGTTCTGATGTAGGGCTCATTTATGTGTGTTAAGGCTGTTTGATTGAGTGTGTTTATTGTGAGAGAATATGAGGGAAGCCATAAACCATCTACTTTCAGGAAATTCCAAACCTATAATTGAAATGGAGAAAAAGCAGGTAAGTATAGAGGGAGGCTAAGAAAACCTTCTGTCACTGCGGTTTTTGGATCTGAGCAGATGGGCTGTCACATTTGGGACCCATTATGGTCTTTATGCTGCTTTCTAGTGTATCCCTGAATAGGCAGTTTTGTGAGAGAGATGAACCTAGGGATCATTGGGACCCAAATCTTCGTCTTGGAAAAAAACATTGTTGTATAGCAATGAATCTGAACTTGTTAAAGAGCCTTCCAAGCTCAGGGAAGCATCACCGCTGTCCACACGAATATCTGGGGCTTAGGGAGAAGACTGCAGCTCGCCAAGCCCTTCACTGAGATCCCCTCATTTCAGCCACATGGCAGCCCTGTGAGCTAGACTAGCTGGCGTAACGGACAGCTCATCGGACTTGCTGTCAGGAAGACCAGCATTCACGTTTTTCATCAGAGGTCACCTGGTATAACATCCACACTTTACAGATAAGGAAACTGAGTCCCAGGATGGTTAAGTGAGGTACCCAAAGTCACATAGACAGCTTGTAATTAGAGGGATGCTTACTGCACCCTTGTTCTAGAGCTGGAAGATACTTTATAGGGCATCTAATCCATCTTAACCTTATTTCATATATAAGGAAATTGGGGCCCAGGGAGTTTAACTGACTTGCTCAAGGTCAAAAAAGTAATAAAAATGAGTGGGAGGATTGGAAGCCAAGTCTTCTAAATCAGAAGCAGGCCCCCTTTTCCTATACCGTGCTGCCAGCCATAATAAGGGTCACTCCCTTAACAGGCCTGGAAATGAGAGACATATGTAAGATATTTGCAGATCTAATGGTTCTCTATAAGATCAGCTATTATTATCCCTGTTGTCCCCACAGAGAAGGAAACTGAGGCTCAGAAAGTTTAAGTGACTTGTCCAAGATCACTCACCTAAGAAGAATAAAAAACAAGGTTATATCTCACAGATGCCACTGACTCTGAGTCTGACACTTCATAGATGACGATGATATCAATTTGATTCCTTTAGGGGCCGGAGCCTTCTCCCCAAATTACTTGAGTTTAATTTGCAAAGATTTTGAATTTAGTCATGTCTATGCAGTAGAACTTGAGCTCAGCTCTCAGGGGTCAGGGTCAATTTTTTTTTTTGTCTCTGTATCCCTTGGTTCTAGCACGCAACCTTGTACGAAGACGGCGCTTATTAACTGATTATTACTTGAATTGAATAGGCAAAGATAAGTGTCGCTAAATGGTCCCCCAAATGGGTACCAATCTCAACAAGAAAGACAGAGTCTATGCCGAGGATAAGGTTACACATCTTGGCAAATTGACAAAATACTTTCCAGCAGCTATTTTTATGCTGGGCTCATCTACATTTACCATCATTAAATAATATGTTGGATAATTTGCTTGTGGCCGTTCTCAAATTATGAAAGTGGCATAACTGTGATTACGTGGGGACAGTGCTACCAGTTATAATTTAGCTCTATCACAATTAATGGGATGACTTCTTAAATGATTTGGCCAGCGCAATGGCGAAGCTGGTTGGGTTTGTAGACATGGCCATAGGCATTGTTAACTAATTGCAACTTTTTGATCATTTGCCATTGTTTTCTGTTTGTGCATGGAACAAGGGAAAAAAGACTGACATTGAAAAAAAAAAGATGAATGAAATTCAAGGCAATCGGTCAATAAGCCCTTCCAATGTTTGCTAAGTGCTAATGATACAAAAAGGGGCAAAAGACCACCCGTGTCCTCGAGGAGCTCACAATCTGCTAGGGGACACAACAAATAAACAAATATGTATGAGCTATGTACTGACAAATAGGAAATGACTAAAAGAAGAAAGGCACCAAATGGGGCTGGAAAAGGCTTCCTGTAGGAAATCGTGCTTCATTTGGGAGCTAAAGGAAGCCAGAGAAGGCAGGAGGGAGAGCATTCAACACCTGAAGGACAACCAGAGAAAATACCCAGAGCTGAGACATGGAGTATCTTGGTCATGGAACAGCCAATAGGCCAGAGTCATAGGATGGAAGACTACATGTTCAGAAAAAAGCTGTCAGAAGGCTGGAAAGGTAGGAGGGAGTAGGTTATTAAAACCTTTACCACCAAAAAGATAATTTTGGATTTGCTCCTGTAACTGATAGGGAGCCATTAGAATTTAGTGAGTGAGAGAGTGACATGACCAGACCTGGGCTTTAAGAAAATCACTTTACTTCCTTACAACATGACTAATGTGAAAATATGTTTAATAGGAATGTATATGTATAGCCTATATTAGATTGTGAGCTGTCTTGGGAAGGGAGGGAGGAAGGGAGAGGGAGAAAAATTTAGAACTCAAAAGCTTATTGAAGTGATTGTTAATAAATCAAAATAAATTAATAATAATAAAAAAGAAAGTCACTTTAGCAATTAATGGAAGGTGGTTGGAGTGGGAAGAGATAGGAGGTATGAAGAGCACCTAAAAGCTATTCCAACAGTCCAGGTGTGAGGTGATGAGGCCCTTCACCAGGGTGGAGGCAGTATCAGAAGAGAGTAAGGGCCAGATCTGAGAGATGTTACAAAGATAGGCCTTCACATCAGCTTGGATATGTTGCGTGTGGGGGAAGACATAGTGAGGAGTCACAATTTCTAGGTTGTGAAGGGACTAGGAGGATGGAGGAAGGTAGGAGTGGAGGAGTGTTTAGGGAGGAAAGACAATGCGTTCCATTTTGGACAGGTTGAGTTTAAAATATACACTGGACATTCAGTTTGAGATAGATGTCTGAAAGGCAGTTAGAAATGTGATATTAGACATCAGAAGAGAGACTGAGGCAGGATAAGCAGATTTGAGAATCATCAGAATAGAAATGGTCATTAAATCCATGGGAGCTGATGAGATCAGTAAGTGAAGTAGGGAAGAAGAAGAGGACAAGGACAGAACCTTGGAGGGCACCTACTGATAGATAGCAAGATTTGGAACAGCATCCAAAGAAGACAGAGTGATAGAGATCACATAGATAGGAGAACCAGGAGAGAGCAGTGTTCTGAAAACCTAGAGAAAAGAGAATATCAAGGAGAAAGGGGTGATCAACAGGGTCAGAGGCTCTGTGTTTTGTATGACATCACATGTACAGTTGCTATCCTAGTGCTTGCCTTCTCAATGGGTGGGGGAGGGGCAGGAGGCAGGGAGGTAATCTGGAAATCAATGTTTTTAAGTGAATGTTAACAGTGTCAAAGGCTGAAGAAAGGTCAAGAAGAATGAGGATCGAGAAAAGGTCATTGGATTTGGCAACCAAGAGATCACTGATTATTTGGAGACAGTAGTTTCAGGATTAATAATTTGCAAAGCTTTGTTTTGATTCATAAGTTATGCTTGCTCTAAGGTCCAAGCCATTCCCAATACAGCCCATGGGCAAGAAAATAAATCACTTTGTCTGAAAAATAAAAGGAGCACTGTGTTCCAAACCAGTCATTCAAAAATATAAACAAATAATATAAAAATAATATTTAACATGAGAAACACTATATTTGACATACACTGTATTTGCTATATAAAGGTCATAATTAGCAAGGTGGAAGATTTCTGGGAAAACTGGCCAGCATTGGAGGGTCAGAGGAAAGGTCTCAGCCTTTTTCCTACAAAATAAGGCTTAATAGACATGCCTTAAAAATGCAAAAGTATACAATGAAGCTGGAACTTCTGAATCTTAAGAAAACCCTTTGCTTAACTTGGCAATTCTGGTAAGCCTGTGATTCCTAAATGAAAGGGCTCCAGGAGGTCCCATGGCACAGTGTGCAGGGAGTAGCCAAAAGGCAGCAGCAGCACCTGGGGGATGTGCCAAAGAGATTCTTGGCTGAGCAAGGTGCTAATAACCACAATCATAGTAACAATGTACATTTCTGTAACACTTTAACATTCGCAAAGTGCTGTTCAAATCTTGCCTCATGTGGTCAGAAGAGAAAGGCTGGTTAGTTGTGGTTCCTTGAAAACCTCTAAAGGAGAGTGAAGAGATGTTGGTGTTAATTATTCCTTTTGCATTATCAAAGAGGGTCATCACAAGGGTTGGCAATGGAGATTCTTTGATTAACCTTTTCATGGCAAGGAAAAGAGACATATTTTGGGCAAGAATTATTAGCTGTTTTCTGATTAGCACATTTCCTCACATCTTTGGATGAGTTGATAAAATACTTACGCATGATCAAACTCCCTGTTTTCTAGAACGCTTTCTGTTTACGTTCCTGAGACTTCATACAGCAATTTGAAATTCATATTAGGTAAATTTTGCCCGTGTTCTAGTGTAGTGTAATGGAAAGAGTCTTTGGACTGGGAGTCAGAACTCGTGGGTTGGAATTCTGGCTCTTCCTCTTGCTAACTTATGCCTTTGGACGATCAATTAAGCAGGCAACTGGGGGGGGGGGGCTCCACAGTACACAGAGAGCCAGACCTGGAGTCAAAAAGACCTGAATTCAAATCCAAACTTAGAAACCAACAGTGTGACTCTGGGCAAGTCACTTAACTCTGTTTGCCTCAGTTTCCTTCACTATAAAGTGCGCTGGAGAAAGAAATGGTAAACCACCCTGGTTATCTATGCCAATGAAACCCCAAAATGGGGTCACAGAGAGTCAAACACAAATGAACAACAATAGTATTATTATTGTTGGTGGTGGTGTTAATAATAGTGAATCGTTATTATTGTTAGTAATAATAATAACAATGGTAAAGCACTTATTAACTCAGGCACTCTGCTAGTCACTGGAGATACAAATGAAACATTTTTTACTTCTTGAGAAGCTTCTACTTTTTTGAGGGGAAGCAAGCCAGAGAGATGCTTCTTATTGAGATCCAATATATACACCACTTTAGTCAATTCTCGGACTTTGTAAAAACTTTCATCAGCTGCTGCTTAGTGCCTGAAAGGAATGCATTTGTCATCCTAACCTTAAGATCATCTAAAAAATGAGACTTTGTTGCATCCACAACAATGCTGATGTTAACCTCCCAAGAAAAAAAAAAATCTCATGGAAATAGATCAGGGCCAAGGAAGACCTCCTCTCCAGATCCACTAGTCTAAGAAAGTGCTATTCAGAGACTGTGGCACATTGGATGCAAAATGAAAGGTGCTCGTATGCTTAAAATGAAACTTTCATTATTCAAAATTTCTACATCTAAATGAACATAAAGGGAATTTAACAATTAAACTTTTAAATGATGTGTTTATAAATTTGTAACACGTATATTTCTAAAGTTCTTAAAGCTGGAGTAAGATTTTTGAGGCAAGGTATTTAAGTATCATGTGGTTAACAAGTCACTTAACCTGTCTGGGCCTCAGTTTCCTCAACTGTAAAATTGATGAATTAGATGATCTCTGAAGTCGTTTCCATCTCTCTCTAGGACCCTCTGCTTGTGAAATGGTATGAGGGGCAGGGAAAACTGTCCATAGGATGAGCTGCTGCATCTGCTATTTCAATGAGTAACTGCAACCCCCAAGTCCCCAGCAGAATGGTCCTTATCCTATCCCAGTTCTTGGCATGAACCAACAATACTTTCTAAACCCCGGGATGTGGGTAATGTCAGATTCCACTTGAGTGTGGTCACATGCCCTCCACTTGGGACATTGGAGAGGCAGGTTATCTGTTCTCTGAATGGTTTTTAAGTTCTATCAAGCTCTGGAGCCTGGAAGATGCCTTTGATTCTGCTCAACCTCCAGCAGGCTTTTGAGTTGGCTCCATCCACTTTCTCTTAGGAGAGGAGCCCAAAGGACGGGAGGGGTTTGGCAAGGTTGGGCACATGAAGTGTTGCCCTTTTGAATACGTGCTAGGACATTCTACCTTCCAGGTCTCCAGGGCTTTGCTCAAATCAAGGAAGAGGCTTATAACCTCTTCCAGTCAGGGACAAAATTGCTCTCTGCTGAATTTCCCCGAGAAGTCTAGATCCAGGTCCAGATCACATGTCCCACAGCAAGCTTCTTTTTAAAACAAGCCACATCACCCCAGAGTCTATAAAGCTTTGACTGATTTAGATAGTAAAGGGAAATGTGAGCTGTGGTATCTTCCTAACCCCTCCTGCAGAGAAAAGCTTGAATGGAGGCCTTAAATCACAGACCTCAGAAATGAAAACTAGAGGACAAGGGATGATGAGATTGTATGCTGTCTTTAGGAACATGGAGAAATTAAGTGGATAAATCACACCAGATTACACTTCCTCATCTGACTGATAGTTTGTGGAGTCCAGTGAATTCTCTCTACATTGGAGAATGCTTAGGAATGATTATTTGGAATCAACTTCTGTTTAAATGAAAATCCTAATTAGTTGGCTGAAAAAATGTGAAGACGATTTAAAAAGAGTTTTAAAATGACATTTAAAAGAGTTTTTTTTTTACAGTATTCAGAATGCTTTTTCTCACAACTGCATGAGGTAAACAGTGTATTTATAATGATCCACATTTTACACATGTAGAAACTGAGGCAGCATGCTTCGATGGGAAGAGGATTAGGTTTGGAGTCAATGGGATTAGGCTTGAGTCCTAATTCTGCTGCTTACATGTTTGAGCTTGGGTGAGTTTCTCAAGCTTTCTCTTTCTCATCTGTAAGGTAAGGCTTTGAGACTCAGTAGGCTCTCAGGTCCCTTGGGCTCTAAATCTTTGATTCTGTACCTTTCTTGTTCCTGATCATGGCTAGGAAATATCAAAGCTGAGACTAGACCAAATTTCTTCCGATAATCTCCTATGTATTCTCTTCTCATGCCAACCCCATCACATCATGCTGCCTCACCTACATTAAAGTAACTTTAATATGGAATACTTTGTAAGTGATAAAGAACTATATCATGTGAGAGAGTATCACAAAACATTTTAGAGTCAGAAGTGACCATGGCAGAGACAATGATCAAGCCACAGTATCTCCAGATTTGGCTCCTTTTCAACTGAGAAGATCAAAGGGCAAGCAGAGTCCAAGAATGATCAGACAATTCTCATAATTATGGAAGTTGAGAGTTGAAGGAGTCATCTATTCCAACTCACACACAAAATGAATCCTCATTAAATGTAAACAAGGGGTCATTCAGCTCAGTTTGAAGGCCTCCAGTGAGGGGAAACCAAACCCCTTTGGAGGCAGCCCATTGCACTTCAGGACAGGCTTCCTCTATGAACTTGTCCATCCCTACTTTGATCTACCGTGGGGATACTCTCTACTCTCCCTACAATCCACTCAATTCATATTTCTATAGGCCTTTAGGTTTTGCAAAGTATTTCACATATAACATCTCAGTGAGGTATGTCATGTGGACACTGTCCAAAGTAGATAGAATGAGGCCAGAGCACTTAGAAAGTCAGTGATTTTCCAGAGGCACCAACCACAGCTCAGACCCGTGGCCCACACGCTCCGTGTTACTTTATTTAATCAGACACCTGAATCACATGGAGTCTTCCCTACACACTAGGAGCACATTCATCCTCATTTGCATCATTGGTGTCTTGTACTCTCTGCCTAAGCTTCTGAATTCCTGGAAGTGAAATTCGTTCACAGACTGAAATTACATATTGCTCTTTGAGTAATGGCTAACTTTCCTTCTTGAGTGCAGGTTGTGGTGCAACACTATGGTCCATACATCATTGATATAAATCAATGAATTCCAAAAGTTCTTTTTCCTTTCTCATAAGAAGTTTGTCATCCATCATCAGTGTTTGTTTGGTTAAAATTGGTTCATGTGGTTTTTCTTTTCCTTTCTCTATACATTCATTCTAAAATTTATTGACCTTATTTACTCCCCGGTCAAAGTATATGATTTGTCACTTTAATCACTGCCCTGTGTATTTGTAGACAGAATCATAGAATTTCAGATTTGGAAGGGGCTTCGATGACTACTTTCCTCAACTCCTGACCAAGAAAGAATTAATCTTTAACTCATCTGACTCATCCAAGCTGTTTGAAGACATGCATGGAGGGAGAACTCACTACCTCCCTTGGCAGCCTCTTCCACTTTTGGATAGCACTCGTTGTTGGGAAGGTTTTGGTCTTGCTTCTGTTTGCTTTTCCTTGACGTTAATTCTACAGTTGTCTCTTTGCAACTTTAAACTTATGGCTCTTAGTTCTGTGTTTTTGTTTGTTTGCTTTGCTTTTTGTTTTGTTCTGTTTTTTAGGAAACAAAGAGAATGAGGCTAACCCTTCCCTCTTTTACAAGATACCCTTTCAGATATGGAAACAGCTAGATATCTCGCTTCATCTCACCCCTTCTAGAGGTTAAACATCAATTAAGTGCCAAACATTTACCAAGTATCTGCTATGTGCCAAGTACTATGGACATAAAGACACAGATGAAACTGACTTCTTTCAAGGAGCTTGTAGTCTGTATTTTATTTGGGGAAATAATGTATGCATCTCCATTTCCTTTAACCCTTCATCTTGTGACCTGGACTCACCATTCTGATAAATTCTCTGGAAACTCTCCAATTTATCAAAACTTTAGCTTCCAGAATGGAACTAAATATATTAGCTGTGGTCTACCAAGGGTGATTAAGAGTAGGCATATCATCTTCTTAGTGGAAGCCAGGCCTCGAAATACAGGCCAAGAACACATGAGGTTTTTGGATTACCATATCATGGACTGGTGACTTAGACAGTGTGAATTTCTCTAAAAGTCCCAAATCTTTTTTTTTTTTCTTTCAGAAAATCTGCTGCCTAAGTATGCTTCCCAATGTTGTATTTGTGAAGTTATTTGTGAACCTATATGTAACACTTTCTACCTTACCCTATTAAATTTCATCTTCTTTCATTATTCAAACCCAAGATGATTTCACTTTTCTCTGAATGCCTGCAGCATTTCTGAGCTATATCTCTCATGTTGTAATCATGCATATTGACACATTGCCATTTCAGTCTATCATATATATATATGTATACATATGCATATGTATAAGTATATGTAAACTCAAGCTAACATGCATTTCTTAAGCAATTACTATGTGCCAGGTACTGTGCTAAGCACTAGTTATGTGAAGAAAGGCAAAAATAGTCCTTGGCCTCAATAAGGTCATAAATTAAAAGGGTTGGTAACATACCAAGAACCACATACAAACAAAACATACCCAGGTGCTGGAGGTATTTTCTCTCCAGTTATGCTTCAAAGACTTCATCTTCCAATCTTCTGCATCACAAACAACACCTAGAACAGTATCTTGGCCGCCTAGAAATATTCTTAGATCTGAACTGAATCACTTTCCTTAACTATAAGATTTTTCTATGACCGTTTCCATGCCTTCAGAGTAGATCATGGGATCATGGATTTATAATTGGAAGAGATCATTGAGGCCTACACTCTGAATTTACATTTAAACCAAAAACAAAACCTCTGAGATTGATGGAGATTAAATATGACTTTCAGGGTCACACAGCTAGTAAATATGAGGAGAGGTTCGAATTCAGGTCTTTCTTGCTTCTGAGCACAGCGTTTTGCTCACTAAGCTACCTCAGGAAAGTCACTCAGCATGCCTGGGATGAGTCTTTGTTCTTGGGCCCTGATTGTGGATATACTTCCTACCTTAAGATAGCCTGGCAATCCAATATTGGACTTTTTATGCCTACTACTCTGTATGGCTTGTTCTACCTCTTCCCAAGCACTTATGGAATTAATGCATCCCTGCCCAGATGGGGATTCTTACTTTCAATGAATAGCAGTCCTTGAAAGCTTCCTGCATGGTTCATTCATCTTGTTTCTATTCATTGTCTCTTTCAACTATTATCCAAGATACTTTGCTCAGAGAACTAAGTCTTCTTCAAACCCTCCTTACTTACTGTCACCTTTCCTAACTATTTTTGCCCCTTAATCCTTTGTTGTTTGCTTTCATCTTCTTAAAAGTGTCCTCCCAGGGTGTGCTAATAGCTTTGTCTTATCTCCTTTCAGGATTTCTTTAGGCCTTTCTTACCATTCATTTCAAAGATTCTCCTAAAGCCATATACTTTTTTCCCCTCAGTGGAAAATGTCTACTCTTGACTTGCTGACTGCCAAAGTCATTTATGTAAGGAATACTTTATAATTGCCATCCCTTTCCTCTGTTTGGCTTGCTCTTGTGGAAATGTTTGAAGTTCTTCTGCAACAGATATCTCATTCAATTAGGGTTTCCATTTTTTTTTGCTTTATTAACTCTGCAACTGAAGATTTCATTTAAATTGTCATTACTTTTCCTTTCAATTTATGAGGTACGTGTGGTTGGCTTCTAGAAAACCTTCCTCCCCCAACCTAAAGTTTCACTTATCATTCTATCTTTGTCTATATTTCTTAATAGTTATTTCAGATCAACTTCCTTATCTAAGAATGAAGCATGAAGTTTTCTCTGTGTTGAGCTCTCTAGTTGGGTACTTTTGAATTACCATAAAATCCATTTACTTCTTAATATTTTTCATATTGTGTTGGCTTATACAAATTGTCAAAATGTGTCCATCCTCAAGTATTTATTGAGAATTTGCTATAAAACTGGTGTGAAATTTGGCCCTTGTTTTTAAAGAAAATTTCTTCTGTGTCTTTGTCTTACTGCTGCTTTCACAGTGTTTCTTATCTCTTCTTCTCTTGCCAGGGTCTGATTGGGTCACCTTCCCAGAAGCCTTATACACATGGATTAGCTTTTATACTTACACGAAGCTGTGATATCGTTGATGGAGACATTTTTAATAAGAATGTAGATAGCAGGTCATCGTATATGGCTCTCATCTATGTCCTCTTGTTTCCATTAGATATCCATCCAATGTTCTAGGGCTTTCTAATTTTCCCCAAGATTCCTTGAAATGTGCAACAATAGCAATATCTTTGTTCATTTACTCTGTTTACTAATACCAATTGAAGCATAAAGTAAATAAATATCTCCCCATCAAATGTGTTTGCTGATTTATGGAGGTGGGACAGCCCAGAATCTAAACGGAAGGATTCTTTGCAGATCGTAAACTCCTCAAGATGCTCTTGTTTACCGAAAGTATCAATCCATGACATGTCGCATGGCTTCTTAAATGAGCTTCCTCATCATTCGAGAGTCTGCTTACTATTCACTAATATATTCATTCAGCCATGATCTGTTCATTCTTTGCATGCTATCCAGATTTTGGTGTATATTTGGATGAACAACAACCCATGCATGTGATCCATCAACATATGTATCCTGGATGGACTCTGCAAGTGGACATTATGGCCATCCTGAATCCAGTGGGAAAGTGAGGGCAGAGAATGTCTGGGCTGTTTATTGGGATCATCTACCTGACCTCACTGTCCTAGCAGGTTGCCCCGTGCGTGGAAGCAGTTGCCTGCTTTTTTGTAAAGCTACCTTTGCCCAAATGACTACCTTTCCAAAATGATACCATTGCCTACTCAACAGTAGTTAATTTTTTTCCCCTATGAAGGGGAATATTTGATTGCCACTTTCCCCCCATGTACCATTTGATTTGACGTCTCTGCTTATCTATTGAGACTTATTTTAACTTTCTTCCCAGATATCTTGCTGTGATTTAATTGATGGGCATTTCTCTGAAGGTGGGATTTAGTGTCCAGTGCTTTGCCTGGAGTGTAGTTGGCACTTAATAAATCCTTGTTAACTGATGCCCTTCCAAATCTAATGGCTAATGTATGCTCGAGTTATTAACTAAATGTCACCACCTGCAGCCTTACTGTTTGGATCCATGAGACTTTCTCTTGCTTTTCCTTTGTTTACCTCTCAGTAGAATAAGATTGTCTCAAACTTCAGAAGCATCAGAGATATTTCTTCCCTGATTTTGCCACTATTTATACATTTTTTCCATCATTCGCTCAATAAATGTTTAGAGAGAAAGTGTGGAAGGACAATAAACTTGGATATAATGGAGACTTGGCTTCCTACCCAACTTTTGACATGCAATAGTCATGTGACTATGAATAAGTCACTAAACCTATCTACAATGTTGGGCTAAAAGTGCTGGAGCAACTGATTTCCAAGAGTTGTTCTGAGTTAACATTTCTGAAATGCACTCCTCTTCTTCTCACCCTCGTGTCTCAAGTGCCTTCTGTCCGAGAATAATTCCCTTTGTGCAGAGAGTAGAACTGTGCCAAGAACTGCGTTGGCCCATTCTTAGCCCTGGAGATACAAAGAAAGGCCAAAACACTGTCCCTGCCCTCAGAAAGCTCCAATTCTAGTAGAAAAGATACAGATAACTTTATAAACACAGCCCAGTCCCTCTCTTAATTTTGTTTAGCAATATAATTAATAATAACAACTTATATTTAGTATTAGACAATATTCTATAATAATTGCCCGTTATAGTTTATTGCATTAAAATCTTATTAAATACAGATATTAAATCCATATCATAATGCCTTTTATATAGATCATAGCTCAAAGGGTTTTTAGAAACCGTCTTTCCCAATCCTCTCATTTTACAGATAAAGTAACTGAGGCTAAGAGATGAAGTTACTTGCATTAGTATTCAGATAATACATTTCAGAGGTAAGATTTAAGTGCGTATTTTCTGATACCCAAGTCAGGGTTTCTTCTGTTGTATCATGTTACTTTTCTTAGGTCCCAAGGATAGGATTTCCTTATGTCTAAGCCTGTCTCAGCCTAAGATACCTGTGATACTTTGGAAGCCATATTACTTTGAATGTGTTCATAGCACACTGCCTAGTACCAAAGTTTCCTATTGTTGTGAAGACATAATAAACTAGTCCTGGACCTCTGACTCTCTGACTTTCTGATTAAGTCTGACAGGGCATATCTATCGGGGAGAAATTAGCTCACACATGACAGCAGGGACACCTGGAAGTGCATTGTTCAAATGAAAGGTATCCAGGAACCAGTAGCCAATTTAAAAAAAAAAAAAAGAAATCAATAGTTACACTAATTCATTTTTGGAATACAAAAGAGAGATTTAAGTTTTCAGTCGAAAGAAAATGACCCCTATTTTTCAGCCTATAAAAGTATCCTTGTTCCGGTATGCGTGTTCCCCTATGTCCTAGGTACTTAGGTGATACATTGGTTAGAGTGCTGAGCCCAGCGTTTGGGATGTGTAAGTTCAAATCTGGCCTCAGACACTTACTAGTTGTGTGATGCAGGTCAAGTCACTTAAGCTCTTTTTGCCTCAGTTTTCTCAAGTATAAGATGGGGATAATAACAGAACCTCCATCCTATCACTGTTGTGGGGATAAATTGAGCTGGTATCGCTGATGTTTGTGTAAAGTGCTTAGCGCAGTGCATAGTAGGAATTTAGAAATGCTTGCTCCCTTCCCTCCTCATAGGGTTATTATGAGGATCCAATTAAATCGTGTATATAATATATGTATTAGCTATTGCAGTGGTTAATCTAATCAAGATTTATAGTTTCTGCGGTGCAGTGAACTCCCCAAGA
The DNA here is from genome assembly GCF_900497805.2 of Vombatus ursinus. Classification (NCBI taxonomy): domain Eukaryota; kingdom Metazoa; phylum Chordata; class Mammalia; order Diprotodontia; family Vombatidae; genus Vombatus; species Vombatus ursinus. The sequence continues at coordinate 6,327,523 of NW_020954582.1, forward strand.
GGGAAATTCCATCCATCAAAGTAGATTGGCCAAGCATGAGCTGTATCTCAAAGACTGAGAGTCGTGATTCTCAAACTTTATTTTTTCTTTTCTCAAGTCCCAGTGTTTATTTCGCCAAATTAGGAAACTCCCACCTGCTGCGGCAAGAGTAAGTTCCTGGCACACCCAGTAACTAGGGGGCTTTTATACACCCTTGGAGAACACTCGTCTTAGAGAATTGTCTAGAACCCTGAGGCGGAAGGTGAATTGTCCAAATCCAACAGCCATCATGTGTCAGAGATGGGATTTGAACCCAAGTCTTTCTGCCTCCATTCTTGCTCTTCATCTACTCTCCCAGTGACCTTTTCTGCCAGATTTCATTGTAGGGGAGGGAGGAAGTAAGAGTGCTGGTGTTGCTTTTAGAGTTGTGGCATTTCTAGATGCTGAGGAGCGGGCACAGTTCTAGGCACAGGGGAGGTTTTCCATAAATATTTCATTATTGACTGCACTATTTTGCCTTGAAATCATAGGTTGCTATGAACCTTAGAAGGATATTCCTCAGTAAGGCAGAGTTGCGATTTGACCTTAGAATTAATTTTTAATTGTGGAATGAAGCTGTGGTATTTTCATCTTTCTCTCTAATTAAACTCAGACAAATACTACAGAAAACGAATTCTGAGAAGGCAGAGGAGTGTTAAAAGGCAGAAGGAAGAGTGATTGACTTTCCTACCACAAAGTTGATTTTAAAGCAAAAGGATAGTGAAAACCTCTTTCTTTTCTTTTTTTCTTTTTTTTTTCCTTTTCAATGAAAGAGCCAATCTATTATCTATTTTAAAAGGTTTTTCCCTTGGCAACATCAGGCAATCTGGTGGTCAAACAGGCAAGCAGCTACCATTAGTCATGCATAATTAAAACAAAGAGAGCGTCCACTGGTTAACAGTCAGAATTTCATCCTTGAAAAATTTGACAATAAACAGGGTTGCAAACAGAAACTAACAAGGCTGTTGCAATCAAACAAATTCAAACGATACTGGCATTGGTAGGCTGTAGATTCCTTGTGCTACTCTGCCATTGTTGATTTGTTAAAAGCAAAAAAAAAAAAAAAAGAAAAAAGAAAGATTATCAACAAACATAAACATTTCCATTTACAGAGGACAAAGGAAGGTTTTGCAAAAGCAGAGCAAACTATGTTCTGTTAGCTGTCTTTTGTTAGTTTGATTTTTAAAGATATGTGTGTGTATATGTTTCTGTAATTTAATAAGGTGGCACCTGCATAGCTCTCTTTCCTGCGCCTCAATTTTTGTTTGCTTGGTTTTGTTTTCTGGGCGTTGCAGAAGCGGGGGATTGTGGGGATGGGATTTGCACATGCTGTCAGAGTCAGTTGCTGTGTTGGTCACTTGCTGAGCTGATCTTTCTCTTTTCTTCATTTGTTTCAGGGGATGTCTCTCTGGGTACAGAATGGGGGACGGCCGTATGCATACATATACGCTGTCGTTTGATCGTTTCAGTTGTATCAGCTCTTTGTGATCCAGTTTGGGGTTTTTTTGCAAAAATACTGGACTGGTTGGCCATTTCCTCCTCCAGTTCCTTTTGCAGTGGAAGAAACTGAGCCAAACAGGGTTAAGTGACTTGCCCTGGGTGACACAGCCAGTTAGTGTCTGAGTCTGGATTTGAACTCAGGTCTTCCTGACTCCAGGCTCAGTGCTCTATCAGTTGTACCACTTAGCTGCCTCTATATGCATATGTAAATTACAACTGCGTAGACACATACATAATTATATATACATGCATGTATGTATATATATATAGGAGAAATATATGTACATATATGTATAAATGGAGGTAATGGAAAAATATAAGATGACAATAATTTGATGGCAAAGTTTGAAAAAAAATAGAATGTAGAGACAGTGTTGCACAGTTCAGGGGTGAGGAACCTGTGAGCCCAAGGCCACATATGGCCTTCTAGGTCCTTGGGTGCGTCCTTTCGACTGAGTCCAAGTTTTATAGAACAAATCCTTTTAGTAAGAGGATTTGTTCTGTGAAGTTTAGATTCAGTCAAAGTGCCTCCCTTGAGGACCTAGAAGGCCACAGGTTCCCCACCACTGGTAGATAGCTCCTGAGAAAGGAGCCAGCCTAGGTTCAAATATGGTCTCAGGTACTCAGAGCCACACCTCAAAGGCAACTGGGCCATGCAATCTATGGAGTGTTGGACTTGGAGTCAGGGATACTTGGCGTCAAATCTAGCTTCAAAAAACTTTACTAGCTGTGTGATCCTGGGCAAGTCACTTAACCTCTGTTTGCCTCAATTTCCTTATCTGTAAAACGATGCCAATAATGGCCCCTACTTCCCAGGGTTGTTGTGAAGATCACCATGTACAATTATTAAGTAAAAGTAAAATATTGAAGCCTGAACACCAATCCCTGTGGCTGGAAGTTGCTTCTCTCTGCTGTCAAGGTTACCAAAGTGGAACACTCGTAGGTGAAAGATGGGTTAGGCTGCAGCTCCCTTGAGTGGCAGCCTCTGGAGTGAGTGAATACTATCAGATGGCTTTCCATTTTAGCTAATTTTCCATGTAAAATAGATGCAAAGTCCTATTTTTTCTATACTACTAAAGGAGAACAAATGATTTCATCATCATCTGTATTTAGCTCCCTTTTGCAAAGCCCCCTTTACCCTGTCTTACTTATGGTCTTGGAGATACCTACTACCTATGTGGCCCCCCCTCCCCCAGCCTACCCTGCCATATTGATTTTCTCAAACCAGAATTGTAGTTTCATTGGTGCAGTAGATTCCTGACATAGAAAATCTCACCTTTGATACAGAGGGGCAGCTCTGTATAACCGTTACACTTACAAAGTTGTCTGGGGCTAAGAAGTTGTGTGATTTGCCCAGTATCACATGATCAGTACATGTGAGGGTCAAGCCTTGAATATCCAAGATTTCTTACTCCAAGATCAGCTCTCTAGCTACTATGATTCACTGAGTATTCTCATCTTCCCAGTTCATCGGGCTCATAACCTCAGAATCAATCTGGACTCCTCACTCTTTCTCCCCCTGCCCCCCCCCCCCCCCCATGGCTAAGCTGTTGCCAAGACCTGTCTATTTCCCCCATAGAACATCTCTCCAATACATCCCCTTCTCTCCTATGACACTGCCCCCACCATGGGGCAGGTCCTCATCACCTCACACCTAGTCTATTGTAGTAGCTGCTGCTGGGTCAGTCTGTCTCAAGTTTCTCCCCAATTCAGTAATCCCTTCTTCTTTCAACCACCAAAGTGATTTTCCTAAGGAGCAGGTCTGATCATGTCACACACATCTCCACTCAATAAATTCCAATGACTCCCTATGGCCTGTAGGATCAAATACAAAATCCTTTGTTTGACATTCAAAGGCCTTTATAACCTCACCACCTCCAACCTTTCCAGTCTTTCTTTTTGCCTCACTCCCAACATGTACTCTGACCTAGGGACACTGGCCTCCTGGCTGTGCCGTAAACAACACACCTCATCTCTCTGGCTCTGGGTATTGACTGTTCTCTGTGCCTGGAATGCTCTCCCCCTCAACTCCGTCTATTGACTTCCCTGGCTTCCTTTAAGTTCCGTGTAAAAATTCCATCTTGTACTGCAAGCTTTTCCAACCCTTCTTAATTCTAGTGACTTCGTTAATTATTTCCTATTTATCCAGTGTCTATAACCTGTTACATATATGTGTGTGTGTGTATGTATGTGTTGTATGTGTATATGTATACACACATTATATATGTGTGTATATATATATACATACACACACATATATATATATATGTATGGATGGATGGATGGATGGATTTTTACTTGTTCTCTCCTCCATTAGACTGTAAGCTCCTTGAGAGCAGATACTGTCTTTTGCCTCTTTTTGGATCCTTAGCAGAGAGCCTGGCATACAGTCAATACTTAATGAATACTGATTGATTGCATCTTGCTGATAAAATTAAGAAATAATTATACTTTATAAATTATACATACATAAAAATAATACATTCTAAATTTACTATATTCACATTTTTAAATTATATATATACATACATATAGATACAGATATGTATGTATGCATTGCTGAAAGCCATAGTTTCTATTGTTCACTCTAACTTAGAATTTGCAGTTTTGTATAATATCTGAAGCATCTTATTCTCATGGAAATGGTTTTACTTTTTGTGGTTGTTATTCATTCTGAGATTAGGCATTGGTTCCTATTTCCTTTCATTCAAATAAATAATAACTTCTTTTGCTCTGAATTGGGGTCAGGAATTACATGTTACACATATAACTTTTAAAATATTTATATGTCTAAACAATCATCACTCTATCAAAATAAAGGTCTTTACTCAGTCTGAACTTAACCTTTTTCCAGAGTATCAATAGAGTTATTCAACATTTCTGTCTTCCCCAAATGATTGAATTATTTAAACATTGTAAAATATTTGGTCTCCAGCTGTTTAGTATGCAATTATGATTTAATGTTTAACAATGAAGGGAAAAAAGCAGGCAGAGAAAGTGGAAACCAAATACCATAAAGCAAGGAATTAAAAAGAAATCTAGCTGATCACACTTAAATTGTTTTTCTTTCCATTTCAAATGTTTAAATGAACTCAGTGATCCATCGATTATGGGAGGGTGGGTTGTTCATACTTACTCTTATACTTGAGGGATCTATAATTTCTCCCTCAACTAACATAGGTCCCAGCCCCTTCTACAGGGGCTCCCTCCACATCTTAAGAGGCAATCTTCCTGAGTCAACGTGGCCTGAGAAGTCCATCAAATGGTAGCCAACTTAGATAATTTAAGTAACAATGCCAACTTTGTACATACAAAGAAGTGTAATGCAATAGAATAAAAGATTGGGAACATCTGTCACATCAAGACCCATCTGCATCTTTCTCAAGATATAAAATCAAGTTCAGTTTGGTCCTCAAGTGGACCTGACCCCTAGATCATCACAACATAGCCACCATTTTCAGTTGGCATGGAAGAGTGCGAAACTGCAGGGGTCAGGAATGTGGGGCATGTGGCTTCCAGGCCACGGGTTCCCCACCCTTGTACTAGACCTTTAATCAGGAAGACCTGAGTTCAAACCCTTCCTCCTAAAAAGTCCTAGTTTTCTGACTGTGGGAAAGTGTCTCGACCTTTCTAAGCTTCAGTTTTCTGATCTATAAAGTGCAGGAAAAATACCTGTGTTAGCTAGCTCAGTGTTCTTATGCTAAGTCAGAGGAGATAACATATATTAAGACCTTTGAAAAACTCATATGTATGTATCTAAATATATTAACGGTTGTTTTTGTTATTATTCTTATCATTATCATAATCATTGTCTTTATTAATTCTAATACCACCACCATCCCTTCCACTTGGCCACATAAACACACGCCCGCATCCATACACACATATACACACATTTCATTTCAACTTTTTTTTCCTTTTCCCTGATTCCCAAAAGGAATTAGAATCCCATAGAGAGATGAATTAAAAGCTTTGATGGCTAAAAGAGTAGACTATCACTACATTGTCTCTGTCCTCTGTTTCTATAATGTATGATACCAGACGTCCTGTCTTTTTCTAAGGTGCCTGTATTTTGCTCAAGCACTCTCTCGCTTATATTTCCAATTTTTGTTTCTTTGTTTTTACTCTACTAGCCTAGACCTCAAGAAGCCTGGTCTGCCTCAGCATCACATTAAGGTGATGTATGCTTGAATAAAGCCTTCCCCTGGTCCTGCTTCATCAGGATGCCAAGGGGGCTCTCAGTTCTCAGAGGCTATCTCAGCTGTGTGATAGTTCGTGCATTTCTGACCCAGTGCGCCTCTTGTCTGACGGCTGGCCTAACAAAGATCAGAGAGATGCATCTGGAGATCGGCTTGGCCATTGGGGGAAGACTTTTTCAGTAACTGCTTGAATGTGGAGGGAGGAAGTTGAAAAGTAAAAGGTGGGCCCCAGTCTCCACATCCATAAAATAATGAAGTTAGACCTGATGTTCTCTGAGGATCTGTCCAGCTCCAAACGTGATGTTTTCACCCTATGGTCATTGAACTCAAGCTGGAAGGAGCTCAGAGACCATCTCGTGACTAGATCCAATCCCCTCACTTTGTAGAGGTGGAAGCTACGGGTCAGGGAGTGAATTGAATTGGCCAGAATTCCATTTCTGTATTTGTGCTGTGGCTCCCACACCCACATGGGCTGAGAACTTACCTGGAGAGTCTCTAAGGTAGGAGCTCTTAGCCCAGGATCCAGGAAGTTAGAGAGCTGTGTGCTCAGATCCCCACAGCTATCCCGTCTAAGGAGCACGACTCAGACTCAAATCCTCATGTCTCCAAGGCCAGCACTCCATTCACATTGCCATATTGCCATGAAATAATCACAGGAGATATTACACATAGGCATGTTATGGGGGAAAGAACTTTAAATTACAAAGCAAAATATAACCACAGGTTAATACGATGAGAAACATCCCTGGCCTACTCTGCAGCGATGGTTTATTTTAAGCACAGGGTGACTCTGGTACCTTGGACACTTGGAGACGTTTTTGTAAGGCATGATTTTACTTCCTAGTCAAGGCTCCTGCACGGTTGCATATTTGCCTCTTTGCCATTTTTACAAATGAATTTCACTGTAGGAAAATCTAATCATTTTTAAACTCTAACTGGGAACTTTCAAAAGGGTTTGTGTTAATTTTGTCAGAAATTTTATGAGGCACTGTCTGAAATGTGTTACAGATTCACATAGATTGTTTCTGGTGTATTCCCTTCCACCACTAATTCCGAAATTCTTTCAGCTATCAGAAAGGAATGTAATTACCCAATTTGCATGCAAATGTCAGCTTTTGAGAATATTGGCTCCTACCCCATGTTGAAGTATTGGCTGGAGCTCCTAGTAGAGAAGGATTCCAGTTGATTTTTCTTTAAAATTTATGGTGTTTTGCTAAGTGATCTTTGCAGAAATTTGTATTTTGTTTTTCTAATCCAACATCTCTATTATATAGATGAGGAAAGTGAGACCCCAAAAGATTAACGTCTCTGCTATGGTAAACTATGCGTACACGTTATCCTTTTAAATGTGAAATGTTATGAGTAGCTTCCCACCTACTGAAACTTAGAGTATGATGAGAAGAAACTCTAGTTAAAAAATCCACATGTTTATATTATACATATATATATGTGTGTGTATGTATGTATGCATATGTGTATATATGCATGTAAGTATATATATGTATATATAAATATATCCGTGCTTAATTGTAGCCTTGCAGGAGCAGGGGCAGGGGGGAAAAAGAAGAAAATGAAAAGTGTACAGCAGAGAACAAAAGAAGCAAAGATGTATCGACAGCTCTCAAAACAACATGTAGTATTTATTATACAGGCTTGCTTGACATGGGAATTTGTTACTATATATTTTGAATCCTCTCTTATGTTCTACTGTGCACGTGACATGTTTTTTTCTTCTATTTTATATTCAAGTTGTAAGACTTAAGTTTGTAATATTTCTTTTTCTTTTCTTCTTATGTATTTAAGTTTTAATATTTAAGTCTAAAATAAAAAAAAGAGAAAACAATTTACGTGGATGTGAAATTTCATTACTAAAAGTTCAGGTAAGACAGCATTATAGTGGGAAAGAACACTGGGCTTAGGCCTGAAAGCTCTAGGTTTGAGTCTTTGACTTGCTGCTTACTGATTTTATGTGAAACTGAGACAGTCATTTCCTCTCTCAGGGCATTAATTTCCTAACCCATAAAATAGGGAAGATAGCAATTCCACTCCCTCCTCCTGGGGTAGATGAGAGGAAAGAGTGTGATTGGATCTAAGGCACTAAAAAAGTGAGTTTTTGTTATGTCCTACTTGTGTTTTTATTACTCTGTTCTTATTGATTTCTTAGATTTAAATCTTCTAGGAGAGTATTTCTGCATCAGAGCAGTGTGGTGTTCTGATAGCCGATTATGAAAATTTCTGTTGTTCAGAACTATTCGAGGAACTTATGTCAGGCAACATGGCGGTCCAGTTGTTTCTATATCTCTCATTGCCACTGAAAGCTCTGTGCAGACCGGATCATTCTTCCTTGATCTCTCTTAAAAGTTATTAGATTGTCCACCACATTATGGAGCTTCAGTAAATATGAGCACACTTGAATTATGAGAGGCCATATTGCATAGTGAAAGGATGACTTTGGAACCAAGACAAGCTGGGAAAGAAACATAGTACCTGTGTGACCCTGACCAAGTCATTTAAATCCATAGTATTCTGGTTAACTCAAAGTGTGTAAATTACCAAGAAGATGCTGAATTACATAGGTAGAAGGGCTTCCTTGTATCAATGAAATTATTGGTTTTGTCATGATCTCTATGATTTATCTTCTTTTTATCACAAACACAATATATTTCCTTCAACATAGTGCCCTCCCAAACACTCATTCCACACGCACATGTATCCATCCACTCATACTTTCCTACAACTGCCCCTCTCCTCAACTCCCACCCAAACACACCCTTCCTCCTACATATTTCCTTTTAAGGGAAGATAAGGATGTTTAGGAGAACATTCATTGCTTTATGCTCCGCTGACAAAATTGAGAAGCTGTATTCAGTTTGGGGATTCTCATCTCAAATTCTCAAAAATATTAGTTGGTGGCAAAATTAATTGGAATCTCAATCTCTTATAAGTGACGATCTTAGCAAAAGTCTTTAATGTGATCTGGTAGATAGCTCAGTAGATGGTTTGGAAGTCATTGAATAGCAGTGTATACTTGGGGCGTTTACTTTCTCCTAAGCCTTTTAGGCCCCAGGGGTTAAGGTTAGGGTTAGGGCTAGAGTCAGAGACATGCAAAGGTGAAGGGTAAGAGGGGAGTGATAGTGCTAATTCACAGCTCCCATTTCCCAATAGTACTAGAGTTACGTTCGGGGGCCAGACAGATGTGCACATTCAAAGCAGGAGAATTGAAATGAGGGTCATTGCTAACTGTTGCTTTCCTTTAATTTAATCATCACACAAAATTTATAATTTCAAATTAGCATGGAAATTCAGGGGGATTGGGGACAGTTATAAAAACCTCCAAAAATTTAATTCAAAGAATCGCTGGAAGAAAATACCAAGAAAGCATCTTACCTCACGGATTCAAGGTTCCCCAGAACCAGTCCTAGAGCATACTCAACAGTGAATTGTCCTGGCTGCCTTCCAGGATTTCTAGTGGCAGTCTCTGGGGGAGCTTTCAGATAATAGGAGCTGATGGCAGTGAGGCATTTTCTCCTCCCCGCTTCTGACTTGAAGCCAAGGCTTGTAAAAGGGTCTTTGTGGCTATCTGTAAAAAGGACACAGAAATCAGAGTGGGCAATATTCGGAATAATTCAAAACTAGCAGAAACAGTTGGTCCAGAGATTTAAAATGGTAATTGACTTGTTTTTGAAATTTGTTTTTATTTCATTAAAACTATTTAATTTGTATGCTAATGGAATGAATTTGGGTGTGGGGAGGGGCATATGAGGAAGGAAAGTAAAATCAGGTAGACACATGTGCCTCTCCAGTTATAAGTCATTATTGCAATAGCCATTCCTTTGTGTAAGAAACTGCAAAAGCAAACACGTCTGGGAGCTGGCTAAATGGTATTTGTGCGTGCACATTGAACATAATAGTTCTTGTTGAATTAAGAGCGCCACCTCATGGCTTAAGCACATATTAAACTCTGAGTGGTTACTTCAGACATGGCTCTAAAGCTACCTGCTAGTATATATGATCACTTGGGATGGGAAGAGAAGGACAGTGAGGAAACGAGGGTTTGGTGGATAGTAACATGTGAGGTACAGCAGAAGAGAAAATCTGCCTTTGCAATCACAGGAACTGGGTTCAAACCCTGCCATTACTTGCTCACTAGTTATTGCTAGACATTATTTGTTCATCTCTGCCCTTTTATTTAAGTATGGTTTACTGTTTTTGTGACCTAGGACAAGTCATTTCTTCTCCTTGGGCCTAAATGGCTTTAACTGTTGAAACAGGTATCAGACCAGATGCTGTCTGGGGTCCTTTCTAACTCTAGCATCTTGAGATCTGTGATCATATATTACACACACACATACACACACACACACACACACATATATGTATGTATATTGCATTTTGTATTTTTACAAATAATTGTTATACATTACTATTATCTCTTGTTTGTGTGAGAGAGATGCTTGACTATATATGTATATACACATATATACATATGCATACATATATGCATATGTGTACACACACAACATACACACACACACACACATATTCTGGGGTTATTGTTTCCTTTCCTTTTTTCTGGTTTACAAGGGCAAAATAGATCCAAAAAAAGAAATACCCATAAGTTGCAGATGCATCCTTCTAAAATTATAATTCATAATTCAATTTTATTGCAGATACATTTTTCTACCTCCCTAGAAATATAAACACCACACAAATGTAAATAAATTTGTCTTTTCCTTTGCTCCAAATGAGACAGAGGAGACAAATGCAGCCAGCTGGCACCACCTCGGATTTGTTTTAAATGGAGGAGAGCAGCAGACTTGTTTGCAGCATCCAGCTGGATGATGGTTATGTCAACACTTGGGTGATATTTCTTGATGATCTCATGTTAGCCTGAAGAGGTCTTAGCAGTTGCTAATTATCAGGTGGTGAGCACTCCTCAGTGAAAAGGTGAAAAAATCTACTTAATGCACTCTGGGAATGTGCCTGCAATGCATACTTGTCAAGTTAAACTGAAAGGATGGCAAGATAGCCTGCTCTGGTGCTGGCCTGGCGTGAACAAAGCCACGTCCTTCTCTCTGTTCAGAAAGCACTTCTGTTGTGGTTGGTATCTCCAAGGGGAAACATCAACTGACTTGATTGCATTCCTTAACACACTCATTTTTTTTTTTAGCTGAGGCCTGTCCTAGATTAAATAACAATAAGCATAACTAGTATGTAGACAATGCTTTAAGTTTTGAAAATTGTTTTACAAAATCTCCCATTTTTACCTGATAACCAGGTATCTTGAGATGAACAGGTTATTGTTATTCCATTTTTTTAGATGAGGAAACTGAGTCAGCCAGAGATGAAGTGATTTGCCCGGGATCACACAACTAGCAAATTTTTGAAGATTGATTGGAACTCGGCTCTTTCTGAGTCCAAGTTTGTCCCTCTCCCCACTGCAACCCATAGATGTTTAGCTGGTCTTCACTCTTATGTTGCCCTCCCCTTTTTCATGAATTTCATACTTGTCTGCCATTCTTATAATTCACACTTTTCACACTGCTACGTGTAAGATTCATTATCTTCCTTCTCCTATCAGCTCCTCTGCTGTGGTGTCCATGAAGTTTTCGGTCATCTCCTGATCTCAGTTCAACAAGTATTTATTATGAACCTAATATATGCAAGGCATCCTTTACATTCCACACCCAAATGTAAAACTTTGTAAGGATTGTCAAAATTTATCAAATTTTGTTAAAATTTAGAGGTTCAAAGATAGAATATGAAACCAATCAGCCAAATCCTGAAAGATGTTTGACTGCTATCTTTGGCGGATACTCTAAGAAATGTTCTTTGAAGAAGCCAGATTCCACATCCTCTCTCTCTCTCTCTCTCTCTCTCTCTCTCTCTCTCTCTCTCTCTCCATCTTTAGCAGTCTTCATACAGAGACTAGGACACCTGAAGTATTTTAACCTACATTCCTCTTCTCAAATATTTAAAAGATTTGAGAAAACAGAACCAGAACCTAGCAAAAGCTTTTGACTACTCAAAATGGGAATTTCCCTAAAGCAAGATTGATTGATTGCCATCATTTTTTAAAAATTAAAAACAACCACCCATGGCTGTCATTTGCATGTCCATGAGGTTGGTCTCCAACTGTGAGCCTAATAAAACCTGTCTTCTCTTACTATACCTTGTCATCTGACGTGGACGTGTAGGCTTTGTCCTGTCTATTCTGATTGCATTAGTCCTGGTTTAGCGTGCATTGTAATAACTCCTCTGAGGTTCTGTGTTCATCAGCCATAAAACAGAAATAAATAAATAGAAAAAAAAGCTAAAACTAAGGGAAAGATAGAACTGTCAAGAACCAACAGGTTTTTGGCATCTTTTACCTTGAGTCCTGGAAGTTTTGTTAAGATAAGATTGATGACGCAACAGGACCAATCATTACACTGATTGAAGTATTGGTATTTAGTACAGTAAACAGGTGATGAAAAGTTTCCTTTTTAAATACTGAAAAAGTAACCACAAACTATATGCATTTAAAGGTTTCTATTTTGGCTTTTTTTTGTTTGTTTGTTTGTTTGTTTTTAGATTTAGGAGTAATTGGGGGACTGTTGGAGAGAAGTGGATTTAGTCTTGAGGCCAGGGGAAGAAACCCAACTAACAAAGCTTCCCCAAAGTAGATAGTAGTAGGTTTTCAAGGAAGGTTTGAATGACTCCTTGTCAAGGATGTTTTTCAGGAAAGAGTTGGAGTCAATGTTTTTCCCACTGTGTAATCCTAGACTACAGCTTTTAGCTTGGCTTAGATATGAATATCATGCTGATACTGTCTGCTTATGTGCCTGAAGACGTAAGTCTAGAAACAGGGCCTATGATATCATATATATTATCATTAGCATGGCATCAGATGTGTCAAGTACTGGCAGACTTGAGTTTAAATCCTGCCTCAAATATGGACTACCTGGATAACTAGATTTAATCACTTAACTTCTCCCCACTTCAGTTTCCTCATCTGCACAATGTGGATAATAATAGCACCTACCTGATAGGTTTGTTGTGAGAATCAACTGTAATCAATCTAAGCCTCAGTTTTCTTATCTGTAAAATGGGGAAATCAAGCTAGATTACTTCTAAAGTACCATCAAGATTTAAATTTATAATACTATGACCTTTTGGATATCCACTAAGTATGCAATAGGGAAGCCAAGTGAGTATATGATCCATCTCTGTCCTGTACATGGGAGAATGGATGATGTATGCACTTGAAGCCAGGAGATTGGGATTCAAGCTTTGAAGTCATGAATCTGTCACAGCTCTCAGAGTTCCAGAAGTTTCCTCAACTGTAAAATCGGGCTAAAAAAGTGTATAATTTCTTCTTCGCTGTGTTTTTGTTTGATGTGAGGAAAGCTCCTTGCAAAACTCTGTGCAAAGGACTATATGAATACAAATCATGGTAAGGAAATTAATATTAATTAGGAATGCAGAACTTTAAAGATGGCAAAACACTTTAATGACACTATTGTTTGGTGTGCTGCAACCTCCCAAGGATGTAGGTAGAGAAGGAATCAGAAAGGAAGAAAATAAAGATTTCAAAGTGGCAAAGATAATTGGGGGATGGATATACAGGAAAAAGAAGAAGTAGGAATAAATGTAATCCAGAGCATCTGATATAAGAAGCCTATAGCATAATCTGTTAATGCTTTCTCTCCTTAACTATTTCACATTTAATCACTTTGAAATAATAATAATAAATAATAATAGCTAATTCATATGTGTAGTTTGCCTCTTTAAATTTATTTTGTTCAGACACATATACATGCATTTGTGATTGTGTGGTTGAATGTGTGTGTGTGTGTGTGTGTGTGTGTGTGTTGTTCCCTCAGTAGGGATTATATTAAACTAAGCGAGTCTCATAAAGTGAGACATCAGAGCTAGTGTTCTTACTCTGAAATTGGAGGGGAGGATAAAAGAGCCCATATTATATTAAGCAGTAGCTTAAGGTGAAGGTTGAGGGTCATCTGTTTTTCAGTTTCTTTTAGGCTCACTATCTCTCCATGGAGCTGGAATATTTCTAGGAATAGGATGACTTGTTGTCTCTCTACCTGTGTAGGATTAGACCCTAATGAGATGGAGGAATGCTAACATAACAAAATATACTAGCATAAAATGTCTGGTCCCTCAAGTACATGTACAGTAAGAGGGATGAAATCAAGAACTATTATTTAATCCTGCTCTGGCAATGAGGACTGACCATGCAATGGATGGGAAAAATACAAAATACTCAACACAGGAATGTGGAATTTAACATAGGGCCATTGAATTCATTCCTAAGTATGCTAATGGCTGATGTGGTCATTTCCAAATCAAAAGGAGTTGATCAAGAGACATCACTGACATGAAATGAAAGTGACCTAGACAAAATGACTAATCTACTTAATAAATGTTTTCGAAGTCACTAGGTTGTAAATTTTCTAGAAACGTGATAAAAATTCTATGACTATGATAAAAGTGAATGCTTTGGAAGATTAAAATAAAATCTAGTTTGCAATTGAGTATATTTATATTGTTGACTGGACAACTAGATTGTTTGTTACCAAAACACTTAGCCTACTAAACAAAGCGTCAGTGTTTTCCCAGAAAATACACTTTGCCTTAGTGGGAATTGAAATCATGTGTATGTCAGAGTTGTGCCCAACAGATGGCTCAGTCACCCTCATGAGAGGTTCACTAACTATTTGGACTGAACACTTCTTTGGATGTCAAAATAAATAGCCAACATTTACATAGGCGTTAAGGTTTACAAAGCACTTTACATATACTGTCTCATTCGGAAACTATGAGATCTCTGGGAGATTGGTGCTTTTATTATCATCTCCATTCACAGCTGAGACAAAAGAACCTGTGACTTGTCAGTGTGAGGGGAAGGATTTGAACTCAAGTTCTCCTGACTCCAAGCCAAACATCGTCTCCTTTATACTGTGCTGCCTCTATAACGTAAGAGCTTTTCAGTGATGTTTTTGGAATACAAACACGATTTAGCCATTCAAAAACATCCCTGTGTCTGAATTCCTGTTTCTTTTGAGTAGACCTTTACAGGTTTGAGAGGTGTTTTAAACGTAGTGATTGGAAATAAGTGTGTGTGGGGGGGGAGGGGTCCTAAAAATCAAGCTAGTCATTTCTCCACCCCATGAGATCATTAGGAGGAAATCCTGTAATAATTAAGAATTTTTGGTGTTTTGAAACAACATCAGCCACACCATCACCAACCAACTCTCTCAGTCAAAGCTATTGTAAAATGTGTGAAACAAAATTCATGGTTGTCAGTAAGACCTAATCTATCCCCCTTTTCTGACCTAATAAGACCCAGCAAGATCTCATATGCTCCTAAGACATCCCTGCAAACACAAACTCACCAGAGGATTCCATAATTCAATAGGAGATATGATTCTAGCTTAATGCGCTACTCCTTGCCTCCCAAAATTATTATCTTGCCAGAGAATTCCCATGTAGAGGTGCAGAAAATCCCTTTGGTGAGCTCTGTCATTGCCCCAGCTAGAAGGGAATTCATTAGTTCCTAAATCCTCCATTCTCTGGAGGGTGATGGGTAGCCTGCTGGGTAACTGTATAGCTAGCAGACCATCCTGGAAATAACTACATCTCCCTAATGGGGATGCTGCTATTTCCCAGTGGGGTGAGACACTTTGGCCATGCGGATATAATCTTACTGTATATGCTTGCTAGCTGGAAAATCACATTTTTTAATGGTGTTCATGTTGCTTTGACTATATATCAATGTCTGAGAATTTATTTAATTAAGAGCCAAATAACACATGTATTTGCTGTTAGAGTTCTGATATCAATGGCCAAAAGAAAAGGAATTTACAGTTCAACTTATTATTCTGTTCTTAGCTTCACACAAGGCACCAAAGTATTACAAAGCCGTCCAGATTATTAAACAAGGTGTTAGGTCGTGCATTTGAGGTACTTCGATACAATGGTGAGATGTACAGCACAGCAGGCAAGCTTTATTCAAACTTTTTATTACAAGTTTACTTGAGGCTGAATTTTTCCATTATTTGAAAGTAGATGTTCAGTCAATCAAAATAAATCAACACATTGGCCTTATCTGAGATTGCTATTAAAAAAGAGAGAGAGAGAGAACTGTACATAAAGAAGTTCACAGTTTCTTATACAATACTTTGTCTTCTTCTTTGTAGGTTGTAATGTGTATGATTGGTAATGATTATTGAATATACAACAACAAAAAAGGAAAATACGCATTAAAAGGCAGATGCTTATATTTTATTTATTGACTTTTTAGCTAAAAACTTCTAGAACTCACAAAAATAAGCTCTTTTTTTCTTCAGTGATTGCTTTTTGCTTTTGAATTCTTGTAAATATATGAATTATTTAATGAATTTCAGGATAGTTATGAAATATTTCAATGACTTGAAATGTTGATCTGGGTACTCCCTCCGATGGAATAGAGTACAACTCTTCTAACTGACATGATCAATGGTCTTTGGGAGGAGTTGTGACTCTTACATCCATTACCTTGGAACCATCATGTTGAGGAGTCTCCTTGAATTTATGTTGGCTGGTCCTTGGATCATCCCTAGGTCCATATTTTTAACCTGTCCAGGTTGATAGTAATTTCAAGAGCTTGAAATCCATAGGTTTCAAAAATTCAGGGGCAACTTTTTGCCTTCATGAGGTATTACAATGCTATTCTAATATAAATACTCTTCACCAGTGAAATGGGTGGATAAGAACAATTTCTTCCAAAGGCCATGAAGGCAGCTGAAGCAGGAGGTACTGTGGAGTACTTAGAGCTTGGTCAGGCATCAAAGATACCAAGGCCATCCAAGGCATCCTGTACCATAGCCAGTTGTCCTGACTTTTGTCTTGCCACTGGAATTCAATGACTCAGGAAGAGAGGGTGAGGCTGATGATTTTGTGCAACTTTGCCTCTCCTAAATCCAATTCACAGGCAAGTTAAGATACTATCCTAGGATTTCATCGGTCCTCTCCGAAAGGAAAGATGAACACCAACAGCGGTATTTAAATCGTAACACGATCGTTTGCAAGAATGTTGAGTCCCAATCAAAGGGGCAGGGTTCTGGCTACATTATAGAACATCTATTAGTGAATAAATATATTACAAAGCTACCTCCAAGCTGTCCTCCATGCCCAACCTCTGGGGTAGCTGTTTGGACTTGGGGCAAATCACTTAACTTTTCTGGGAGTCACTTCCTTCTTCTACAAAGTGAAATGTCAACTCATGATTCCATCCTTCTACCACATGATTTGAATAGTTGATACAGTAACTGAATGACACAGTAGATAGATTGCTATATTGGAGCTTATGAAGATCTAAAATTGAATCCTGATTCATATTCTTACCAGCTGAGTGACTTTGGGTAAGTCACTTAACATCTGTCTGCCTCAGTTTCCTCATTTGTAAAAGCAGAATAATAATAGCACCCATCTTACAGGATTGTTGTGAGAATCAAATAAGACAACATTGGTAAACACTCTGCAAAGCTTAAAATGGTATATAAATAATAAGTGTTATTAGTAGTAAGTATATTGTCTAATTGATCATTAAGCCAGCTCTGTGTGGAAGATACTGTTTTCATTTATAGAAAGAAAAAGGGAGGATCTCTTTTTGCCCCCTCGTTTTAGCGGTGTCATTCCAGCTCAGTTCTCTCCTGATTCAGGAAAGTATAAAATATGGAGGAAAATAGGTCATTTATCACAGGCATCGATTTATTAAATTAGGAGAAGCTATTGTTTTATTTATTTAGGTTTAACATTAAAAGTTTCTAAAGAATGGTAGAGTAAGACATTTCTGTAGCAATTTTCTCACATTGCATTGAAGAAAACGCACAGATTTAAGACAAACTTGGTGGCCTATATTGCAACATCAATGGGAGTTATTAAAATAAAAATAAAATATAAACTAGAAGTTTCTTGAGGGAGGGTCTTTTTTTTAGATCTGTGTATTACTAGCACATTGAATTGTGCCTTATATTTAGTAGGCAATTAATAAATGTTTGCTTAATTATACCAATAGGATAATAGATTGAGAGCTGAAAGGGACCAGAGAGAAGCAAAGAAGAGACAGAGATAGAGACAGAAGCTGAGAGAGAAATACACACACACGCACACACACACACACACACACACACATATATTTGTATATATACATGTGTATATAAACATACATACACATATGTATAATCAGTAATGATATTTTATCATTTATTGTATAAAGTAATTATATAATATCAGTATAGTATAGTGTAATAGAATAAAATAGAATAGAATGTAATGTATTATAATTACTTTATTGTTAGAAGGTTGGAGGTAGAATTATACCTTCTGCATTCTGAGCTTTAATTTAGATTTATTATTATTGTTATTATTGTTTGTCCTTTGTTCTCGAAGGAGACTGGTGCCATCGGGAAGGTGATGCTATGACTTTCAAGTGATTTGGATTTAAGTGAGGGAGGCCTGTGAAAAGTCATCAGCCTCACTTTCTCCTTCAGACCACATGAGTCCAGTGGCCACATATAGATCATGATGACTACATTGGGAACACTGTCTCCTTTACAGAGAAGTCAGTTCAAACACAGAGAGTTTCAACCCTATTAACATGAGAAAGTCACTTCCTTAATCCAGGACCACGCCCTATTGTCATTCCTTTTTCATGACCTATTTTATTAGCTGAAGCCAAAAGGGATGTAGTCCCGCTAGGGCCTAAAAAATGACACCTTCCCCCTCCCCAGCTTATCTGCTAGAAAGCAGTAGTATCAATCTAAAGGATATTTAAAGGACCATCATAACAGCAGACTTTGGTTTCCATTGGAAGACATTTCTTTTCATCATGCATTTTTTTAACCATGGTGGGGTTGTATGGTTACCCGTGTTCTCTAGAAAGTGCAGGATGAATTCCTTTTAACCATATCAAATCTAATCTCTTCCCTCCTACTCTGTATAAATAGGAACCAGTTTTAATTACACTAAATGGATGTCTAAGCCTGAAATTTACCTCCAAAGGCATCTAAGTACTTTCTTTCAAAAAATTTAATTTTTTTTCAAAAATATCTTTATCACTTTTGGCATTATATCCCATAATATGGAAAGGTTTTTCAGAAATTATTCTGAACTTTGTCTCCAATATATATGAATTTATTTTTTTTCTTTCATACATAGATTTCTGTCTCTAGAACTTCAGTACAGATGAAAATTCAACAAAAGTAAAAAGCCTTCCTAACATTTCTTACTTTCCCACATTTTCTCCAATTTTGGTATTCCAAAGCTTCTTGTTCCTGTCCTGATATGAATGGTTATTAAAATAGGTTAGGTAATCTTCACCTAGCTCTTACTCCAACAATGATATATCACGTAACCTGAGAATTCTTTGTCAAATGTACAGATGTTAAGACCATTTTTATTGTGTATTCCAATGTACAATGTCGAATAGAGAGATAAAAGCAATTACTTTGGAAACTTTTTTTTTCTTCTTACATTGAAGTTCATGATAATGTAAGTGTTTTTTTTTTAATATGAATTCATTTGTGATTGACTTTATAAGAATACATATCTATAAACTACTCTGGAATAATTTTCATTTAAAATTATAACTGAAGACCAATATAATAAAATTTCCTTTCCCCCTTCCCCGGTTAGTATGTGCTTTCCTTTCTGGGAGGACTTATGAGGTCTTAGGACTTCAGAATGAGGATATTTGGAGGATGCCATGTTTGTAGGGGTTTTTTGTGTGATTATTTTATTTTGCTATTCATTAGAATTCCATACTTACTACTACATTTATTAATTGATGCTAATTAATAGGATATCAACTTTTTCAGCATGATTTTATTCTGTGTGCATTTATACATGTATATTTGATCAAAGAAGTAAAATTGATTTGACAAAGCTAAGGTTACATGGTTAAGATAAACTACATTATTTGAGGACTCAATACATAGATTGAGAAACAGGGTTTTGAATAACAAGGTGAGATCATACTTGCTTTAAAAAAAATGGCATTTACTTTACAGGACAAGTTGAACTTAGGAGTAGTAAAATAATTAGCCTAAACAATGACACAAACTGTTTTCTTTCTTTCAGCTGCCTTGCAAGACTATCTGTTAGTTACCCAGGAAATTAGAAGGCAGGAAGTGAGGTGGTAGAGTAGAGAGAGCACTGTGGCCCTGAGCAAGTTACTTAAGCCTGAGTTAAACCTCAGTTCCTCATCTGTAAAATGAGCTGAAGAAGGAAATGGCAAACCAATCCAGTGTCTTTGTCAAAAACAAAACAAAGCAAAAAAACAAAACAAAACAAAAAAACCCCAAATGTGGTCTTGAAGAGTTGGACACAATTGAAATGACTGAGCAGCAACCACACGAATTATAAAGCAATACTTTTCAGAAAGGGCACACGTAAACTTCTCCACAATATCTGGATACTTTGCTTAAATTAAGCTTAATAGCATTCTAGTATAGTACAGTTTCAAGAAAAATAATATTGAATAAAAATACATATGTAAAACATGCCTTTACAATCTAGATATTCTACTAGGAACAGGACTATGATGTTTTTTAAAGAAAGGTAGAACCTGCTGGGCATTTCATCAGCCACATGGATGTATTTACCAGAAACCTGATATATCCAGCCCCCTCCCCCCACCTGCCTGTGACCTAGCTCCCCAAGTTACCCTGTTTCATTTTATATGTATTCTGCATATCCTTGTACACGTACATCTTCGCTTGCCCGTTGGAATGCAAGCTCCTTGAGGACAGGCACTGTTTCATTTTTGTTATTGAATCTCCAGTGTCAAGTGTATAATAAGTGTTTAATTAATGCTTGTTGATTGTAATAATGAAGATTGATCCTTTTTTAAATAAACCAAGACATTTTCTTCCATTATTTTCCTCCCTCTGCCCCTCAAACACATATATACACACAGGACCATGATTTGTCACCAGAGAAATAGTTAAGCTCAACCAACAGACACAGTCACCAAGCACAAGTGACTAGGAAGCACTGGGCCCCTTTATGTACGTCTCCTCACTGTACTCAGGACTGACTCTCCAACTGTTTACCCAGAAGGTCTTCTAGTGAGGATTCACTTCGGAAAAAGTGCCAAGGGCTATTTGGATGCATTAATATGAACAACATAAAATATGGATCTCTCTTTAGATAGTATTTAGAAAACCCAACGCAGGAACATATTCTGAGAAATAAATAGTAGGCACTGAAGTGGTAACTACTTATTGCTTGCAAATAATATTGATGATTTTCCCAGTTTTAAGAGTTGTAAAAAAAAAATGTGCTGGCAAATTTCAGCAAAAGCTTTTTAGCACCTATCAGAGGCTCACTTTAACACTCTTGACATTTGAGACAGTATTCAGAGTGGAACAAAAACAGAATATTCAGAAACATTCCATAGTGGAGTGTGGCTGGAAAAACAGCCATGGTGCAACAGTATGTTGTGGCATATTGGTTCGTAAGATTTGGACCTCGGAGATAATCTTGTCCGACATGCTCATTTTGCAGATACAGAAGTTCAGAGCCAAAGAGGGGAAGTGATTTCCTCTACTAATTAATATGCGGCAGAACCAGGCTTCATGTGGTTCTTGAGAGTAAATGCAGGGCTCTTTCTGCTTCGTCATGATGCTTTTCTACACGTACTAAGCCCTGGTCATCGTTAGCTTATCTTATAGGAAAGGTAAGAACCTGAACTGCATTCTTGTAGCCCCAGTGGGGAGGAAACTTCTTCACTGAGTTACCTTCATTTTGTGCTTTCTAGGGAGTCTGCATAGGAAGTGGGAGGTGTGAGTTCTGTTTCTCCATGCTTGATGTAGCTTTATTTGGGACTCTATCCTCAGCCCTCCTCATGATACATTTATTATTGACTTTAGTTGTAGGACAAAGTGCATCTCGGTGGATGAACCTGTTTGGTGTTATCAGTGCTCCTCATCTTCCTCTGAATGTCTTGGATTCACTTTGAATCCACTTCACTTGATACATCTTGTTTCCCCCAAGTAGAATGTATGTTCTTTGAGGGTAGGATTTTTTTTATCAGTTTTGTTTTTATATCCCCAACATCTAGGATCATTATCTCCCAAAGATCTGGTGTGTCTGGTGCATAGTAGGCACTTAACAATGTTTAATGATTGACTGGCTTATTGATTGATTGTGCTAAAGACACCCATGGTCCAGCCATTTCTAGACCTGACATAAATTATCTCTTCCTCCTAGAAGTGGACAAATGCTTTTTGGGAATATGCGAGTCAATTTATAAATGTTTGTTGACTTGAGTTGAAATACATACATACATACATACATACATACATACATACATACACACACATATATACACCATGGAAATACGGAAATGACATTACCCTATTGACTTATCTCTGTGCCAGGTATCAGTAAACTCAGAACAAAATGCATTTTCCATTTACTATAATTAGTTCACCGCAAGTGCTTGAAAAATAATGCTTGATTTAGATTCAGAATACCTGATTTCCAATCCTTCCGCTACTTACAACACATGGGAGCTCTGGCAGTTCACAGCCCCTCTGGCCCTCCATTCCTAAGGTTTAAAATAAAAGCTTGAGGCTAGGCTGATGGCTTCAAAAGTTCCTTCCAATTCTTCCTGTATGAGCTTTTCCCTTTGCTTTTTTATCATTGTATTTGTTCTCTTATTTCTTTCAGATATTTTCCCTTCCAGGAGATTTGGTTCTGTGAACTAGGAAATCCTTTTTAAGTTATGAATAAATTGGATTCTGATGGGGAAGGTGTAAATCCAGATTTTAAAAATGCCCTTCCCTGCAGACAGGACAACAAACACAAATTATGTCATTAAATTAGTGTTATTTAATGATGGTTTTCTTATCTACTTGTGGTTAAGTTCATGAAAATCACAATGGGGAAATGAATTCCCTGGTCTCACGTATTCCTAATGAATTTTCCTAAAGTGTAGTATTAGCATCCAGCAATTGTGAGTAGCATTAAAATAAATTGTCAATGCACTTGGAAGGACCATAGGGCCTACTTGGTGTAGTCGCAACTACAGGAAGGATGTCCAATTTGGCTAGGCCCCAAATATTTATTTAGTAGGTAAGGTCTGAAAGAGCTAGGAAGAGTTAGGAATTTCTGGCTCTCCTGCTCCTGGCAGTGCTGTATAAGCTGGGCATGATCAAGCACAACTATGTGTCATGTTTGAATCTGCCACTATGGATAGATTTCCTCTATGTTTCTGTAATTTCCCCCATCTCCATACAATTTAATTGGATTAATTTGCTCCAAATTGTTATTAAAATCCTATCATCTGGGTCTGAAGTTTCTGAGAAAAGTGGGAAACTATTCTGGAAGTCTGAAGAGGGAAACAGCTAGAATTTGGGCAGGAAGGTGGCTTGAACATCAATGGAACTGTTTGTGCAAATCAATTCAATCCATTTCAACTCAATTCACAAGCATTTATTAAGTGGCTAATATAAACCAAGCAGTGCGCTGGGAGCTCTGATGAAAGCTCGCTCTGGAGGAGCTCACTTCAATTGTGAATATTGAATGTCTCAAATCCCTGATTATCCTAAAGGGCAGGAAAGGGATTGGTGTTGTTCTATGGGGCCCTGAGGGTCCGATCCTGGAGCAATGTTGGAAGGTAAAAGGAGGCATAGTTCCCCAATGTGCAAGAGAAAAAATAGACAAGTGAAATTCGAAGAATTGCAGCGGTATAATGGGCTTCCCCGGGGTGTAGGTAGTGACCTCCCAGTTATCTGAGATCTCTAAATGGGAATGAGATGATGGCTTTTTCAGACACCAAAGAGTCGAATCCATTGAAGAACCGATTCAGGTATCAGTTGAACGAGATGGCCTCTGAAATTCTCCGCCTCTGAGTCTGCCTGAACACACGCTGGTGATGGCAGAGATCAGTGCCCTTGCATGGGGAAGGATGTAGGGATCAGCAGGTTGGGCGACACTGTCCCACTTCTCCCTGCCCCACTCTGGGCACGTCAGCTCGTCTCCACGATGCTGGGTTTCTATACTGGACTGTCTGTGATGTGCCTTAGTTATTACTGATAATCCTGTCACCCATGCCTTGTGACTGCCTTTCCATTGGAAAACCTCATTAAGTTCAGGATCTTTAATAGATTCCCTTTGGGAATGTGATGAACATGGATATTTGTTTTTGTCCATCTGGAGTAGGGCAGGGTTAAAGCTAAGAAGATCGATACTTCAAACATTTTGGTATTCTGTTTTTATTTTGTTTTCTTTTCTGTTTGTTTCTGATGAGAAAAGTCATTCTGAAAAGACTGATAGATAGTCCCTGCAGATTGCCTAACTAAAAAATGGCCAGGAACTTTTATTTTACCTTGAGTGATCGATCCTAGGGGTCAAGAAGTATTGCATTATACATGTCATAATAAAAGGTAGTTTTTATATAGTACTTAGAGGTTTGCAAAGCACGTTACAAATATCTCATTTTTTTTTCCCCTCAGGACGATCCTGGGAGGCAGTTGCTATTATTATCCCCATTTTACAGATAAGAAAACTGAGGAAGAAAGCAATTAAGGGACTCAGCAGGGTCAAACAGCTAATAAGTATCTGAGGCAGGAGATGAACACAGGTCTTCCTTCCTCCAGGTCCAATGCTCTGTCCACTTCACCAGTCACTAGACTGGTTGGATAAAGCTTAACCAAGCGGGCCACTGGATGCTCATAATTCTTCTTAAATCCTGTCTTTTAGGCAACTGAGTCATTACTTGGTGGAGATAAGATGAGAATTTTGCCCAAAGGATGATATTTTTTTTTCTGAGTTTTAATCTAAATCGACAACTGGAAAGGGGAGAAGGGTATTAGAAAGAAATTTGACCCATTTCCTCGGGTCAGACATTCTCATTAGCTCCAACAAATCAGTAGAGAGCATTGGGTTAAAGGTAAGGAGATTCCAATAATCAGAACAACAACAAAAAGAAATGTCTATAATAAACATCTTGTAATTCATCTCATTAGAGGGACTAGTGTTGTTTAAATATTTGAAGTGAACAAGCACTCTCTGACAAATACTGATAAGAGTTTAGTAGTAGAGTAAATAATTCATATTTTTTAGTTCTTCTTTTTAAAATGTGCTATTAATTGGCCTGGCTCTCAAACATTACTTTTCTAATGAGTAGCCAGCCTTCCTTCCTTCCTTTCTTCCTTCCTTCCTTCCTTCCTTCCTTCCTTCCTTCCTTCCTTCCTTCCTTCCTTTCTTCCTTCCTTCCTTTCATTCTTCCTTCCTTCCTTCCTTCCTTCCTTCTTTCCTTCTTTCTGTCCTTCTTTCTTTCTTTCTTTCTTTATTCCTTCCTTCCTTTCTTTCTTTCCTTCCTACTTTCTTTCCTTCCTTCCTTCTTTCCTTCTTTCTTTCTTTCTTCCCTCTTTTTCTTTCTTTCTTTGTTTCTTCTTTCTTTCTTTCTCTCTTTCTCTCTTTCTTTCTTCCTTTCTTCCTTCCTTCCTTCCTTCCTTCCTTCCTTCCTTCCTTTCTTTCTTTCTTTCTTTCTTTCT
>NW_020954582.1:6352886-6429831 GCF_900497805.2 Vombatus ursinus
CTTCCTTCTTTCCTTCTTTCTGTCCTTCTTTCTTTCTTTCTTTCTTTATTCCTTCCTTCCTTTCTTTCTTTCCTTCCTACTTTCTTTCCTTCCTTCCTTCTTTCCTTCTTTCTTTCTTTCTTCCCTCTTTTTCTTTCTTTCTTTGTTTCTTCTTTCTTTCTTTCTTTCTTTCTTTCTTTCTTTCTTTCTCCCTCCCTCTCTCCCTCTCCCTCTCCCTCTCTCTCTTTCTTTCTTCCTTTCTTTCTTTTTCTCTTTCTTTTCCTTTCTTTCTTTTCTTCTTTTTTAAACAAAGACTTAATTTCCAAGTTATGTTCAAATAGATCTCATAATTTTTTCAGAAGCAGCATAGGTTAATGGATAGTGATCTGGCCTCAGTATGTAGAGTACATAGACATACTCCCTACTGCTCCATAGGCATCATTTAAAAAGCATCGAAGTCATGCCATAATGAATAGAGCCCCAGGCCTGAGTCAGGAGGACCTGAGTTCAACTGAGACTTCAAACACTTTTTAGCTGTTTGACCCTAAGCAAGTCGCTTAACCCTATTTGCCTCAGTTTCCTCACCTATAAAATGAGCTGGAGAAGGAAATGGCAAACCACTTCAGGATCTTTGTCAAGAAAACCCCAAATGGGATCATAGAGAATCTCACGTGACTGAACAACAGCAATCATTTAACTTTACATTGCTCTAGACAACAATCTGAGTATCTAACAAGAAAATCAGAAGGCTAATCATCCCCACACACTCACACACAAATAATAAAAAAAGATCTTTAGTTATTAATTTCTGAAAACATCGCTCAGGTCGATAAATGCATTTTCTTGAACAATGAATATATTTATTCTGATGTTTTATTCTATGTTGTTGTACAGTCATGTCCAGCTCTTCATGCCCCTATTTGGGTTTTCTTGGCACAAGTACTGGAGCGGTTTGCCATTTCCTTCTCCAGCTCATTTTATTGATGAGGAAACAAGACAATAGGGTTATGTGACTTGCTCAAGGTCAGACAGTTAGTAAGTGTTTAATCCCAAATTTGAACTCATGCCTTCCTGAATCCACACCCGTTGCTCTATCTACTGTGCCATCTAGCTGCCTATATTCTTACAATTTTATAAATTAAGATACTAATATTTTCAATTTTTGTTTTAGTTTAGACATGTTTTAAATAGTTCTATAAAGTAGTTTTTATCTCATTGCATTATCATATTTGCAGAGAAATATATTTCAAATTATGTTTAATTTGCTTACAATTAAATATCATCCTGTTAGAGTTATCTAAATGAATAATTATAAAGCATTTATTTGTTTAAATATCCACTTAATAAATCCATGTTGATTGGAGAGTATATATACTAATATGTTTAATGTGGAATATTTGTTAGCAAATAATCAAAGATATTTAAATATGAATTTGATTCCTTATAATAGTGATATAAAAGCCTGTAATTTAATAGCTGATGTTAACACAACAAGTAGAGTTAGTGATCTCTTTATCTATTAGCATTTATCCATTTTATTTTATTCATGGTGGTTGTTTATTTATTTATTTTGGTAAATGAATTTTTCTTTTCTTCAGAATCACATTTTTCCCTTGACTGCCATCACAATGTGAGATGTGGAAGGGGACAATAAATATACCGAACAAATGCTACTAGTAAGAATATATATATATATATATATATATATAATATATATATACACACACACACACACATACATACATACATACATACACATATATACTTACTAGTAGCATATATATAATATATAATAGTATATTATACACTCATTATGTATGTGTGTATGTATATGTGTGTGTGTGTATGTATGTGTGTGTATATGTACACACATATACATACATATGCTTTTTTCCCTCTACTAGGAGACATTGAAGGAAGGCAGGCTTGGAATCAGTGGATCTGGGTTCCTATTGCCTTCACTTGTTACCTGTATGACCTCAGAGAAGTCATTTGACTGGACCTCAATTTCCTTATCTATACCATGAGGCAGTGTGAGTAGGGGGTCTCTGATCTCTGGTCCTATGATTTACTCTTTCTGTGAACTTTGCCAAGGCCCTTAACCCCTCTAAGGCCAGTTGCCTACTCCCTCCATCAAATTAAAGTATTGAATTTTAAAAAGTTAATATTTATACAGTTCTTTGAGATTTGAAGAGAACGTCTCAAAGCTCTATAACACATTTTCTAGCTCTATAATACATTTTCTTTTTAATATAAATTGCATTGAAGTGAATCTAATATTAATTTCAATCATCACTCTCTTGATACATAATCACACACACACACACACACACACACAACACACATGCATTCTCTTCATACTTCTTGCCAAACATGGTTAAGTGATCTTTTGCATATTCTGATATTATAACGAATTTCTAGGAAATTGAGATATTTCAGATTATTTCATTAGAAAATCTAATCTTAATTGTAGACTTTTTAAATAAAAAATCCAGGTTTAAACATTTTGAAATATATCCAATACTTCAAGATTAGTTTAACAAAGCATTTTTCACAAGATCATAAACCTGGAGCTAAAAGCTACCTCAGAAGCTCTCTGGGCCACTCCTTCATTCATCATCATCATCATCATCATCAT
Organism: Vombatus ursinus; assembly: GCF_900497805.2. Taxonomy (NCBI): domain Eukaryota; kingdom Metazoa; phylum Chordata; class Mammalia; order Diprotodontia; family Vombatidae; genus Vombatus; species Vombatus ursinus. The sequence continues at coordinate 6,355,504 of NW_020954582.1, forward strand.
CATCATTTCTGTTAATAATATTATTATTTCTATTAATTTGACCTATTCCTTAGGTAGGGAATCACCGTCTTTAACAAATCCATAGATTTCAATGGGTGAATAAAGGTAAAGGAATTCTAGTATTCAGGACAGAAAAAAAAACCACTTTCTATGATAAATGTATTATAATTCATGTCATTGAGAGTGTTCATTTCTCTTACTCCTACTACTACTATCATTGCTATAGTGCTTTAAGGTTTGCCAACACTTTGCAAATATTATCTCATTTTGACTTTGAAACAACCCTGGGAGTTAAATACTATGATTAATCCTATTGTTATGGTGAAGAAACTGAGGAAAATAGAAGTGATTTGCCAAGGATATAACTAGTAAGTGTCTAAGGCAGGATTTAAACTTATGTCTTACTGATTGGGTCTGAGGGCCAGTGAGAAGAAGTAGTTTTCTCATGGTCCCACAAGGAGTAAACATCAGAGGAAAGATCTGAACTTAGACCCTGTACTTTTGATCTTTGGGAAGCATTGTGGAATGAAGAGATCAGAATGATCCTAGATAGCACACCCACTTATTTATATCTAAATACAACCTTCTAAAGGACTTTAAAAGACTTTATCATCCTTGGGTAGCATAAACATTGCCTTTACAATGCTCTTGACAGTGATTTTTTCCTATATGATGAGTACTTCTGGGAAGGTTATTAGTAAGTGTCGCTCTCACAGAAGAGGGAACCAATCCCTTTGCCTAGTGGAGGTAATAACTGTCAGTTATTTTGCTTTGAAAAAATGCTTTAATTATCTGATGTCATTTCAGTCTCACAACAAGCCTATAAGGTAAGGGCTGCCACTGATATTGTTACCTCCACTGAACAAGTGAAGATGAGTCTCAGAGAGTTTTAATGACCTGTCTTTGGACACAAAAAGTCTGTAGATGGTGACAGAGGCAGGGTTCAGAGCTATGTTTCTTGATTTCAGGTTCAATGAAACATACCGTATATTGTGCTGCTCATGGAAAGTCAGGGGACAACAGATGCAAGAGAATCATAGAAATAAGATGGACATATTTCGAATATTTCATTGCCCTACTGTATGTGGAAATGTGAAATTATGCTAAACAAAAACACCAAAAGTACACAATCAGGATCAATGCATAATTCTGGACTTAACAATGTAGAATTCAAGAAAACAAATTATTCCACTGAAATATTTTGATACTCAAATATTTATAATAGTTATCACATCTAATGTTAAAGAAGCTTTTTAGATGAATGACCATTTGGATACTATTTTCACTCTTAAAAAATGAAATGCGTTTTATGATTAGAAACCAATAGGGAAGATTCTACCAATAATTCTCACATGCAGGATTAATTATGACAGAATCACGAGAAAAGAAAAATGAACATGGTGATGTTCACAATGATCAATCAGTAAGTATATGTTAAGCACCTACTATGTGTCAGCTACTCTAAAGGTGATATAAAACCAACAATAGCAGCTAATGTTTCCATTGCTATTCAGGAGTTGCAAAACACCTTCATCTACATATTGCAAAAAAAAATTAAGGTAAGGCCTATTATGATGATTATTTTGCCAATGAGGAAACTGAAATTGAGCACTGTTATATGACTTGCCAAGCATCTGATATCTAGTAACTATATGAGGCAAAATGAAAATTCTCCTCTTCCTGGAACCAAGTCTAACACTCTCTTGACTACACCATGATGCCTAATTCAAGCAGTAAGCCAAAAAGGAAAATACCAGCCTACCAGCTTATCCGTAGAACATTTATGTCTGAGCTCTAAGGAACTGAAGGCAGGGATGATTAGTGATGATGAAGATGGTGACGATGATGGTGCTGCTGGTGGTGGTGGTGATGATGAAGATGAAGGTGATCCAGTTATGTACTCAGGGCTTTATGATTTCCAAAGGAAATTCTTCACCAGGACTTCTGGGATACGTAGTCTAAGTATTATTATGCCTATTTTATGAATGAGGAAGCTGAAACTTAGAGAGCTACCATGCCTTACCCATCGTTGTGCAGTTAATCAACATCTGAACTAGGGCTCAAGGCTTCTTTCAGTGGATGGCTTTGTGTGATGGCCCTATCATAGGGAAAGATGGGGAAATGCGGAGAGTTGTCCTTTAAGCTAATCAGAGACAAAATGAAGTTCTGGGGATAAGAACTACAAGACAGTTTTGTTTGTTTGATTTATGGATAAATGAATAATCTGTTCTTTATGGGACTGAACGGCTATGATGTTAAAATTAGTAGTGCAATATTTAGCTGATGTTAGTTTATTATAAATATACATAGATACAGATTTTTCTCAGTAAATATTCCACGTGTTCTCTTTAGTATTTAAATGAACTTCAAACATTTAGACTTATAAGAGTGCCAGTCGTGCAAGGTGACAGTTTTCATGGTTCTTGCCAGTTGCTAAATACTTTTCCTTTAATATAGTGGGAAACATGGACATTTGGCTGCTACTCTACAGTACAGACTGTGACACACAGATGTCTACTTTAACTTTATTGTTCCATGCTACTGACAGAGACTGCTATGGACAAGAGTGTCTAAAAAGCTATTGTACACACTAGAAGAATCTGTCTTTTCGGACAGGAAAGAATGAAGAAAGGAAGGAAGGGAGGGAGGGAAAGGCAGACAAAGGCAAGGAAAGGCAAAGAAAGGCAACACAGGGCAAGAGGAGGAGAGGGAAGGCAAGAAAGAGGGAGTAAAGAGGAAAGAAGAGAACAAAAGAACATAGCAATTAAGTAAATGATCACTTACCCAGGAAGCTGTAGATTTGATGCCTACATTGATATAGATAAGACTAGATATAGATAAAACTGAAATCTGGTGGTTCTGAGTATGGATGAACCATATGTCGAGTACGTTATAAGCCAGTGTATTTGGGGAGGTCTGGGGTTGGGGTGAACGAGGTGACTTCTGACCTCTGTCAGCCTTTATACCAGAAATTCCTCCAAAATTAGAAAATCTTCATTGGAAAAAGCATAAAAGAACACAAACTTAACTTGAAGCCAGGGAATGATTTAGGCTTTTGGAAAATCATACTGGGATATTACTCTTAGAAATCTCCTATAGGAAATATATCACTTTCTGCTTGAGTCAGTCACTGGCAAAGGGGATTACATTTTCGGTTTCAATTTTCAAACAAGGATTATGGCTCACTGTATGATCATAGGCATAGTGTATCAATATTTACAGATAGTAACAGAGCCCAATGAATAGATTTCCTTTCAGAGACAATTGGAGATGCTTTGTTACTTGGTGCCTAGTATGATATCTTGCAAATAGTGGAAATGTACTTGCATGTATATGTGTATGTGTATATATGTTGCCACATACGCAGAGAGACATAAATGTATATAAGCATACAAATATATTTATAAATAGCTACATATATGTATCATACATGTGACTGTATCTATATGTGTGTATATTCACACATGTCTAGGCATATGTGCATACATTTGCCCCTGTCTATTTATGTACAAATTATTTCATTATTGTAGAGAATGCCAAGTGTGATCAGAACACCCACCAATGAGGCAGGTCAGATCACTCATACATTTAGAAAGCAACGTTTGTGCATTGAGAGGGAAGACAACGTGCTCATGGTCATGTAGCGTGTATATATCGAGGAAGGACTCTCTTCTCCAGTGCAATCCATCCAATCCATTCAACTGCCAAAGAAATATTTCTGAAGCACAAGTCTGACCACATTACTCCTCTGCTCAATAAACTGCTGTGGCTCACAGTTATCTCTGCAATAATGCAAATCTATCTCCTCAGCATTTCAATCCCTTCTCATCTGCATTCCACCTCACCATTCAAGCACTATTGTACATTTCTGCTCATCATGCACTTGCATTCTATGGCCCAAGTAAACTAGTCTTTCTGTTCTTCACCCGTGACCATTCTACCTCCTCTCTCTTGCCTTCACACAGGCTATATAACTGAAGTCTGCAAGATTCTGTCTTCTCCTTTGGGTCTCTTAGAATCATTAGTTTCTTTTAAAGCTCAGTTCAAATTCAGTCTCCTACATAAGGACTTTCCTGACATTTTACATAAATTTATATATGTAGATATGATCTGCTCTGATAGAATGTTAGCTCTGGAGGGCAAAGACTTTACTTTTTGTCTTTGTGCCATTGCACTCAGCACAGTGACTGGCAAAGACTTGGCATTCTATAAATGTTTGTCTATTAATTGATCAGTTCCTGAGTCCAAGGCTAAGCCTTTGTATACAAAGTCATACTCTCCTAAGGAAACTAGACATTGTGGAGATGTGACACAGTGCCAGCCCCCAAGTGGCAGAGTGAAGGTAGCTCCAGTGCCTTATCATGATTTTCCTCAACTAGTCACTGGATTCAGAAAGGGAGCCGCAGTCTGCTTTATGAGCATGTGCTTAAACCAGGTCTTTGCCAATGGCTGAGGAACTCCTCTTCCCAGTGCTTGTTAAGGGGATCCCTATTCTGGTACAGTTATGGATGGATGACCCATGAGGTATCTCCCAGGACTGAGGTTTTACAAGTTGATCTGTTGACAAAAGACACAGACTATCCATCATTGTACTAAATCCACAATGCCCTTCAGAAATTCATATTTGGCATCTTCTACTGATGATCACCCAGTGTTATTTATGGAAGCCAATGCAAAATCAAGGTGAAAAGTGTCATGAACTTTAGAATGCAAGAAAGAATCATGGGCAGAGATTGTCTTGTCTGTGCTTACTTAGTTTAAGGGAGATTATGGAGGAACTAGAAGACTGGTAGTCCTCAAGCCCTAAGTCAGGAGGCAGAATGTGGGACAAAAGAAGGCACAAGTAATCAACATTTAAGGTTCTCAGAAGACCCAAAGAAGATATGTTGAATGGGTACAAGACAGAAGGCAATTCACATTTAAAACTCCTTAAGTATGTTTTATGTGCAAAGCACTACTCTATACACTGGGGATACAAAGAAAAAGTCCAACAGCTCCTGCCCTCAAGAGGCTTATGTGCTACAGTGGAAATGGGATCAGGATATAATGGGATATCAAATAAATGTGATATGATTTAAGGAGAAAAAGCTCAACAACCACTGGGACCAGGAAATGCTTCCTGCGGCAGGTGGCACTTGAGTTGAGCGACAGAGAACGCTCAAGAGTACAACACCTCCAAGAGGTGAATGTGGTGAGGCAGTGCTTTCCAGGAAGGCATGGAGATAGGGGGTGGATTGACCAATTCAAAGTCACTTTGGCTTGAAAAATAAGATTGTTTCTGTGTTCCTGAATAGGTGCTCATAAAGAGAAATCACATTTCCACATTGACATGCAATGAGCTTAGGAATCCTTCATCTTAATTTCTGTTCTATTAGCAGAGCCTTATTTAAGATTCTATGACCATTTCTCCACATGGTCTCTACCCCAAGTATCTCTGTCAAGTTGTTAGTAGTTAATTATCTTTAAATGAACATTTAAATGCACTAATGCACTGGGGGAATCTCACTGTTTAAAGGAACTCAGCAATGAATCCTGTGGTAAATTAAAGAATTCTTAGTTAATGCATATAATTATTCAGAATTTATCTGTTTGGTATTTTTTTTTTAAGAAAGAACACACACTTTGAGAAGAAAGTTTTTCAAGGAAGTAAGGAAGTTAACATTAGAAATTATAATTTACTTAAAGAAATCTTTTTATCTTTCCTTTGCCTCTCTCTCTCTCTCTCTCTCTCTCTCTCTCTCTCTTTCATCTTTATCAGAAAATAAGTGTATTCTTTGAAATTCTCTCCTTATCAATTCTTATCTGGTTCCATGATTTATGGCACCATTTGGTAAAGTCAACAAATGAAATAATGAATAAAATCTTTATGTTAATGGTTGGAATTATGAAATTAATGATGTTCTCAAAATATAATGAGAGTTTTATTTTCATTAAAGTTGTGTAGGCTCAGATATACTTTACAACAGTGTGGTGAAGTCAGGGCTGGGAACATAGTGTTCTAATCTTAGATTAGAATTCTCAATTGTATGATATTAGTGTGTCCCAACGATTGGAATATCTCCAAGTTCATAACAGGAATCACTCTAAAAAATGTTTGTGCGTCTTAAGTTAAAGATGTCCACTCTAATATTGGAGACATGAATCTCAACCCACTGGAGACTCCCTCAACAATTGAAAGGAACTTGCTGAAGTTGGAGGCGCAGGACTCCAGTGGACAAACTGAACTGAGAGGTCTCATTGCTGATGCCTTCTCATGCCTAATCCACTCTTCTCAGAGAAGAGAGAGCCCTCTTCACTCCCCTGGGATATATTTCATAACCGGCGGTTTACTAGGGAAATATCAGTAGCACAATTTATATCTATGATTACCCAGAGAAGAAGAGAAAAATATATATTATTTGCATTAATAGAGAAGGTGAGTGATGTAGATAAATCAAAGGAATGAATCTAAGGACAGAAGCAACCTAGATCATAGGAAAATTGATATTGAGGGGGGAGGAACTTTAGAGGACGTTGGCAGGTATGCTGTAGAGAGGATTCTTACTAAGTATGGGGAACTCAAGATGCCCCTAAGGTCTAGTATATCTTTGCCCTTCTGTGGGCCCCCTGTCCATCAGACATTCTCCATAACACTTCCCTATCTAGAAGCAGTTTCTTGGAGTTAAGGGAATTTATTCATCCAGCAAACCTCTGGTAAATGGCTAATCCATCCATAGCATGCTAATACAAAATGAACACAAAGCAGTGGTCTTAAGTTAATGCTGCTACTAACACTTGACATTTAGAAAGAGCTCTAAGGTTTTCAAATCATTTTACATATGGTATCTCCTCTGATCTTCACAACAGCCCTGAAAATGAGTACTGCAGATAACATGATCCTCACTTTATAGATGAGGAAACTGAAGCTTAGAATGAATTTCCCGGGGTCACCTCCTTTAGCATCATCAGTGAGATTAAAACTCAGGGCTAACTTGATCCCATGTCCAGCACATTTTTTTTTTCTTTTATACTACTCTACTATACATATACTACACCAATAAGAAAAATCCACATTTCCTGTTCATTTTAAATTTCTTATTCTCCTCTATTTGGTCTTCTATCTAAATCTTTCTCTCCACAAAGACTTGTTAATCTGATTACAAATTCTGAGTAAAATAACAAAAAGCTGATGAGCTTAGTTGGTGTGGCAGGGTAGGAAAGTTGCTTCCAATGGGATATTTGCCCAAAAGCAGCCAATAGTCTTTCTAGTTGAAAGAAAAGAGACTAGCAAGAAATATCTAGGAAGTAGTTCCAAGACAACATGTTAAACATGAGTGTGACAGTGTCTTCCCTTTCATTATCAAGAGCTTGAAGGAATTCGGAACTTAAAGACTTCAGTGTGACATAGTGGTAAGGGTGGAGAATTTAGGGTCAGAGGACCAGAGGACCCGTGTTTAAATGCTGCATTTGCCACTTGCTAGCTTTGTGACATGAGTAAGACATCTAACCTCTGGAAGACCTCCAGGAAGGGAAAATCTATTTTAATGATAACTAACACTTCCACAGTACCTACTATGCTCCAGGCAATGTTCTAAGTGCTTTATGACTGTTGTGTCATTTGATCTTCAAAGCTCTGGGGGTTAAGTGCCATTATCATCCCCATTTTACAGTTGAGGAAAATGAGGCAGATAGAGATTAAGTGAGGTGCCTAGGTGATTATTTGTTGATGTTCAGTCTTTTCAGTCTTGTCCAACTTTTTGTGACTCCATTTGTTTGTTTGTTTGTTTGTTTTTTTCTTGGTACAGATACTGGAGTGGTTTGCCATTTCCTTCTCCAGCTCATTGTACGGAAGAAGAAACTGTGGCAAACGCTTAGGTGACTTGCCCAGGGCCACACAGCTAATAAGTATCTAGGTCCAGATTTGAACTGAATTCTTCTAGACTCTAGACCCAGAGATCTCCTCCTTCTCTGCTGAGGCTCCCTAACCTAGGTACAGATAGTTCTAATTGTTAGAAAGGTTGGCTTTCTCAATCCTTCTTACAACACAATGCTTGTGGCACATAGTAAACATGTAAAAATGGGTTTCCACCATTCATTCATTCATTGATTCATTCATATACATGCAAACAAAAAGTTATAGTAGTACATCATTATAGTACCCTGGAAAAGTATTCTACAAAGTATAAAGTTCAATTCAAGGAGAGTTAATTTTAGACTCCACCCAAAGAGACAGCAAATCAAATCCCTAAAGGATATTATGATAACGTTTGTGATGGACAAATATTAGAATCAAGCTTGTTTTTAATGAAGATAAGCAATATAAAGTATGACTTCTTGTATATGGTCCCTTATGAATCTGCCAGTAATACCGGGCCGGGTTAGTGAGCTCAGAAGAGAAGCCATCAATGGTCTTTCTGGTTGGGAACAGAAATACTATATTTACCTTAAAGAAACTGAGGAAAAAGCAAACAATTTCAAATGAGCAAGCATTTATTATTGGGGGATTAAGAGAGAGACAGAGAGAGAAATTGTCTCTACCTTCAAATGGCTTACATTCTTCTGGAAAGATGCAATATAAAAAGAGATAAATTTATACATGATACTTGGAGGAGGAAGACGAGGAAGAAGAAGGTGAGCACACTAGCCATTAGCTGAATTTTGAAAGGAATCTTTTAAGAGGAGTCACACCAACTGGTTTCTAGCAGACACAGGTCCAAGGGGAGGGCATTCCAGGTATGGAGGAGAGCCAAAGGGAGGAGACCAAATGTCAGGACAAGGAAGAACAAGTATTTCAGGTTAGCCAGAAAATCCAATTGGTGAAAGGGGGTGGTGTATAATCAATCAAATCAATAGTGTGACTTTTCTAATATTATCACCTGAAAATGAAGGGACCGAACTGGTACTCAGAGATGACACTCTTGAGCTGTAACAGTGCTGTGGGATATAGGAATGATCCCTGAAATTGGAATCAAAAAATGTGGGTCCAACTCTTGGCTCTGACACATTCTAGCTGTGGTCATCAGTCAGTCAAAAATTACCTATAAGGTACCTACTGTGGGCCAGGCCCTGAACTAAGCACCAGTGATACAAAAGACAAAAGTGAATCAACTCCTGCCCTCAGGGAGCTCACTCACACTCTTACTGGGAGATACCATTTACTCCAAGAAGTACACACACAATATACACCAAATTGATATATCCCTGTGGCTCCTCCCATCACAAAGCAATATACAAAGCTCTCTAAATGAGCTTAACTAATGAGTTGCTGTGGCCAAAGTCTTGATCTCATGGTGATCTCTTCCAATATGGAGACTCTCTGAACTCAGTCAGGTCAGATTTTAGATGATAGAGGTACAATCCACTCCTAGAGGCCCTGTTTGAAGGGCTAGACTTGGAATCAGGAAGACATGAGTTCAAATTTTAGACACTAGGTAAACGCACGATTCTGACCAAGTCACTTGGCTTCAGTTTCCATACACACACAAACACACACACACACACACACACACACACACACACACACACACACACACACACACACACACATATATATAATGGGAATAATAATAGCTACTATATCACAGATTTGTTATGAGGATCAAAGGAAATAACAGATATAGAGTGTTTTGCACAACTGAAGGCGGTAACCCTCTCCCGCTACACTTCCCTACCTCCTTTCTCTCCCCTCCCTCTCCCCCTCTTCCTCCTCCCTCTCCCTCTCCTTTCCTTATGCCTTTTCCCCTCCTCTTTCCCTCCAAACTGGAGTGTCCAGAGCACCATGATCAGGGACATACTGGAGTCAACTTTTAACAGCCCTAGAGAGGCTGGTTGTTGCATTTTCTATGCGGGCATTTAAACCTTGGAAATTGGCAAATGCTACACAGATCACGGATCGATTTATTGTTTGGAGGACCATCTAGATTTAAGAAAACAACAGAGAAAATGTTAATAACAGGATACATTTAAAAGTGTCACACGGGTCCAAGGTCCTGGCATCCTGACTGTCCCAAGAACAAGACACTGCATCTTTTAGCTGTAGGGGTTTTTGCTGGTCATCTCTCCTGCCTAGAATGCTTTCTCTCCTCCACTCTGACTGCTAACCTCCCTGAATTCCTTTAAGTTCCATCCTTTAATAGAAATGTATCCAATCCTTCTTATTTCCAGTGTCTTCCCTCTATGAATTATTTCCTATGTTTCCTGTACATAGTTTGCTTTGTATATAGTTGTTTGCATGTTTTCTTCTCCATTAGACAGTGAGTTCCTTGAGGCAGGAAATGAATTTTACCCTTTTTTTTTATCCCCAGAGCTTAGTGCAGTGCCTAGAACACAGAAAGTGCTTAATAAATGCTTATTTCTTGATTAATGAATGTGTGCAGATTTTCAGGGAGAGATCCAGTTATGCATTAACCACGAACCTTTGGCTATAATCCTTCAGCATCCAGGTCCAGAAGGGTTAGTTCAGTGAGCCCAGCCAAGTTAAATAGGACAGAAAATATGATGCTCATGTGACATGAACATCACATGCCGCTTCTCTCTCTATGAAGGCACAATGTCAGGTTTGCATGGATGAGAAAGGATCGAGAGGTCACACGATGTTATATCTATTTTCATATTGTTAAATAACACCTGGCTGGAGATACCTTCCAACTCTGCCCCCGCAAAAAAAAAAAAAAAAAAAAAAAAAAGGCAAGAAACACTTCTGTGTCAATAGAGAGACACATCTGAGTATCAATTGCACAGAAGTAGATACACTGTGGAAAATATCTAATGAAATAAATAAAAATATATTAAAAATTTAAAAATAATAAAGAAGTAAGTATAGTAAAACAAAATTTCAATTTATAAGCACCAAGTATCTACACTGACTTTGATATAGACCAGGGAACATTTGAATCTGCGGACTGGAGCTAGGCTAGAATCTTTCCATAAACATCCTGGTTCCAGAGCCCCAAGTTGGGAAGAGCTGAGTCTTTGTTATTCAGCTGCATGCTCTGGAAAATCTCCCAGCACAAAAAACATTCCTCAGTGGCTCATGGTTGAACCAAAGAGATCTATTGAATATAGCTCTGCACTGGCATGCAGTTCCAAGGGAGCAACTTGTGATATTTTGATTCATGATTTGGAAGCCTCAGTAGAGAACATGCTGACTAAGTTTTGTATGACATCAGCTTGGACAGTCTTACCACCACTTTGGGTAGGGTAGGATTCGATTCCAAACTGATTTGGACAAATTGGAGAAATATCGGTGTTATGCTAGATGAATAAGACCAACTCAGAGGGTACTTTGATAATGAAGGTAATGACAAAAGGCTAGCCAAAAGAGTCATTTTACAGACACTCAATTCAGTTCAATGTAATTGAATTCCATTTGGTTCAGTTCAATTCAATTCAATTGAAACAAAAGCTATGTACATCAGACTTTTCTAGGAACTATGAATATTAAGAAAAATAATAATAAATAGTCTATGTCTTCCTGGAACATTTGTCCTAATGGAGGGGTCCTACATAAGTAAATAACTATAAAATAGGTACAGAATAATTTTAGAAGGCTATCAATCAATGAATCAACGAGCAGATATTCATGACGGACCTACTGTGTGCCAGCTGCTGTGGTAGGGAATAAAAAGACGTACATGAAACACACTCTACTCTCAAGTAGATTATATTTGATGGAGACAAGAAGCACTTATAACAGCTAAGTGTCTCGGTGCACTGGGTCTGGAGTTAGAAAAATCTGAATTCAAATCTGGCCTCAGGCACTTTACTAGTTGTGTGACCCTGGGGAAATCATATGACATTTGACTGTCTTGATTTCATCATCTGTGAAATAGGACTAAAATCAGTATGTGCCTTTCAAGGTTATTGTGAATGTTGAAGGAGGTAATACTTGTAAAGCACTTAGTATGTTGCCTGGCGCATGTAGGTAGAGATGGAGCACATTATGAAGACCATAATAAAAGAATTTGCATATTTGCTGATGTCTGATGTGTACTTGAAACTTTCTTGGAGCGGCCCTTCGTCAAAGAAATAGTTCCCAGGAACACAGTGGCAAAAACCCCTGTTTCAAACACTATTAGGAGTGGTAAATGTTTTTCACTTGTGTTCTAGGTCTGTCACCCAACCATCATTGGGGCCCTCTCTATTCACTACTCTGCCTCCTTTCCAGTCTCTGGGTCCCCAACTCCCCATGAGAACTCTTTTTTCCAGCTGGATCCTTCTCTTTCTCCAAAGGCCTAGCTCAGGTGTGTCACCACTGCTGGACAGCTTTTCCAAATGTCATACTCCCCTCTAGAATACTTTCCTGTTTATGATCATCAGAGTGTCTCCTGGACAGTTGAGTTGCTGTCATCTGTCCTTGCATCCTCTCTACACGGCACCCTGCTGTGTATACAGCAAATGCCTCATCTATGTATTTTTAATTAAATATAATTGAATTGATAGAGGAGATACTTATACCCTTAGAGAGACAGTAATACCTTGTAGTGAGAAGCCAGGATGGATTGAATCATCAGTATTCCATGGAAAAAACAGAAATGTTCCTCTCCCAACTAGTGAGTTCGATTAAGTGTCATCATGATTTTGCTTAAACTTTCAAATCCCACTTTCAGCACTGTATGCCTGTGTGGCTTTGAGAAAGTTCCTTAACCTCTCTGGTTTGCAGGTTCCTCGCTTATAAAATGAGGGAGTCAGGCTACGTGGCCTCTGAAATATCTGTAAACTCGCCACCAAAGTTCATATGAAATTATGGAATCAAGACCTTCCAGACATGGACTTTTCCTCTCCTTTGTCATTTGTCCTCATGTATAGTGGTACTCTTTAGAATGCCTCTGCAAGTACTATGTGGGGCTGGTTGTCTGGGATCTGGAATATTTGAATAGCTTCTGGAAAAGCAGCCTAGCAGAGTAGATGGAGGGCTAACCTAGGAATAAGGAAAACCTTGGTTCTTTTCCTGCCTCTGGTACATCCTGGCTGTATGACTATTGGAAAGTCACTTAGATCCTCCGTTCCCCAATCCACTGGCTAAGGCTCCAAGCTGCCAAAGAGACGTAGCATTCACTGCATATAGACCATCACCAGGGTTTTCTCACTGACAGTTCCTTTATCTGTTGAAATCATAGGTCTGGACAAAAAATAAAACAAAACAAACAACAAAAATCCCCAAAACATTGCAGGAAATTTGTAGGTGAATTAAATAAATTATTGTTGATTGCTTGAAGCAAAAAAGTGTCTGGAGAAATATACCAATTTCAAATGTCATTTTCATGAGCAGATGGGTCAGAATTTCTTCTATAGGAATGCATCTCTAAAAAGATATTGGGAATCAGTGGGAAATAAATTTACTATAGAACCATTTTATACATATTTTGTGACATCTTTACATGGTAAGATTACTCGTTATTTTTAACAAATAATTTAACCAGAATTTCCCACTTAAGAATAATATACTACTCATCAAGTATAATAATTGGTGGCAGGACAAACTTCACTACAAGGAGAGCCAGCAGTTATATGTGCTGCCTGAATTGTGCTGGGTTCCCCTGCTTATACCCTAATGGAGATGGTTTTCATGTATAGGTTGAACTAGAGGGCTGCTGATGTGCCTTCACCTCTCAGATAGTTTGATTCTGTTATTCTCAGAGGCAGCAGCGTGGCATAGTATAGGGAGTGGGATTTGTCATCTAGAATGCCTGGGTTCAAATTCAAGCCCTCAACCTCACGAGCTCTAGAACCCCGGCCAAACCACATAGCCATCTTAAGCCTCAGGCTACTCCCCACCACTTCATGGACACAGAGAGGCTGAAATTTCTATCAGTGGAGGGACTTAGCATAGCAGAAGTCTCCCACCACAGAGACAGAATCACCAATCCTTTCATTATCCATTCAATCAATAAACATTTATTGAGCACCTAGTATGTGCGAGACACTGTGCTATGGGCTGAGGATACAAAAAGAGGTAAAAAACAGCCCCTGTCCTCAAAGAGCTTACAATCTTATAGGGGAGAATGAGTTGCAGATATATACAAGCAGGTTCTATACAGGAAAATATGAAATAAATAATAAACAGAAGGAAGGCAGTAGAATTAAGAGGGGCAGAGAAAGGCTTCTTGTTAAAGATGGGATTTTAGTCAGGTCCTAAAGAAAGCTGTAGTCTCAAATAATATCCCAAGGACTTTATAGTATTCTGGGTTTGGGTTTTTTAAAAATATCTTCCTATAGTATTTTGACCTCTAAATGTCAAGGTAGTGTGGGGAAATTAGGAAGGAGTTTGGACAAAATTAAAATACCTTTATTGGAAAAAAATATAAAACCTGTGTTGAAAGAATGCAATGATATAACCTGGAAAGGTCTGAGTGATTATGATATAATTCTAGTTGGACATTTTATTTTAACAAAAATGAGAAGACCCATTCTCATTCTCCAGCATGATACTTACAACAAAAGAGATTAAGGCTAGACATTGAAAATGATTCTGGAGCTGGAAAGCTGGATGCCTGCATGAACTGCAGGGTGATAATGGGATCAGTCTTATCAAACAGTTTGAAAAAGAAGATGAAGCAGGCCTTCCCAAGAATGGGACTGAGGAGGTTCACAGAAAGTCCGCTTGGCCCAATAGACTCACACTTTGTCACATGTGAATTGGTAACTCATCAGTGGCAAATGCTTGCTACAAAAGGAGAATGAGGATATGTCGGTATCTGTCATTAATTTCTTTAGCAAAAAGCATGTCTGCAATGTGCAAAAGACCATGCCGGGTGTCATGACATTCAGAGTAAAATGATGCAGAGTAGCTACCCTCAAGTGACTTTCAGGGCATTAAAGGGGATACAGACTATGTGATGTGATTAGCATTTTAAATTTCTCCTCAAGGATCCTCAAAGAAATTAATTTCCCCTTTTAGAGGCTTTATTAACATAGTGAGATAAAAATTATATGTGTATATGTGTATATGTTTTTATATATATGTATATATACATATATGTGTATGCATACATGCATACATATACACATATACACATACATTTCATTTATGGGCCACGGGCAGTACAAGGCATCCTTGTCAATATTTTAAATAGTAACATGTCATTTGAGTGTTTAGTTCTTAGTTTTAAATGTTGATTCTATAAGAATTGGCCACATTCCTTTAGTTGAAAAAAAATTCTTTTCTAGGTGCTGTATAGTCAGTATAATATTTTATGGGTTTTTTTCTTTGAAAATTCAAATAATCACCTTTGTTGGTATAAGATGGAGTCATAGTTATGCAGAAATTTATTTGGGAAAAAACTCATGCAATTTTGATAGATGGTGACCTCAATAAGAGGTAGCAATGAGATATGGCATATAAAAATAATTATTTGATCTTCCTGCCATGAAGAGAGTCATAGATTTCAGAGTAAGGGATCTGATAATCCCACTGTACTGTGATACCGTCCGATCCAAGCTGGAATACAGTGTTCAGTTCTGGACATTACATTTTAGGAAGGATATAGATAAACATGGGAGTATGCACTAAGACAGTGAAGGATATTGAAAAAATGCCACAACATCATAACACCATAAAAAGTCCAACTGAAGTGATTGAGGTTGCTTATAGAGATAAGGGAAAATGTGTAGGGGTGGGTTAGCCCCATATACACACACACACACATATATATACACACACACATATATATATAGGTATATAAATATGTGTATGTATATACACACACACACACATATATACATACATACATATATACACACACATATATACATATACATATATATTATATATAAATATACATATACATATACATATGTATATATATATAGGATTGGTGATGGGAAATGGATTAGTTTTGTGCTGCTTGGTCCCAGAGTGTCAAATCAGAATCAATGGGTCAATGTTGCCTAGAAACAAGATTAGGTTCCAAGGAAGAAAAATAATAGTGATAATAGTTCGAACTGTTCAAAAGTAGAAGGCTCTGATTTGGAAGGAAGCACTTCCTCCTAGTCCCTCAACCAGGTCTTCAAGTACCACAGGGACGACTACTTGTTGATGGTGTTGGAGATGGGATTTGGGGGCAGATCAAGGCTGGGCTTGATGACTTCTGGGATCCCTTCTGACTGTGAGATTTTGTGGTTCTGTGATTCTTCATGTCTAATTTTAGACATTTAACTTTCCACTTTATTCTAAAATAAAGAAATGCAAGTGGTACCCATCTCTCCTCACTTCATGATATTGAATGTCTAGATGTGTGGCATGCATCGAGGGCTCCATCTTTCTTCAAAGGACACCCAGGTCAGCTCTTGTTGCCCCAAATTGAACACTATATGGGATGGCCCCAACAAGACAATCATTTTGCTCTTACATTTAGTTCCTTAGCTTCAATACCTTAAAATTATAGATCAGAAAGCATATGATAAAAAAAGGAAATGCTTTTTTTTTCTATTGAATGGGTCCAGATAGCTTATATTAAATATATTTGGGGGAAATAAGATTATTAAATTTTGAAATCACATTTACTCCTGAATTTCAATAGCTGTTGTGGAGGAGAAAGACCTACATTTCATCGAGGTAAATAAAATGTTGGAGAAAGTAAGAGCGTGCTTTTCAATGTTTATTTTTGATGGTTTTGTGTAAATGAAAGGTAGAGTTGGTCATCCACAAAGGCCAAATCAATCCCATAATGTAATTTGAGAGTGAAAAAATGAATGAATATATGTATGAACAGTCAGCTGTGAACTCTGCCAAGACAATTAGGAGTTGAAGGTTATGCCATTTATCATTGAAAATAGAATTTCTTTTCTGATTTTCAATAAGGTCTGGATTCTTTGGCCTCAATATTCAGACATTTTGGCATTCAGAGTATCGGAAAGAATGACCTTGGCCATGGAATGCCTGCTATATATCATTTTTCCTGGATGCACAACAAAGTCTCAGACCCCTGACCCAGACTGGACAATACCAATAGACAGTCTTCCTATACCAATTCTGAAGGCATCTTTGTAAAGTGACACTTTGGTATTATACTGAAAATCCAGCTTATTTTTTTAATTTGAGTAAGATTATTTTAGTCATTTTCAAGATATTTAAACTATGAACAAGAATATTGTCAGATCCACATTATAGAACTTGTGAGTAATGCATATTCAGCATCGGTAATGGAGTGTTGCAATGCTTACGTGACAGGTAAATGATATTTTGGAAAACAAATTCCCCTGATTCAGTGATTGCCCAGACTTAGTGAGAAAAGTCTTCTCTTTCCCTGCCTTTATTCAACTTGTCCTGTAATGTTTGGTTCAAGGGTTGCCATGAGAGTTCATAGGATCATAAGAGACTTTAGTGGTCTTCCAGTCCAATTTCCTCATTTCATCAATAAAGAAACTGAAGTCTGCAGAGTTTTAAGTAATTTTCCTGTGGTCTCACAGGTAGTAAGGGTCTTCTGTAGACTATAAACCCATATCATCCTATCTCCCAACCCAAATCTCTATCCACCACACCACACTACTTTTCTAATAAATTACAGAGTAATCATCCTAATGATGAAGAACATATGGTATACTGATTTTCCTCTTTATCTCTGTCTGTCTCTGTCTCTGTCTGTCTCTGTCTCTGTCTCTCTCTCACTGTATCTCTGTTTTTCTTTTCTGTATCTGTCTTCCTCTGTGTCAGTCTCTATCTGTATCTCTCATTGTGCTTCTCTTCTTTTCTTCATTCTCTGCCTTACTTCTATCTATCTTATAGCTTATAAACCACTTAACTTAAAAGACCACCACCAATTGGGGGTATCCAAATCTGTCAATATTCAGTCTTACCCTGTGATGTCTGCTTTCTCACATCTTTGTAGATACCCCTTCTATTGATGCTGATCACAATCCCTCTATGCCATCCACCCTGTGGGACTTTTTACAATATCTGAAAATATGTTATATGTTTTATATTCTTCATCAGTCGACACTTAGGAATTTCAGGTTCTCACTGCTAGGTCTATATCACAAAGACAGAAAATGGAAAAAAAAAGACCTATTTGTAGTATATATATATATATATATATATACACACACACACACATATACACATATATATATATACATATATATACAGAGAGGGAGAGAGAGAGAGAGAGAGAGAAGAGAGAAGCTCTTTTTTGTGGTGGCTAAGAATTGGAAATCAAAGAGGTGCCTGTCAATTGGGGAATAGTTAAGCAAGCTGTGGTATATGATGGTCATGGAATATTATTATACTATAAGAAATGACAAGAAGGATGATTTCAAAGAAACCTGGAAAGACTTACATGAACTGATGCTGAGTGAAGTGAGCAGAACCAAGAGAACATTGTACACAGATATTGTTTAATGAAGAACTGTGAATGACTTAGCTGTTCTTAGCAATGCAACAATCTAAGATAATCAGAAAGGGCTAGTAATGAAGCATACTATCACCTTCAGAGAAATAACTGATATTTATTGAATGCAGACTGAAGCATGCTGTTTTTCACTTTTTTTCCTTTATTCAAGTCTTCTCATACAAAATGACTAATATGGAAATGCGTTATATAAGTGCACATGTATAACCTATGTTTGATTGCTTACCGTCTCAGGGAGGGGGGAGGAGAGGGAAGGAAAGAGGGATAGAATTTGGAACTCAAAACTTTAAATGAAAATATTAAAGATTGGGAAAAAAGAATTTCAGATTCTTATATATATTATGCTGTACTATTTTTTCCTTAGTCTCTCAAAATGTGTATCTCCATCCTAATTTAACTACATAAATTTTCCTAGAAGATTCTCCTTTTCAGAGTCATCAAACACCTGTGTATCTCATCAGGATGCAGAATAAGCTGGATATATTTTGATATTATATCTTAGTAAGAGGTACTCTCAGTCTCCTGAGCCTTTTGGATTTGATTGTGTGCTCTACCTACCTCATAAGAGTTACCTTAATATGATTCCTTTAGAGAATCAAATTGCAGATGAATAGATCCTGGTCCATTTATGCTGTAACATTAACCCTGGAAAAAAAACAGCACTTCCAAAGATAGATGCTCTCTTAAAATTGAAATAGAAATCCTCAGCAAATTTCAAAGAACTTCAGAAGACCCTGGAATGATATCTATCTATCTTTCTATCTATCTATCTATCTATCTATCTATCTATCTATCTATCTATCTATCTAAATATATACATATATATGTATGCATACATATTTATATAGAGACACACATGCATCTGTCTGTCCATACATACATACACATATATATTCATATCCACATCCATACTCAAATCCATATTTATATACACATATGTATACATATATATGTTCTTAGTTTTACTAAATGAAATATAATTGACTTCTTATATGGTAATAGAATCAAGTCAACAATCATTAAGTTTTACCTCTGTGCTTCATGCTGTACTAAAGCCAAAGAAAGACCAAAAGCCCCTGCCCTCATATTCTAGTGAGGGGACAATATACAAACAACTATGAAAAGAAAAGATATGTACAGACAAAATTGTAGATGATTTCAAAGGGAAGGTACAGTCATTGAAACATGGTAGCTTTAATACAATAGTAACTAATTTTAAAAAAGGAATTTTGAAAACACATAACAGACATTAAATTATTTTAAATGAATCTGAATTAAATTCTGAAAAATGTCAAATCAACATTCTATAAATCAATCTGTGTATGCTAATTTTAAAACATGAAACAGTTCTTGCTATCAAGAAGTTTATATTCTATTAGTATGACATGTTTATACAAAAGTATGCATAAGATACATATATATGTGTATATATATACAAACATACATACATACATATGTGTATATATATATACAAACATACATACATACATACATACATACAACTGTGTGTGTGTGTGATTTCTTTGATGAGGGAGGACTAGTATATTTTAAAAAAATTAAGGACAGAAAAAAAAACACTTCTTCAATTCATTAATAAAAAATTCTATGGTAAGAGAACTGGATTCAGTCATCGAGCCTGCATTTTAGGTCTCCGTTAAATCTCCAGGACCAATTGAACTGCTTCACTTGAGTGCCACAGAGATCCGAGAGGCCCACAGATTTATTCTTCTCCAGTTCATTTTCAAAGGACATTTTGTGAAAGAAAAATGTCTCTTATGAACATAGTCACTTAAAAACAAACAAGCAAACAAAAACAGAGAAAGCTTGAGTTCTATATAGACAGAACAGTTCCTAATCAATGTCAAGTACTCAAGTACCTAGTAGCCTTACTCTTGTTATCCCCACAGATTTTTAATTAGAGTAATTGTTATGGAGTCTTGATGGAGTCATTTATCTATATAATGAATATAAAGTGGAGAAGACCATTACTGCTTAGATGAACAGATTAATCGGAAAGACTGCATTGGTAATAATTAAGAAGAAAAAAGCGACCAGTGGAACAAATCATTAAGTTGGAGTGGAGACTCTTTCTCCTTGGGGAATCTTCAATATGACAGAGCTTTCATGTCGCAAGAGGTTGAGGGTACTGCTGTTTTGGGTTAGCAATTCATTTGTTGGTGCCTTTAATTTATCCAGATTTTTTAATACTTTACTTAATGAATCGCATTAAAGCTGTAACATACCAAATTTGGATTGGAGAGCTGCTAATGTGAAGGTGTAGCATTGTAGTGTCATTCTGATGTTTTCCCTTTGCAAGTTTTTAGTAATTATATGCTTCACTTGCTATTTAGTCTTATAATTACTATGAAGGTGATTATATCTCATCTTTCTTGCATTTTAAAAGATAAACAGTTGTAGGAAGTAGGGAGGCATCATTCTGTTGCACCTAACCAATGAAATGATGCTAATTATTATGGTTCAGTGTTTAGGCTGATTGGGCAGAGCATGAAGGAGAAAAGAATCCAATGCCCCTTTTATAATTCTTAAATTGCTAAAATTGATTTAATTGGTACCTGTGAATCCCACCCAAACCATACTTATCTTTAAAAGGTTAGCATCGAAAATAATTCAGAGGTGATACAATCAAATCTATGACATGTATGATAGTATCCTCTATAATGGTCATCTGGGCTTTTCTTAAGAGTTTGGAGCTTTGAACAATCTACTAGCTCCTTAGGTGGCCCGCTCCCACTTTTGAACTTCTGTAATTTTAGCAAAGTGCTTTCCTCGTGCAGAAGAAGAGTTTGTAATTTTTGCCCATTTCTCATCTGAATAAATCAATTTCCTGTTCCATTAGATGACCTGTCAAATATTGGATTCAATTCAATTTGATTCAGTTCAGCAACCTGAATTTACCAAGTATTGACCATGTGTAGGATACCTGGTTAGGAACTAGAGATACAAAGAGGAAATTAAAACAGTTCTTACCACTAATTCCATTCAATTAAATATAATTTCAAAAGCATCTATTATTCTGTATTGTGCTTACAATGTGTCAGACATCTTTGTATAGATGCTGGGAATACAAAGACAAAAAAAATTAAACAATCTCTGCTTTCAATGGATACACATACTAATGGGGAAATATAACACACCCACACAAAAAAATACAAAGGATCTAAAGTGGAATATAGTGTAATGTCATTGATTAATAAAACATTAACAAAGTACAGAACTCAAGAAAGCTGTCCTATAGTATGTGGTACTTCAGCTACGGTTTTCATGACAACTATCATTTCCCTTCTAATTCTCTCTGGTGCCAACTACAAGTCTCCAGTTCTTTCAATTGATCTTTGCATAAAATGTTTCCCGGTCCATTTACCACCTTGCCCACCATCCTTTAGTGTCTCAACCTTCTTTATAGTCCTAATTTTCACCTGTATTAGCTATGCAGCATTGGATGATCCAGTGATCCAGTAAGGCTTCCTTTTTTCCATCTGTCTAATGAGGTGGCTGGACTAGATCTTCTGGAGAATACTTTTGAGCTCTAGCATTTATTTATTGTATTACTTTCATCCTTCCCTCCAAAGAAATACCAATTATAATAGGAACTTATTTTGTGATTGACACTACACAGATTTAGATAAATAAAATCAGTTCCAAAATTTCTTATTAGAGACCTCAACCAAAGGCAATTTTTATATATCTATCAGAACATAAAAACATTACTAAAATGAAAATACAGATTTCTCTTTGAAAGGAGTGTACTTTTTTCACTTTGGTTGTCATAGTATATTATTTTACTCTGACTGCATTGAAAATATCCTCAGCCAGAAGACCTTGAAATATTTACATCTTTATTCATTCCCTGCATACTGTTACTGGAAGGAATGGCTATTCTGTTTGTTCAGATCATGTCTATTCTGGAAAGTTCAAGTGAATAATTAATATCATTTAAGGTTTCATTGAAGGGACGGAGGTTACTTAACCTAGAAAGGGGGAGGACTAGACAAAATAGTCTTTACTTTTTTGAAGAAATATATGGAAAATTGATTTGATTTCTTGTGATTGGTCCCAGAGGGGAGGGTTGGGAGCAGTGGGTGGAAGCTTTAGGGAGAATTTTTTTTTAATTTAATTTTATTTTTTATCTTTATTTGTGTATCCTTTATTTTATTTTATTTTTTATCTTAAGCTAAAGAAAACCTTCCTAAAATGTAGATCTCTCCTAAAGTAAGATGCTTTGGATTGGGAAGTTGGGACTTCTGTCCAACCGGAGGTTGGAGCAGAGACCAGACAACCTCTTTCAGGTATGTCAGAGGAATGATTCCTGTCCTGGGCTTGCCATGTCCTAGATTCAACCCCAGAGAATTCTGCAAACATTTCTCAAGTCAGTCACTGTGGCCACTAGTGGGGATAGAAGGACCAAAAGCAAACCAACACATTGAAAAAATACCTGTCCCCAAGGGTGTTTGGAGATGATATTGCTCTGCATAGTTTCAGAGGTGTCACTCAATGATATTGTAATAAATTTTTCTTATACAAGATTCCATTACGTTATAGATTTCGCTACACGCCTACTCAAATCATATGTGTTTGTGATCCAGATGTATATATTGATACACATCCATTTATATGTTAGTGAAATGCATTTGGGCAGCTAGGTGATGTTGTGGATAGAGTGGCAGGCCTGAAGTTAGGAAGGCTCATCTTCCTGACTTCAAATCTGGTCTCACACACTTACTAGCTGTGTGACCCTGGGCAAGTCATTTAATCCTGTTTGCCTCAGTTATTCATCTACAAAATGAGCTGGAGAAGATAAACCATGGAAGTTTCTCTGCCAAGAAAGCTCAAATGGGGTCATGAAGAGTCAGACGTGATTGAAATGACTGAACCAATAGAAGGAACCAACAGATTACTAGGTTCAGTAAGATGAGAGTAGGGAGATCTTAAACACACAGATAGATGAGAAGCCTATCCATGTATTTAAAGGAATGGGCAGCATAGGATGCAGTAGAAACAACCTGGGATTTGGAGTCATACTCTGACATTAATAATTCATGTCACCTTAGGCAAATGGAATCCAAATTGAAATCATCCAATTGAAATCGGTGAATCCTAAGGTCATTAATTAGCACATGTGCAAGCTTAGGTATCATCTGGCCCAACCAGCCCCATTTTGCAGATAAAGAAACCTAGACCCATAAAGGGTTAAAGTTAAGTAAATTATTCAAAGTCACACAGGTAGAAAATAGCAGAGTGGGTATGAAATTCAGTTTTTATAACTCCAAATTTCTCTCTCTTTCCAGTGTAGCACATTGCTTGGAATTTTCTTACATAAAACATGTTGAGTTTAGCCTGGATGTCTACCCAAGCTCTAAATATATTGATCTAATGTGAGGGGGTGAATGCAAGGTACTGGTTGAAGTGCTGGACTTAGGGTAAGGATGCCTGGGTTCCAATCTCCTCCTGTAGCCCACAGCTCTAAGTCTATCTTCCCATGAGCCTATTTGCTATTTGATGATGGAGAAACTTGCTGTGAGAGTTTCAATTTTCTCTGCTGGAAAATAAGGACGACAATGACTGTAGTCCTTCCCTCGAAGAGTTCTGGGCAGAAAGATAGTCTGTGAGTCATAAAGCACTAGAGACATGTAAACTAGTATTATTTTATGCCTCGATGTAATGATGAGTCATAGAGACAATATTTGATTCTCTTTTTCACTTTAATGGTGTTTTTCTAATTACGTAAATGGATAATAAGGCAGCAACCACAAATAAAGGGAAACGTGTTCCCTTTTCCTTGTCTCTTCTCTGCTGGTGAACAATTGCCATAGAATGCTGAAATTGTTGACGAGGACATTTTAATTGATTGATAGCTTTGATGAAGCTCATTTTCCAGAGTGGAGATGCTAAAAAACTCAGTCCTTCCTCCCCCAAAAATCGCAGCCTTGTGTTTGTTAGTCAATTTAGTAAAGGTTGTATGGGGGGGTGGTGTTTGCTGCAAGACTGTCCTGTTCAAAGTTTTTAAAGAGTAGCATGGCGAATTGATTCTAAGAAACAGAAGCAAAATTAAAGAACAAACTTGAATTGAGTGGGTCACCATAGGGCTGCTGGAACTCCGGAGCTCTTCTTACTGAACTGTGGGAGATCTTGTTATTCGTCCTTCTTGTAAGATTCAAATTAGCTTCATTTTTACTGAATTCAGTGGCCAGGATGCTTTGCAAAGGTTTGGATTTTGTTTTTATTCTTCTTTTCCTCTATTTCCTTTTATGCTTCAATTTGAGGATTGATCTGTACTCAAGTGAATTTCTATTTATCACAGGGAGCTTTTGAAGAGATAGTATAATAAACAGATAGAGGAATAATGCCCAGTCCAGTTTGGTATACCTAGCAAGTACTCAATAAAATCTATACCCCTTTTTCTTTTTTAGGAAAATTCTATTTATCTAACTAGCTAGCTATAGCCCTCTATTTCTGATTTGCTATTTATTCCACGCAGGGGCTAGATATGGCAGATATTGTCATCTCCTTTCTATTAACGTGAAAGTAGAAGTTCCTAGAAAATTCAGAGAGTTGCCCATGGCCAGACAAGTAGTAAGTGTGGGTAGTGGGGTTTTAATAAAGACCCCTCCAAACACTCATTCTAGCACTCTATTATGTCACACATAGGCTCGCAATAATAGCTGAAAATAATATGAGAGGATAATAGCTAAATAACCTGATAATCACATCAAACTCACATTTTTGGACAGAAACAGTAGATAAGAATTAGCTGAAGAGAATGAAAAAGAAACTTTTTTAGCATATGAATGGCTACAGTCTCTTACCAAGTTTATAGTGCATGTGCTATGAATTATTTTTAAAATCGTTACAATTCAATGTGCTACAGATGAACAAGGACTTTCCATTATTTTAAGATTGTTTGTTGGGCTAGGGTTTCTATTAAAGCCAGCTTATAATTGTTCAGGAACCAATTTATTAACTGTCAGCATTAATGTAATTCTTACAGAAACAGAACTTGGGGTTGTCATTAACAAGGTCACGGGTAAGATTCATTTCAGGTGGATTTGAACATCTCCCTCTCTGAGCTGCCTCCGATTGTCATAGGTGGAAGTGTTAACTAGCGAAGCACATACTGGAACTGGACAGTGAAAGAACTTCCTAAATCACTTAATTTACTTGGAATAATTCATTAGCTAATATTTTTCACCCATGACAGTCACAGGTAAATCCCAGAATGGAACTGCTAATTAAAGTTTCAAGATGAAGGGAAGTTAGTCTTGAAAAGCCAGACTAGCCCTGGTAGCTCTGAGGGAAAAGTCAAGTCCATAAAATATTGGTATTCAGTTGTGGAGAAAGAGGACTTAAATCCATGACCGCTGGCTGGTGTTTGGGATCAGGAGTGACCATCCTTTGGTCTTCCCAGCCGAGGGCAGTGACACCTTTGATATATTGTTGAATCTTTTCTAAGAGTCCCATATTTTGAGGCTAAACCTGAGCAGCGTTTGTCTTTATTAATCTGAAGACCTTATCGTGGCCTGCCAGCCCTGAATCACAGGCTCTCAGAGATGGGAAGGACATCAAATATCACTGGGTACAACTGCACCAGAATAAGGATTCTCCAACAACCTGTCACTCAGGCTTTACTTGAAGATGTTCAGTGAAGAAGAATAGTCTGAACTGTTAGAAAGCTGTTATGGTTGTTGTTATCACAGTGAATTGAAATCGGATTCTCTGAAGTTTCTACCCATCACTCCTTCTTCCAAGCAAAACAAATCACATTACTTTCCTATGTGAAGTCTTTTAGGTGCTTAAATATGGCTGTCATATGCCCTGTGTCTTTCTCTGTTTAGGCTAATCATCCTCGATTTCTTCAACCACCCCATAGGGAATCGTCCCTGGTCTAAGGTGTCTTTGACATTTTTGGTTGCCCTTCCCTGGACAGTCTTCAGCTTATCAATGTCTTTCTGAACATTTTGTACCCAATCAGGTCTAATAATTCAAGTGATTTTGTCATATGGATTCTAGGCTATAGAAAAGCCTTCTCAATGACTTTCCTGATCTCCTCAACTGCTAGTGCCTTTCCCCCAACAATATTGTATTTAGCTACTTCATATTTATTAATTTTATTGAGTATATATTTACATATGTATCTGTGGTCTTTTCTACCAGAATAGAAAAGTCAGCTCATTCAGAAAAGAGATTGGTCCATCATTATTTTTTTTCTTTCTATTACCAATATATGGTGCAATGCCTGGCACATAATAGGTGCTTAATAAGTGCTTCTAGATTAATAGATGGATGGATGGAAGGGTGGTGTATTCCGTAATACAATAACCATCTCCATAGGGTTTTGTTTTCTTCTATAATTCATTTTTTATAGAGCAAACTTTTCTCACTTCTATGGGTGATAGTTGGAGGATTCATCATTTACATCAAGATCTAAGTCCACAAAGCAGCGATGTCTTTTTTTTTTTTTTTTTTTTTGGCTAGGCAATGGGTTTAAGTGACTTGCCCAGGGTCACACAGCTAGTAAGTGGTATGCATCTGAGGCCGGATTTGAACTCGGGTCTTCCTGAATCCAGGGCTGGTGCTCTATCCACTGCACCACCTAGCTACCCCCAGTGATGCCTTCTTTTAAAGCTCCAAAACTCTATTCTTGTTATCCCACACAAAATCAAGCCTGCTTCCCGTTTCCATCTTTACGCCAAGTTTGGATTTCTATAAGCATCTCTCTTGCAATGTTCAGTTTTCAGACATTAAATTGATACATAAACTAGAACTGGTGAAAATCAACCAACCAACCAACCAACATCTATTAAATATTACTATGTGCCAACCAGTCACTGCAAATACAAAGCTCAAAGTAAATCATTTCCTTCAATCAAGGAACTGTCATTTGGTTATGAGAAACTATAGGTAAATAGATAGATAGATATAGAATGAATATGGAACTTTTTCTCTATATATGTGTACATATGTAATATGCACATGTACACATATATATATATATTCCTTTATTTTATTTAATATATACAGATATATGAAATAATATGCTGAATAAATAATTTTATTTCAAATTTATTGTCTAAATTCAAGACAAGTAAAATTTGTTTCTCCCAGAAGGGTGAAGAATAAGGACACATTGGGAAATGTGGGTGATATAAAACAAAATATCAATAAAATTTATTTTAAAAGACTCCCTGCTATACTATACAGTCCTTGAAGAATGGTTCCATGACTTCTCTTACTATAGGCCAGTCCACTGTCAGAGTGACCATGTATTGAGGGAGACAGCTTGCGGTGAGTCATTAGAGGGGTTAGATACTGCCCTGTTTGTTACCTAGATTGGGAGCAGCGTGGGGCACTAGACAGAATTCCCGATGTTGTCAGGATGAGCTGGGTTCATTCCCTTTTCTACACATCCTAATATACGGAGAGCGGATCTCAGTGCCAGCAAGAGCTGGGTTTATGTCCTTCTCTGACTCATATAAGGTGCCTGACCAAGGACAGTCACTTAGCATCTCCAGGCTCTAGGAACCTCACTAAGTTGATAAGTTATGGAAAAGGTGCCAACTTGCATTGCATTGCAATCCTCACCAAAGCTCCCCACCCCAGTGAAATCACAGCTCCCGTCCCTGACTCGGTGGATTTGGCTGAGGCACTTAACAGCTGTGTCCTTAAAGCAACTCACCATTAACTGATTTGTGGAAAAATAAGGGGCAGGAGTTCCCATACTGGGAGTTATCCACGTTGACTGAGTAAATCACAGAACTTTCGAATATTTGGTTTGTTATTATTCTGTTGTGTCCAACTCTTCTTGACCCGATTTGGTGTTTTCTTGGCAGAGATACTAGAGTGGTTCGCCATTTCCTTCTCCAGATTATTTCACAGATGAGAAACCAGAGCAAACAGGGTTGAGTCGCTTGCCTAGGGTCACACAGCTAGTAAGTGTCTGAGGCCAGATTGGAACTCAGGAAGATGAGTCTTCCCGACTCCAGGCCTGGCACTATCTCCACTATGCCACCAAGCTACCACAGAACATTTGGTAGTGGTGATTTAAAAAAAAAAATAGCAAAGGGCAGCTAGGTGGTGCAGTGGATAGAGCACCAGCCCTAGATTCAGAAGGACCTGATTTCAAATCCGACCTCAGACACATAACACTTACTAGCTGTGTGACCCTGGGCAAGTCACTTAACCTCATGCCTAACCAAAAAAAAAATATCAAAGAAGCTAGATGAAGATGTGATCATGATAGGAGAACATAGCTCAGAGACCTTGGGCAAGTCATTGAATTTCTCTAGGCCTCAGTAAAAATAGGGGGTTAGGGTTGATTACCTCCAGCTCTGGATTATCTTTAATGCTCTATTTGCCTCTTTCCTTCCTATGTGAGCCATTAGACAATAAGTTCAGAATCTGTAAATATAGACCTTTATAAATGGTTTGTTACAATTCTGTGTAAAATTAAATTTATGCACAAATTTACTCCTCCCCCCAAAAAATCAACAACAACTTGATAATCCATAATTGCTGCATGAATATTAATTAGTGGCAAATTTCTAAGATTTTCTGAGTAGGTCAGACTAGTGGACATCAGGAATCCAGACATTTTTAGCAGGAGAGTTTCAAATTGTTCTATGATTTTAAAGGGCACAGATATTAATATTAACAGATCATATAAAAGAACATGGGGGAAGCTCACTGTTGATGGCATTCAATATCCAGTAAGTATTCAGATATGGTCAGAATCAAATTGAAAGTTTTAAGGTTTTCACTATCTTCTCTGTCAAATATTATTTACTGGATTTTCAATCCTATCTTTGATTACAAAATCCCTAAGGCAGTGATTTCATTGTATTTACTGGTGTCCCTTTACACTCCCCTTCTCTTCTGACACATCTTAGACACATTACGCCTTTGCACAACATTTTCTATAGAGTAGGTGCCCCAGAGTTATTTACTGATGAATGAATAGGTGTATTTACACGGTCTTATTTGGGCACTCCTAGAATTGAATTTGGAGATTGATACTGATGTTGCTTGATAAGTCCCATATTTGTGGAAGCCAATCCTGAGTCAGGTTCTTCTGATCATTTTTTGTCTCTCTTCTAACAGTATGCCTAAAGAAAGGAACACAACCCCATGGGATTGACTGTCCTTGGCCCTAGCACCTGCTCTGTTAGAGGGATTGCTATTTACTTCAGAGGAAGCATTTGAGCTCTACAAACAGGATGATGTATTATTAGATCATAAGCAAGAGTCAAAATGGCCTGAGTTCAAACTCTATCTCAAGAAGTTCCTAGCTGTGTGACCCTGAGCAAGTGACCTTAACCTCTATGTGTCTGAAGTGAATCTGTAGGAGTTAGTTAAAAAGTCATGGATGCATTGTCATCTGCATTAGTGGAGGGAGTCTCTTGCCCTGCCAAAATTACTGATCATTCATGGCTTCCCAATGGCGAGCAAAGTAAAAGACTCTTGCCTACTTCATTTTTTCCCCATATTGATTTAACAACTCCCCACCACTTACACATAGGCATTTAGATCTTAGTTATGATGTAGGAAATGTTTTATCCTTAGTGTTTCCTAAAGTAATCATTTAAGAGTTATCTTTGTGCTTTATGTTGAATCTCCTGTATCCATCCCACCTTGATCTCCCGGTGGGAGGTTCCATTATACAACCATCTCTCTATACAGACACAGAGCCTCTCTCCAAAGTTCCTTTATCCACTAATCAATTCTGCTAGGGCCTTAAAAAAGAAATTATTTTATGCACAGCTAGATAATAAAATGAAAGAAATACAAACAAAGCACAACAAAAATCCAGCCTTTCCAGTTTGACAGAAAAATCAGGAATTGAATGGGAATCAGGATAACTATTATTGCTAAAGTATTAATGTCATTCTAAATGGCAGAACTGACATAATATAACTGCCATTCCTACCTACGCCCGGAAGTTTGATCTGTTGAATTTATAGCCCATAAGACTAAAGACACTCATGGCCTCAGAACAATTGTAAGAGGAAATGGGTAATTGCCCCTAATGGCAATGCCATTGATTGACTTGGGTAGGGGTAAAGCAACCATCAATAAAAACATAATCATAGTACATGATCAGAGTGGAAGAACATTATTATGATCTGGTCATTATTAAGAAGGAGCTGAAAATTCAAATAAATGAGAGAGAGAGAGAGAGAGAGAGAGAGAGAGAGAGAGAGAGAGAGAGTTGAGAGATTGACATTTTAAAGTAAAAAGGGTAGAAATATAAAAGAAAAAATGATTTGTACAGAGGAGGAAAACTAGGAAGGTGAGAGGCTTTGAGATCATGCCATATGAGGCCAGGCACTGAGAGCATTTAGCCTGTAGAAGAGAAGACTGGGAAAGGGTGTATATAAGCTATCTTCAAGGTAATGGCTTCTAAATTCTCTTTCGGCTTGACATTTAGAATTCCATGATTCAATTATAATTTAGAAGAGAAATTAGCCTATTTCTGTTTGGCCTCAGAGGGGAAAACCAGGGACAAGGACTGAAGCTTAAGAGGCAAAATTAGGCTTGATGAAAGAATTTATTTTTTAGCAATCAGACCTAACATAAAGTAGGATGGAATGTTTCAGGAATTAGGAGGTTCTCAGGATGGCTTCTGTCAACAGGTGGAAAGCTAATTGGCAGGTATTTTGTAGGGAAGGAAGTTCTGGGACTGGACTAGAGGGCCGCTAATGGCCTTTCCAACTCTGAGATTCTATTATTCTATTAAGCAGTCAGATTGTTTACCTCTGGTATGAACAAAATGCTTCTGGGATTTGACAAGTAGGGAAGAGGACCACCTACGCAGATGATGTTTTCTTAGTTGACTTAATCCTTTCAGGTGGAACTAAAGAGTGCAGTAATGCCAGATATGCCAACATTGCTTTTATTGAAATAACAAAGTGGTTGCGGGTATTTTTTTTTCTTATAGTGATGTAGTGGAAAGGCTGCAGGTATCAGAACAAAAGGTCTGGATACTCTAACTCTTACTAGCTGAGTAATCCTGGATAAGTCATCAACTTTCTTTGAGACTGTCTTCTCAATGAAATTGGAATAATACAATTTGTACTACTAACCCCAATAGGTTATTTTAAGGTAAGAGTTTTTAAATCTTTAAAATATTGTGTAAATGTGAGCTATTATTTTATTAATAACAGTACTAATAACATTTCACTGTCTAAAGAACTTGTTTATTTCTTTGTCGAGTTAAATAGAAAAAAAAGTAAGAAAAATGCAAAAAAACCAATCTTGATCATTCAAATCAATTCATTTCAATTAAATATAACAGATGTTTTCTAAAAATGTGCTGGCTAAAGGCAGGCAAAATCTCATAGGGAAAAAAAGGAGCTGATTTCAAAGTCAGGGAGGCCTGGGCAAAAATTCTGCCTCAGACATCATGGCTGTGTGACTATGGGCAAATAGCGTAACCTCTCAGGACTCTAGGAAACTCTCTAACACTGTACATCGCAGAGACATTATTGTTATTGATCTGCAGCAGTAGAAGTAGTTTCTTTACTTGTGAGTTGTTTACACCAACAAAAGCCAAGGTGCAGGACCTACCCAGGCCCTGCCCTATGGAAAAGTCACTTTGTTAGATGGACTGAAAAGAGACTGAAAAATTAGAAGCCACTGACACCACGATTTGTCTCGAGAGACCTAAGGAAGCAGTATCAAGCCTGTTTCTCATGCCAGTCTCCTCATTAGTAGGGAATGATCACCTGATGCTTTATGCCTATGTAAGGGGACAAGTTGGTAAAAGCTTGGGAAAGGAAGGATCAGAGGTCTTTGATATTTCAGTTTCAAGAACAGACAGACCTTCAGGCTCTTCTCAAGGTGATGATCCTAAAAGGAAAAAAAAAAATCCAAAGTCTGGAAACTTCCCAAAGAGCCTAGAACTGTGTGTGTCCTCTCCACGCCAGAAGCCAGGAGATCTTGGACAGCTCCTCTCTTAGTCCTCAGTCTGCATATGAGGACCTTTAGACCCTAAGAGGTGTAAAGACTACGAATGTGCAGCAGAACAGGTAGCAGAATGCACTGCTTTCTTTGGAACTCTTGTACACATTCATTTGAATTTTTGTGTCTTAAATACCTGTACCCATTTACTTGGGTTACACTGTTGCAAGTGAACTAGGAAACAACAAATTAAGACATAACCAAACAAAGAAACAAAGATAAAAAAAAAGACATAAACAACAAAAGGAAAGAAGCCGTCACTTACTGTTTCTTTGATGATTCAGAAGGTACCTTTGGGTTCTTCATGTACCTTAGGTAATTATTTGGAGACTGCAATACACCATTTTACATTAACAAAGTATAGAAGAACAGGCTGAGTCATTCCTGCCTTTACATAATTCTTTTTTTCTTTGTTTTTCATTCTTTTTTTCCTGTTTTCCTTCTTTCCTTCCTTGCTTCCTTCTTTTACTTCTTTTTCCTCTTCCTTCTTCTTCCTCTTCCTTGCTTCTTCCTTCCTTCCTTCCTTCCTTTACTTTCTTTTCTTCCTTTCTTTATTTTTCTTTCTTTATTTCTTTCTTTCTCTTGCCTACCCCCTCTTTCCCCTTCTACCTTTCTTCCAACCTTTCTTTTCTTCTTTCTTTCTTTCTTCCTCCTCCTCCTTCTTCTTCATCTTCGTCTTCATCTTCATCTTCTTTTTTCTTCCTCTCCTCCTACTCCTCTTTCTCCTTCTTCTCATCAGAGATTATTTACTTACTATTTGTCACTTTTAAAGATAAAGAATAAAGTACTTATAAAAAAAAGAAAAAAAATGTTTATTTGTGCCTTCTGGTGTCCAGAAAGGATTGACCTAAATTATCTCTATGGTCCCTTGGAGGTCTAAATACCATGATCCTCTGTTTCCACCTAAAGGGTAACAATGCAAAACAAGGAAGACAATTTTTCATGCAGTATTTTTTTTTCTTAAACTATTCTTCTTTGTTACTTGTCATGACCATCTCTTTGTTGCATAACTTATTTTAACTTACTTTATAAATCCAAATACGCTATAAAATATCTGGAATGTGCTGACTGGATTCCTGGATGTCTAAGTATTTTCTAAAGTACTCTGCTTTGAATTTTAAGATGCACATTTTTGACATGTAGGAATGATAATATCTCTTCCATTATTTTATTTCCAGTATCACTGCCAAACAAAATAATCTAATAATCTCAGTTATTCTGCTAAATTTCTTTCTGCAAAATAGGGAAGTCAATTTGGCCTCCACTAATTCACAATTGTCACAATTCAGAAAGAGATAGACTGAAAATCACATTTGAATATGTTCAGAACTGATGAGAAGGGTGTTGGCTAAGCAGATAAATGCTATGAATAAGATTTCCAAGGAGATATTGAAACTACTTACGATACCAAATTGATTTAAGTCACTTCATTTACATATAACATATGGATTAGAAATCAGTTTTACCTTCATATAAGGATTTCTACTAGGTAGTACTTCATTAGTATTGTTCACATTACTTCAAATTAGTGAAATGGAATTTTTGAAGATTTTGTTCTTCAGATGATTTATTGATTTAACCTGGACCATTTGGTTAGTTGAAATTAGGTTCTTCTTTCTTTTTCTTTTGCCAGTGTTGTTATTAGGAATAGAATATAAGCTCCTTGAGGATAGAAACTATCAAATTTCTGGGATTTTGTGTTTGGCACATTAACTTGCACATAGTAGGTACTTAATGGATCTACGTGATAGAAGAAGAAATTGAATGGAGAGTAAGGATATTGGAGATACTCGAGGGAAAATGAGAAAGTGAGAAAATTTGTAGGATGACAGGGTATTGGGGAGAGAGAAGAGGGACACACTCATACACACACACACACACACACACTGATATGAGGAATATTGAATAGGGGTGATACAAAGAATTATATTGCCATTAGGAAAAATTGAGAGGAAAGAATAATTTTGCTTTGGGAATTGTTAACTTCTGGGATCAACAAGATATTCAGGCAGAATTTTCCAGTACATACTTGGAAATGTTGGGCTAGAAGTAGTAAGAATATGTTCAGGCTTGAATTATAGATTTGGGAGTCACCCACAGAGAAGTGATGATTGCAAATTTGGAAGTATATGAGAATCCCATGCCTGGAATTATCTTCCCCTTTATCTCCTTCCTGACTTCCTTGGCTTCCTTCAAGTCCCAGAGAAAACCTCACATTCTCCTCATCTTCCCTCATAAAGCTAGTGCCTTCCTTCTGTTCGCAATCTCCAATTTATCCTGTATGTATTTTGTTTGAACATAGTTGTTTGTCTGTTGTCTTCCACATTATGCCATGAGCACTTTGAGAGCAGGGACTCATCTCCCTCTTTTTATTATATCCCCATCACTGAGCACAGTGCCTGGCGCACGGTGCCTGGCACACAGTGCTCAACTTGGCCAAAGAGAAGAGAAGACAGGGCTGAAAAAATATATTAATGAGGTAAGAGGACTTAATATGACATAATGGCAATACACGTTGTGTTCACCATCATTGAAGTCAACGGAAGAGTAAACACTGGGGAAGAAAGGGATGTTTGATATCATCCAATCTTCAGAGAAGGAAGATATGGGCCAAGAAAAGATTGTTTGATTTGGGAACGAAGAACTGATTGTGAGATTCATAGCAACATGTTTTGCCATATGGTGAGGGTAAGATTTTAAAAACTGAAAAGAATAGAAACAATTGCTGAATTTTTTGAACAAAGATTTGAGAAATAATGTATACACATACTTCTTTTTTAAAAATAAGCATTGTAGCTAATTGCCATCTAAAAAAACCCTCTATCTTTCTCAGTTCCTGAGAAAATTAACCTGATGACAATGGCATTTCTTGGTTAGATTCTGATCATGTAAAATTGATTTGACCTATTTGCTCCTTTCCATGTTTCTTCAGCAGCTACCTTATGTTTTTCTCCTTCAGTTTTCAACTTAGTGGGGTAAGAACTTTTCCCCTGATGCTTTATTGAAAAAGTATCATATATTCTATTCAAACCAATAATGGATTGAATAATGTATTTTTTTTTATTCTTCTCTTCTTGGAGCTTGGTGGTTACTGCTGAAATTATTAGATTTTCCTGGAAGCAACTTCCAAGTTCCTGGTAGGACTAAATTTCCTGTAGCCTCGTACCAGTAGACCAGTGCAGATGCTGATATGGCCCAACAGCTTCTTTTGCTGAAAGAGAAATTAAGGGTTAGCTGTTTGAAACCATGTATCTGTGTTGCGTGGTTAGAGAATGTGGTAAAAAAACATTTCAAAGGTAAATTCTTCTTTCTGGAGGAGAACAGGTGCAATTCAATTGATGTTTGACATTTTCGTAGACTATTTTGTTTTTCTTTGATTTATCTTTGGATTCATGACTTCAGAAAGGCATAAAAACCAAAGACATGTTCACATTAGATTTAGTTATACTTAATTCTGATTTTCTTACTTTATCCCTTCAGAAATCTATACATACATGGTGCAAGCATTGGATTTGTATTCAGAAAACTTAGTTCAAATCAAATTTCAGATATTTTAATCTGAATGACCTTGGACAAGTCATTTCCCTTCCTGTGCAACCTAGAAAATGAGTGCATTAGGAGAGATAGCCACTGAACCCCCTTCTAAGTATTAACCTATGATCCCTTCACCTTCTTCCTTCATTTTTCCCCGCTGCTTTAACATACAGTGGGAGGAAAACAAACAAAAACAAATTGGTGCAAATATCAACTGTTACATCTTGGCATTTATGAATTCATTAGAACCCAAAGTGAAGGTGGGTAAGGATTTTACCCATAATTTGGGTGCTCGGTAAGTACCCAGGAGCCTTATTTTAATGCTGTTCTCATAAAGATCCCTGATAGGGAGAGATAGGCTGAGAATGAAGTTTGTGTGGAGATTTAGTAAGTAAGTTCCTCAGAAGGAACATTCCTGGTATTCTGTAACAAAGCAAAGCAATCCAATAACCAGTCAGTCAGCATGTATTAAACACCTTCTATGTACCAGGAATTGTACTACGTATTGGTGATATAGAGCCCAAGATTTGAGAATATCTCTTCTCAAGGAATTTGCTTTCTGATGGGAAGAAAATATGTAGCTGCTGCTACTTCTCCCCCTTTCTTCCTTCTTCTCCACACCTTTGTGATTTTGAATTTTCATCCGAATTCAATGTATTTTTTTACAACCTCTAATAGTTATTTTTATCAAAAGCAGCAGAAGTCTAGTCCCTTTAATGATGAAGCATTTTTTAAAAAAAATTTTGATTTTATTTTCTTACAATTATTCCCTTTGATCATACAACTTATTATTTTTACAAGTGAAATCTCAGAATCCCATTTCCTATTCCATGGTTTATTTCTACCTGACTTGCTGCTACGCTGTTATAATCTCAGACTAATTTAAATTTATTAACTCTAGGGAATACTTAGTCCTTTATTTCCTCAAAAAGTCATTGTTAAACATTATTTAAATACAAGGAGATACAGCTCCAGGGCATTCAGAAGCGGTTTATTTAAGATTGAAAAATGCTTCTGAAAGATGGTATTGTCATTGTACAAGAATTTTAAGTGAAGCATGCAGGCAGTTTGCTAAAATTTGTCTTAGGACAACAATTCTAAATATGAAAACAAGTATACATATAGAGCTGCAGGGAAATGTCAGTATCTATTCTGTTTTCTGAAATCAATCTGGGCAGCATACAGAGCAAATTCTGGGATGAGGCATTTTGGTTACCAGATCTATTTCCACCAGCTCTTACTTGGGATAATGTAGCACTGGGCATTGATGCTTAGAATGGTAGCTCTGAGGAACTCCAGGATCCTGAAATATATTTTAAAATCTCCAAAGAAAGGCCAATTTCTTTTTAGCATATTCAAAAATAATCTTTTCTTCCTTGAGCACAGAGTATTTTTAAAAATCATAACCTATATAGAGCTTTGAATGTCAGTGTGGAATAATGGATGGAATACAGGATTTGGAATCTTCAAGACTGAGTTCAAATCTACTATATCTAATAATTATTTTTGCCCAGAGAAATGTTAGAAATAAGGCCTTAGAGAAATAAAGCCTTCTAGTTAAAAATAAAACTAAGCTCAGAGTGGGTGAAGAGTCATTAATTACACTTCTCTGGAGAGAAGCCGGCACAACGCACTTTAGTAGCACATGGGCACTGGTTCAGTGGTAGAATCAACTTTTAAACTGGTAGTAATCCATACTCCACCCATCAGGCTCCTATTGGTTTAGTTCATCTGAGTTACACCTTTCTTGGACAGCCCATCCCATGTTTGTCCACGTTCTGTTAACTCCACCCACTTCATTGGTCCCATGTTCAAAATGGCAGCTATCTCCGCCCTTGGGGTGTGTCAGTTCATATTCAATAAGCTTATTAAGCAAGTGCAGTGCAGAAAAGCCTTTGCCTTGTCAAAGCCCTGTCCTTCAACCCGGCTGGTTGCAACAGGTTTAGCCTCTAGGGCTCTTTCTGAAGGAACTAGTTGTTTATAGAAAAGTTTGAAGCACTTTCTGATTGGTTGAGGAACTATCCATAAGATCTTGGAATTTCTTATCCTGTTGCGAAAGCCTAACCCCCTAAAATCTTTCTTACAGAAAGAACCAGAAATCATAAGCAAGCATATGAATAACAGAAACTCAGCCGTTTCTGTTAACTCATAATTTCCTTTTGAACTAGATATTCTTGGAAATTAATTGTGAAGACATTATTTCCATCTTGGATACTGAACGGACATGAGTGCCATTGACATAGTCTAAATTCAGTGCCCAGGGAACATGTCCCAGTTGTCCTTCCCTAGTTAGGACTTTATTCATTTCTACAAGCTGGTCATGGGACTTTCTTGATATGTGCCTCGAGCAACTCCCTAAAATTCATCTGCTAAATCATGGATGGGGTTTGCATCAGCATTGGTGAGAAGGGATTTTCTAAGAAAAGTTTCCCAGAGTGATGAAATCATGGTTATATGGGGTACTTTTCTAACACATACAGAGTCACATTCAGAATGCTAAAACACCAGTGCAAACTGTCTTAAGGATGGGAGGGATGTGGGCCTGTTTCAAGGTAGAAGAGACATAGATGGTAAGATTGAAAGATTAGAGAAACTAACATCAAACCTAAAAGAGGTCACTGCCATGAGTTGGATTTAATGATGGCTTAATAATTCATGATATAAAAATTGGATTATTAAGGAATCCCATAGAGTGCATAAATTACCACCCTAACAGAATGAGGAGATGCATGTGTGCATGTGTGCTTTTCCCCCTTCTGAGCACTGAGAAAACAGATCTTCTAAGCATATGGAAAGGCTGTGCCCATTTTGCTTTTCCAAATGCTTTTCAGAAACCAGTAGTGCAAAAATCCATCTGGTTTCATAAAAGTAGAAATTGCCTGATCCACAAAATTATAACCACCCTTCCTACCATCCACTGATCATCTCCTTCGCTCCTCTTTTTTATGGGAGTAAGAAAATATGAGCAAATATGTGCAAATAATGGCCTTAGAATTTTCCTACAGGCACAGGTTGAATTCATCTGAAATCCAGTAAGAAAGTATGCATATTCCTGTTATAGATGTAATACTTCTAGCTATCCTGGTGGAGTGCAAAGTTGGCTGGTGCATATTCTATTTTTTCAGCACCCTCCTCCTTGCTGTATTTGAGTAGACAGGCATAAATCCTTTCTAGACCAGGAGTGGAAGGCAGCTTTTCTCAACTGTGATCTTTCCTCATCACTGCTTTCCCCTTCCAAACCACTTTCATTTTACAGATATTGCCAGCCATGCTTCATGAAACCAATGTGCTCACATTTTAGTCTAGGTATAATCTTATGGCCCTCAGGTTGTTATGGTTCCTTCCTCTGATATTTTATGGCATTTATAGATAATGAAATGGTAGCATTATAATCAAAATAGCTCAGAGCCCCTAGTCGGGAAAATCCATAACATTCAGAGTTTTGGGTCTCCCTCATAATTTAATTTTATGTGTATTTCTAACTAGCCCCTGTCTTCTTTTCATTTAGGGCAAAAATTAAGACAGGAAAAAATTTGGTAAAATAAGTGATCAGAGTATATCGATGCAGGAAGGTGACTCAGTGCCAGACTTTGAACTAGGATGACCTGAGCTCATGTCCTGCCTCAGATACTGGTCAGTGCTTGTACACTGCATGCAAAAATTACAAACTGCTCGTGTCACTTTCCTGATCTGCAGCATCTAGCATCTACTTTGCACAGTTGTTGCAAGAAGCAAAGAAAGCACATGAGAAGTGTTTCCCAGACCTTCAAGCTCTAGTTACTCTAAAGCTCTATAGATGCTAGCTGGTGCTGATTGCAGCGTCCATATTGGGCATGATGAGGGAATGCTGAAGAGACATCCTTCAGTCCTGGGGGTGTGGGGACCTCTGACAGTGTCAGCCTGAGGCTTGGGCCCTGAGATGCCTCTACCCTCCTTCAGCTCTCCCTTCTCCTCACAGCACAGTCTTCCTTCATATCACTTCTTCCTTTCACCCACTGTCCCTGTGCCACCCAGTCCTTTGGCTCAGCTTATTAAATCCTGGACGAGGTTCTGGTGGACATCTCATTGCTGAGCTCTTGGAGCCCAGTTCCCTCTTTTTCATGTCACACAGACTGCGTGACCTCTTAAGAAGGCCCGGATTCGGGAGCGCTCCTTCCCCCTCGAACATAGTCTCAAATCACTATGAGAGCTGCGAAGAAACCATTCTCTTTCTAACTACCCATCCATGAAGCCAGTCAGCTCTTGAACCCTTACGCTAAAATTGCTCTCAGGTTCGTGCCTTTCTTCCTACATTTTGATCCACATGGTCTGTCCTTCTCCTCTTCACTGCTCTTCCCCATTTTCTTGAGCCCTGTTCAATCACACTTCTCTCCCCTGGAACTTTTCCTGACTCTGATCACCAGTAGAATATAAGTTCTTTGAGGACAGAGACCTTTTGTTTGTGCCTTTATATATCTCAGGTGGTTATGAGGGAGAGGGGAAACTTTCACGAGAAAAAATGATTAAAGGTCACATTTTGAATTATTTGTTATGATTCTTCATTAAGAAATCTACTGATTATTAGAAAAAAAAAGATCTAAATGAAGAGGGCAGCTAGGTGGTTCAGTGGATAGAGCACAGGTCTAGGAGCCAGGAAGATTCCTCTTCATGAGTTCAAATCTGACCTCAGATATCTACTAGCTGGATGACCCTGGGCAAGTCACTTCACCTGTTTGTCTTAGTTCTTCATCTGTAAAATAAGCTAAAGAAGGAAATGACAAACTCAATCCAGTATTTTTGCCAAGAAATCCAAAATGGATTTCTGAAGAATTGCACGTGACTCAACAATAATAACTAACTGAAAAGTCTTGATTTCTTTATGTGAAGTTCATTTACTTTCTTGTTTTGGAAAAAAAAAAAAAAAGGTTATCCTCCATCTAGGCGATTTGAAACATAAATTTTAAGGGCTTTTGTCTTTAATGAAATGAAGGGATTTCTACATCTTCTTACAGATTTATCTGGGTCAAAGGCTATTTCTTTCATGAATGAAATAACAAATGAAAAAAAATATTTTTCAGCCACTTCTATTTGCCCAGCACTGTGTTAAGTGCTAGTTACACACATGATAAAGTGAGGCAGTATCTGCCTTCAAGATGCTTACATTCTAATGGGGAGAGATAACATATAAAGGGAATTGGAGGCCAAGGGTTTTGGCTGGGGTATCAGAGCAAAGGTAAAATGATTGATAGATCATTCCCAGAAGGAATTCCCAGAAGAAACCTACTCTAATACAGCATGTATCACCATAAACTCTACTTTGAAATATGAGTGGGGAATATTCTCTCCTTCAATGGAGATAGTCATTATTTTTTTAGTAGTAGACATCTTTTTATTGAATTTTTTATTTCAAAAATATCATGCCAGTCTGTCTTTGGAAGGAAATTTGACAAAGGTCACATTCCAGAAATCCATGTATTAAGATATAGAGATTGTATCAGTAAAGGGCAAGAGAATGGTGTATTTTCCAAGTTCCTGTGGATTATCTGGCATAACATATCACCCAGGACATAAGCTTGCAAGAAGAGGTTACGTATCTGAGTGAAGAGAACTGATCTCAATCAAAAATAATCCCCGTTTCCATGTAGATAGGACATAACTTTTGGGGGGAGGTCAAAAGACATGTCAAAGTGTCAGAGAAATTACTTCTGAATTATATAAAAGCAGAGCATCAATGGTTTGCTTTGTCAGCAGAAAAAACAGCATTTTAAAACCATTTTAGACTCTATCACTTTCATGATGTGTTGTCAATTTTCAAATTGTGCAAACCTTATTTCTCGATTTTAATTTTTTAAATTTAATTTAGGTAATTCCGATTTGTCAATAAAGATAAATATTAAACTACTGCTTGGTGCAAGGAGCTGGAATTTTCTTTTCTTCTCCTTTCTTTTTGATCTTCTGTAGAGAACTCCCGAGGACCAAAGAATGTCCAGCAATCCAGATTATCATCACTCTGATTGTTAGAAACTTGGAGATTTGTCTTGGGGAACCAAGGGCCTAAGTGGCTTGGCCGTAGACACACAGCCAACTTTCTTAAGTGGAGGAATTCAGGGGCCTTGTGGATGCCAGGCCCAATTTTTTGTCCACTATGCCACTCCCCCACCCCCAACTCCACTCCCCCACCCCCAACCCCACTCCCACCTCAACAAATGATTTAAGAAAAGGAGATGGAAATGATGGGAGAAAAGAATGAAATGTCAGGACGAA
This sequence comes from Vombatus ursinus, assembly GCF_900497805.2. Taxonomy (NCBI): domain Eukaryota; kingdom Metazoa; phylum Chordata; class Mammalia; order Diprotodontia; family Vombatidae; genus Vombatus; species Vombatus ursinus. The sequence goes on from NW_020954582.1 coordinate 6,397,578, forward strand.
ATTATGGATTTTGAAAAATTAAACCAGGTGAGTTTGGGTAGGCTAAAAAAAGGGAGGGAGGTAGTTGGACTACATAATGATCTCTCTGTCTCTCTCTCTGTCTCTGTCTCTCTTTGTCTCTCTTTCTCTCAATATACATGGAGTAAGAGATAAAAAGACATAACTTTATAGATAGATGTACATAGTTCTATATTTATATATGTATCTATAGATCTCTATAGCTATATATGTACATCTAGACATATAAAATGAATATTACATATGTTCCAATTTATACATATTACTGAGAGAAAATAGATATAGATACATATACACATTCATAATATATGTATGCATATATGTGTGCATAGCATGAAGTATACACATATATAACATATAAATATATGTAGTAATAAAATGAACCATTTCCTATTTCACTCAAAGTACATTAAATGATTAAAATATGGATCACCCGCAAAATGTATGTTGAGCGGAGTTTTCCTCTCTAGCATCATCTCCTAGTAACACTGTTAATACCTTGTAACAACATCCCAGCAGAAAGTTGTGAAACTGTTGTCGAATCACTTGATCTCTTGCGCATTTTTAATATGCTACATTGCCCTCACCACCCTCTTTAATGTTATTTCTTCCAATATGTTTCCATGGAAGTAATTAACAAGTGAATGCAGGATGTGTACGTACCCAAATGGCCATGGGAGAATGTGGAAAACTTCACAACAGAAGCAAAAATGAAGTGAGTTTAGAGAAAGGGGGAAAATCATTTGCTGGTTATGGGGTAGTAGTTGCTGAAACATTCATGAAGCAGGTGACAATTGACCTAGATCTCAAAGGACCACAAGGGTTTCACCAAGTAGAAGAGGGCGGTCCGTTACTTTGCATCTTGGTTAATAGTGAATGTTGTGGAATTAGAATTAACCAGTATTTGATGGAGACGCATGGGAGCTAAGACTGGAAAGAGAGAGTAGAGCTAGACAACGAATACCTTTTAATTCTAGGAAAATAAGTTAAGCCTTTATCTTCATTAGCTAGCATTTATATAACCCTTTAAGCTTCGTAATGTGCTTTACAAATATCTGATTTTATTTTCGTAGTAATCATGGGAAGTGATTGCTGTTATAGCTCTATTTTGCAGATGAGGAAACTTCTGTAAGAAGTTAATTGACTTGTTCAGGGTCACACAGCTAATAAGTGTCTGAGTCTGGATCTGAACTCAAGCCTTCCTGGAGCCAGGTCAAGTACTGTAACCACTAGATCAACTCATTAATCAGTTTTCTGATCTACAAAGAATGAGATGGCTACTGTGCTCATGGTTGGTGGGAAGATGACGAAAATGAAGGCAGTGAGAAAGCTAATGGGTTGGTATAATAACCTTGGTAAAACCTAATGAAGCCTCAGAATGGGATAATGTCAGTGGATTTGGAAAGGAAAGACAGACAATGTGGAGATAGAATGAGAAGAACTTAGATAAGGCCAAGACTGGGAGGGGAGAGAGGAGGCGAATGCAATGGCTAAGTGAATGAATCTAGAACACCAGAAGAATGGTGGTGATCATCGGTCCTGGAGATGATGCCTGAGGTCCCCTCCAGCTCTCTGATCACCATCTCCCTTCTGCCCCTATTTTCTTGACTCCCTTTTCTTTTTTGTTAACAGTATCATTTTCCTAGTTTTCTAAATCTGTAGCATCATCCTGATATTTAATTGCTTTCTTTCCCTCATCATGGTGTTTAGTACCTTCTTTCCCTCTATTTGCACATCTTTTCCATACTTAAAGCCTGTTGATTCGGTTTCCACATTGTCACATTAATCCCTTCTTTCCCTTTCCATTACCATTGTCAACCTCAGAGTTTGGTCTAAGAAAGACAAACAGAATTAGGTTGTATAGTCCATCGTTTATTTCTCTCAAAGTGGGTAGCAAGCATATGCATGGGAGCTGCAGTGTTGGAACTGAGCCCCCTAATGGAGTCAGTCTAGAACTGGGCTCCCTTTGGAGTTGGGGTGCATAGTTTTTAAACCCTTCCAACAGGTGCTGATATCATTTCATCATCATTTCATCTCCAGACGTAGGAAATATCTCTTCCGTAAGACAATCCCCCCCAAAAATCTGCGCTACCTAGACGAAAGAATCTGTCTTCATCCAAGCCTAAGCAGAACACAATGGAACCTCTCTACCTCATATTAAATTATTTGCATACTTAGGTTGTGGGCTGACCTGGATAAGGAGAATCAATGCAATCTCATTATCAGTAATGTCCTTCTGAAGAAGTAAACTTAAAGTTTAGACTTTCGAAGAAGAGGGCTGGGGCAAGCCCAGAGTCTCCAAGAGAATGATTGTTAAGAATCATTTTTCACACCATTTTGCCACTCCAAGGCTTCTTTCTCTAATGTGCATTGAAATGACATCCTAGTTGTTCTTCTCGGCTCTGCTCTCTTCCTCCTTCCATCCTTTAAATCATAAAAGCACTTTCTATCTATTATCTCATTGATCTATTTATTAAACCGAAGATGGCCATAATACAAGTATCATTGCTCCGATTTTACAGATGAGGAAATAAAGGGTGAGAAATACTAAGCAACTTTTCTGTGATTACATGGCTGTATGAAGCAGGATCTGAACACAAGCTCTTCTGACAACAAGGTTACAACCTCTGTCTGGGCTGGATCGTGCCATCCAATAATTTCCTCCTCCCAGATTGATGGTTTCCTTGACTTTGGTCACCTATTTGCTAGACATGGTTTTTTTGTCTCTTGTTCATTAGAATAGTCATTCTGCAGTTGAATGCCCAGAAACAAGCTGGTAGAATGAAAACGGCTGGAGATGTGATGTAAAAAGATCTGGGTTCAAGTCTCAGCATTGGCACTTTCTTAGTGTGTAGCCTTTGACAAGCCTCTTCTCAATATCCTCTCACCAAAAAATGGTAATACCCCACACAAACCTTCTATTGTAAGCAGTGAATAAGATGATGTCTATACGATTGCAAATGTTAGTGAAGAATAATTCATTAGTATCCATTAAAAGATAACCGATAAGATAAAAAAGAGAGAGAAAAGGCACAATTAAGTATATCTCATGAGGTCAAGATTTTGATTAGAAAAGGGCATCCCAGGAACTAAAGTGGTAAAAATCAGGAGGAAAGGAAAGTCTTGAAGTTCTAGTGACTGGCTACCTGGTGTAATGCAATGTCTAGGGCATGTAGTATGTAAGTGAGGATTTCTTAACCACTTTTTTCTTCAGCGTGTGCAATGCACCCTTTTGGCCATCTGGAGATGCCTATTAATTAATCTATTCTCCTAATCACATTTGTCAATAATTTAAGGAAATGTTAAATTCCAGTTAGAACTTAGTGAAAATAACAATGTAGTTTGGTTTTCTATCTGTATTCATGAACCCCTTGAGATGAGACCATAGACAGAGCACACGGACTGACCCCAGGCTAAGAACTCTCAATGTAGGTGAAAACCAAAACAGGTATCCCTTTTTCACTTACCTGCTCAAAATCTGATCTGCTCTGGGAGAGCACAGTGGTCCATCTGCCCGACATGGTGAGATGGGCCAAAGAATGGTGGATAAACTCTGCCGGATTGATACAAAGAGTCAAAATGGAAGTTTCCCAACTCTAACGTTATGATCATCTATAGATTACAAATGAGCAAGCTTTTCTAATAGTCTTATTGAAATAGTTCCAGGTGGCACTTTCAGGAATATAATCGCAAAAGCATTTCATCTATAGCATATAGACTGCCAAACTTCCAAGCACACAGCTTTGCTTGTCATCAGTAGAACTTCCAATTTGTTTACTCTTTTACATTATCTCCCACACATATTTATATTTTTGGTGTGTGTGTGTCTGTGTGTGTGTGTGGTGTGTGTGTGTGTGTGTGTGTATTGTTATGAGCCTTTTACAGATCAGCAACCTTGATTTCAATTCAACAGGGAAAATTGTAATAGGAAGACTGAATTTTTTTTTTTTTTTGGAATTGCTCACACACTTGATTTGGGGGTTGTAACCTATTTACATCTTTAATGAAGTGCCATATTTTATTCTCACTCAGAAATCAAACAGAAGGTTCTTAATTGTTACTCATTACCCCTTTGAATTAGAAGTGATTTTCCCCTACATTTTACATATTGAATAGTCAGTTTTCACTGATGTGATATGTTTTCACATAAATTTGTTGTTTCTGTTGCCCCCAAAGTGGTTACTATACCAGAATACTGGAAAGCAGGTACTATGTGTTTGGTAGGAGCAGATGAGACACAGATTGCCTTGTTTCCCAAGCTGACAGTCTGGGAATGAGTCATAGTCCTATAAAAGAGAACTAGCAACCACTGCTGTTTTTAAAGGTGATAATTTCTTGGCTTTCCGTATATCCCTACTCAGAAGTGTGCCCAATTGAATAGTTCTACTCCTATGATGGACATTGGCTGAAATGACTGGATTAGTCTTCATTTGTTAGCTAATACCTCCCCTCTCTCCTCGTCTGAATACTAATTTCCATTCCCTTTGTAATTTTTTTGTTGTTATTGTTGAATGAAGGGGATAATATATAAAAAGAAGAAATAGGTAAAGTGATGAATTTTGCAGGTAGTCATTTGTTTCCTATCAGACAGGTCAGTTGCAGGGGTGAGGGACCTACAAGGCCACATGTGATCTTCTAGGTCCGTGGGTGTGGCCTTTTGACTGAGTTAAAATTTTACAGTACAAATCCTTTTATCAAGGGTACTTATTCTCTGAAATTTGGATTCAGTCAAACGTTAGGGCCTAGAGGGTCCCATGTGGACTTGAGGCTGCTGGGTTGGTGATATCCAAAGACCCTTTTGGAGAGATAGTATGGTGAACTGAAGAGGTGAATGGAGACCTAGATTGAAATCTTGCTGTGTGACCATGGAGAAATTACTCAAAACATTCAGTTTTTACTATGTTATTATTTTCCCCATTTTCCAGAAGACAGAACTGAGACTGAAAGGGATTAAGTGACTTAATTAGGGTCACACACCCAGGGAGGATCAGAGTCAGGAGACTCCCAGCTCAGTATGAGATTGACTATGCCACATGGTGTCTACTTATGCTACACTATGACCAAGATTAGCTAGCTGACACTGGGACAGTGTCAGGTCTGTTTCTCTGTCGGAATCAATGGTACTTGAATGGTTCGCCCTTTTCCTGTTTGTTTATTCTTTGACTCCTTCATTGGTTCCATTTCCTCATGAAACTTTGATATCAGATTTGACTCTTCCCTTTCCCTGTGTCTCCTCCAACTTCTCCTCACCCGTTCAATTGAGAACCCAGAGTAGCTGGTGTAAAACCCGGTGATCTTGCTGTCAGAGAATGTGGTTTGTATCCAAGGCTTTGACACCAGCAGGATGGAAAGATTTGGGGTCATAGGACTTGGTCGTAAAACTCCATTACCAAATTACTCATATGACTTTGGAGAAGTCACTTCTTTCTTGGGGCCTCAGTTTCCTCTTCTTTCACATGAGGTTGTTGGACTAGATGACCACTTAGGTCTTCTAAACCAAATTTCTGGATTCTCTTGGCTTGACATTTCTCAACAAAAAAAATATAATGCTACTTAAAATACCTATTTCACCAGGAGATTATAAGGAAAGTACTTTGGAAAGCAAAATGTAATATAAGCTCAAATAATCATCAGCTACCATATTTTATTGTGTTTACCCATATATTTCCCCTCCCTTCAACTGCTATCGCCTTAATTCAGGCCTTGTTTCCTTCTTGCCTGGACTATTACAGAAACCTCCTCCCTTCCCCCTACTTTGAAGCTATCCATTCTCTTTTCTGCCCTTCTCAGCACTGATTAAGTAATGATCCCAGTATCTGTTGAACCATGCAACTTCCAATGTGCCTTATTGCCTAAAACAAGATCTCCCTATTACAAGCCAGAGAAATACAAAAATTCCTTGGCCTAGCATTCAAGGCTCTCCGCCATTCTCTAGTTCAGTTTTCTTTCACAGATCCATTGTTATCCATTGTTCTTCAAGGTGTAAATGGAATTCTAGCCCCTCTCCTTTCTCCCCAACTTTGGTTCAAATTTCTATCAATTGGCATTTTTCTGCTGTAAGGCCTAGGTCGGGTCCCTTGTTTTCTATATAACCTTCCAGATTCTATATAACCTACTATATAACCTCTTAGATATTCTAGAGCAAAGATGCACTGAATGATTACATATGCATCTGCTCATACATATGTGTATGCATACATGTCCACTTATGTGTATACTTATATACATGTGTATACTTATTTGTGTTTATGTACATACCATTTATATACCTATATACAGGTATGTGTGCATGCGTATGTACACACACACACACACATATACACACTCCCAAATTGTGGTCTGATATTATATTGTTTTGTTTTGTTTTCTATCTCTGAATCTCCAGTGCCCAGCTCTTACTAGGCATCTAAAAAAAATCATTGAATCTATTTGAATTAGTGATATCATCAGGATAGTTAAAATAGAAGAGGAGATATTTGGATAAGGTAATTAGCAGGAAGTCCTTTTCCCGATTCAAATCTTCTTTTGTCTGAACTCTAGTCAGGAAGTCATGGACCATAAGACTATGGCTCTTACTAAATGTGGAGGGGGGCTGCTTGCTCTGCTGTTAATGAGCATCTTTCATCAAGCTTTTCCTGAGGTATGCACCTTCCTGGGCTGAGGGGACGGAGTCAGAGGAAAATCTCTCCTCTATAATGGGATGCTCATATGGGAAGATGGCACTATGGGACAGACTGTATGTTCTCTCTGTGCCATGTGTGTGGCTGTGGGTGTTGTACATATCCTGCTGGAGAAGTGATTTAGGAGTCCTCTTAATGCAGTAGGTTGAAGTTGTATAGGGATTATCTTACATTGTCAAGATTCCAGCCAAGAAAGTTAGGTTACATTGGTCAAATATTAACCTGTAGGGACCGCTGTCTCTCAGATATCCTTAAATGCACTCTCCAGTCATGATATAATGAAATAAGGGATAGAGTGTTAGATATGGAGAGGGAAGGAGGAAAGAATAATTATTTATATAGCACCTACTATGTGCCAGAAACTGTGCTAAATGTGTTTTACAATTATTATCTAGTTTGATCCTTACAACAACTCCACAAAGTAAGGAAATTGAGGCAAGGAAAAGCTAAATGACTTGCCCAGTGTCACACAACTAGGAAGTGTCTGAGGCTGGGTTTGAACTTAGGTCTTGCTGCCTCTAGGCCCAGTGCTCTGTCTGCCACACCACTAGCTGCTGATTTGTTTTAAATCCAAGTTCTCCTAGCTAGCTGTTGTTACCTCTTATGAAGCCTATGCCTTAAAAGAAATTACTTTTTTTAGCTTCTCTTTATATCCCCAGTGCTTAATACATTTAAAAAAAAAATAAATACTTAGCAATTTATAAGACCAATTACTTGACTTTGAGACTCCATTTTTTAATCTGTAAAATGATACCATCACCCCCCTGCCATACACACACCCCACTATCCAATAGAGTTTTCAATTCTTTAGGACGGGGGCAGCTATGTGGGGAAGTGTTTAAAGCACCGGCCCTGAAGTCAGGAGGACCTGAGTTCAAATTTGGCCTCAGATCAAACACTTGACACTTACAAGCTGTGTGACCCTAGGCAAGTCACTTAACCCCGATTGCCTAAAAAAACAACAAAAACAAACAAACATGAATTCTTTAGGACATTCATTTTTTATTCAGTGTCCCCAGAACCTGGCATGTAGCAAGTGCTGAATGAATGAATGAATGAATGAGTGGCATTGCCCACGTGAACTTTAAGGTCCTATTGAGCTATAAATCTCTCATCTAATGGTCATAGATGTCAAAGTACATCAAATGGTTTAGAGATGTTTTTGTGGATATGATATGCTGGCTTCAGCTTAGTAACCATGCCCTGTTTAATCATAGTCTTATGGTCATTGACTGCCACCTGGACACTCCATCAACCTAATTCAATATGCACTACAAACTATGATATCTTTGCAAACCAAATAAATGAGGGCAATTTCTCTCTTTTTGTCCTCTCACTGCAGTAGTAGGAAAGCAATTTTGTCACACTTCAAAAATTAATTAAATAAAATCAAAATGTTTGCAGATGAGGAGACCCAATGACATTGTATTCACATACAAAGGCTGTTTCAGTTATGCCAACAAACTGGCCCTTGTTCTCCATGATATCATGCTTTGGCACCATGGTTTTATTTTTCCTTTTTTAAAATTTTCTCTTTTTCTTAATTTTTTTTTATTTTCAATACATAATGCAGTTTTTATTTTTTTAGTTTTTACACTTTTTCAAAATTTTTCTTTCCCCCCCATCTCATCCCTCTCCCTATCCCAAGACAGCATGTACCTGCCCTACCTTCTATCTCTCCCCCTTCTCTTATTTCCTTCCTCTTCTATTTTCCTATAGGGCAGGATAGATTTCGATACCCCATTGCCTGTATATTTTATTTCCCAGTTGCACGTGAAAACAATTTTTAACATTTGTTTTTAAAATCTTGGGTTCCAGATTTTCTCCCTTCCTCCCTCCCCAGCCACCTCATTGAGAAAGCAGGCAACTTGATACAGGTTATACATGTGTAGTCAGGCAAAACACTTCCATAGTAGTCATGTTGTGGAAAACTAACTATATTTCCCTTCATCCTATCCCGCCCCCCCCATTTATTCTATTCTCTCTTTTGACCCTGTCCCTCCTCAGAAGTGTTTGCTTTTGATTACCCCCTCCCCCAATCTGCCCCCCTTTATCACCGTCTCCCCTCTCTTATCCCCTTCCCTCCTATTTTCCTGTAGGGTAAGATAGATTTCCATACCCAATTGAATATGTATGGTATTCCCTCCTTAAGCCAAATCCAATGAGAATAAGATTCACTCATTCCCTCTCACTTTCCTCCACTTCTCCTCCACTGTAAAAGTCATTTCTTGTCTGTTTTATGTGAGATAATTTACCCCATTCTGCCTCTCCCTTTCTCCTCCCAGTATACTCCTTTCTCAACCCTTAATTTTATTCTCCAGATATCACGCCTTCATCTTCAACTCACCCTCTCCCTCTACCTATCCATCCATCTATCTATCTATCTATCTATCTATCTATCTATCTATCTATCTATCTATCTATCTATACATATATATTTTTCCCTCCAACTACCCTAATACTGACAAAGGTCTCATGAGTTACAAATATCATCTTTCCATGTAGGAATGTAAACAGTTTAACCTTAATAAGTTTTGGCTCCATTTTTAAAGATAATTGTTTTGGCATCAAAACAGCTTTGTCAATAAGTGCAAGTTAAATCTTTAACTAAAGGGCAGTGTGGTGCAGCAGCTAGAGCAGTGGATGGGAAATCAGAAGGGAGTTTGATGCCTACTCTAGGCATTAACTGTGGGACCTTGAACAAGTAGCTTAACCTCAAGTTAAGTTTCCTCATCTGTAAAATGAGGGAATTAGTCTTTATGGTTTATAAAGCCCTTTCTAGCTCTAAAGTTATGATCCTAACAAGGTTAGGTCATGTTTATTGAGCATTTCAAGGTTGGCAAACCACTTTCCTCACAAGGTAGGCAGTATAAGTCAAGTATTATGATCTCCATTTCACAGATGAGGACAGTAAGGCATGAAATGTTAATCAACACCTTGCCTTTGTATCCCAACTAACTACATAACACAGGTTTCCTGAAGAATCACAGTCTCTGGTTTGGAAAGAAGGTCATCAGTGGCCAACCAGGTCAAAGTGCATCTATAAGGACTCCTCACAACTTATTTAACAAACATACATCCCACCTCTGCTTAGTGATGTCCAAGGAGGGAGAACTCACCCCTCCTGAGGTAGTCCATTCCTCTTTTGTATAACTCTCATGGTCAGGAATATAGTCTTGACTGTAAGCCTAAATGTGCAACTTTGGGACAAAGCAGAATAAGCCAAATCCAGCCCTTTCACCTGTACTGTCCTAATACCCACCATTGGAACTCTACCCCATATTCCTCAGTGATTCACTTAATGTTGTGGGCATTGAGTTGCATAATGATAAGTCCACAATTCAATTTTTTTCCTAGGATTTTGCATAGAAATGTAGCTTAGCATAATATAAGGATTCTATTTACCCAGTGATGATTCAATAAATAATTAGCAAAATAGGCTAATAATGGTTTTGTTTCAAAAGATGTCCATATTGACAGTACTATTGACAAATTTGAGTTGCCTTAGGCAATATCTTGATTCTTTTAATGGGAAAACCATTTACACACATATTCTACAAGATTTAGGGTTGGAAAAAGCGTTTTTACTTTTCCCCCTTGTTTCTTCTCACTTAAGTTTGAGGATTGTGGGGAGAACAGTAGAGACTTTGATTTTTTTTTTTTAATGGAACTTAGAAAATCCCAGGAGAGATATGCTTTCATCGATTTTCTTTTTTCTTTCTTTCCTTTTTTTTTTTTCAATGCTGGTTTATCTCAGAAAAAACCTTACAAAGTTCACTTCACTAAACCCAAATGCTGGAAAGATTTAAGTGACTTCCAATCATATAACAGACACACTCCTTTAAAATGTTCAGAATAAGGAATTTTGTGATAGTCCAATATTATTGTTGTTGTCCCAAATTCCATTTTAAGCTGCTCCAAATTTGCATATTATTTTTAGATGGAAAAACAGAGAAATTAGAAAATTATGATTAAAGTTTTAATTTTACTCTTAATTATAAAAGTATTTTACCATAAATATTATTATTACAGTTAAAAGTATACTCAATTTTTTTCCTACATGAAAAATTAAGAGGTGAATTAACATAGTTTAGAGGGTGAGACTGAGAGGATTGGTTTTAAGCCTTGTCTCTGCCTCAGGCTAGACATTTGATTATAGACATTTGACTTGTCATTGACTCCACAAAATTCTATTAGACTGCAAGTTACAAATGAGTTGCCAACCTGCATTGGTGATGGGAGTTTCCGCATTGGGAATTCTGTAAGTTATGAAATCACAGGTCAAGACAAAATCAAAACTTGCTTATGATTAGTTGTCTGTTGTGGGTTTTCTAATGGTATTTTGCTCAGTACTGTAACATATAGTTGTGATATCAGAAAGACTAGATAAGTGTAAAGTTAAAGATCACAATTGAAATAAATACAGAAGTACCAAGAACCCTTCCTATTCTTTACCCTCAAATAGTGCCCTTACTGACAGCATTCCCACACCCAGTAGGATGTACACAATTCTTTGTTGAGTTGAATTGAATTGGGAAATTATAAAAAGTGGGTCTTAAATCACAATTTACAGGGCTTGTTCAGATAAGAATGATATGATTCTGCAGAGAGGATATCTTTAAAATGTATTTGTTTATTTGTTTTTTCTGTGTATGTAGTCTTTACATACACATACTATCACCTCAATTGGGAAAATTCATTGAATAAAAAAAGTGTAAAAATGTTCTCCAGTATATACCAGATAGACATGGAATTAATACGAATATGTGGAGCCAAGAAGCAATTCTCCAATAGAAAATAAAGTGAATAACAAATGAGAAAAATAGTGTTTTTGAAAAATAATGTACTATCAACAGCCCCAGGACTGACATGTCATTAATATTAAGAGAAAACTAAATTAAAACTACTCTAATATTTCATCTCATAGTCTCCAAATTAGCAATGAGACAGAGTTCAAAAATAGTCAATTTTGGATGGGGGTACAGAATAAGTACACTAATACATCGTTTTACAAGCTTTGAATTGGAGAGAGAGAGGCAGAGAGAGACAGAGAGACAGAGACAGAGAGAGAGGGAAAGAGAGAGAGAGAGAGAGAGAGAGAGAAAGAAAGAAAGAGAGAGAGAGAGAGAGAGATGGAGATGCATATGCATAGATATACACACACACACAATTTTTCCTTTTATTTTCACATTCTTCATTAATAAAACTTATGAAAACTCCAAGTTAAAGAGGTGAAGGTAGGAATGGAGCAGAGACTGAAGAAGGGGAAAGCTTGGCTTTGCCATTAAAAAAAAGTTTCTACCTCCCTGATTTTAAAATTAGCTTTAACATAATCATTGACTATGCCAATTTTGCACATCTACAGTTGGCTGGGTCATTGAGGCCCCACACCTGCCTGTTTGGTTGCCTAGATACTGGTTCAGAATAGATGTTAGAAATGGGCATGTCAAACTCTCAAAATATATCCCTGTTTTAAGATGATTCTCCATACTAACGTTCATACTCAGGCTATCTCGGTTATCACTGCATTGTTTACGTTAGACAGGTTTCTGGAATTGGTCAAGGAGGAGTTGTTCTTTTTTTCAATAAAGATAGCAACCATTTATTTCCTTGTTCCACCAATAACTTTCACTATAGAACATTGTGTTTAGAATGTAAGCATTTAACTGCATAATTTGTCTGAGTAGTTTTTCTTCTAGAGTTTCACACCTAGTTAAATAAATTCTAAACCTCTTTCTCTTCCTCTCTCATTTCTCCCTCTCCCCACAGCCCTCTATCTATGACAGGGATGGGGAGCCTATGGCCTTGAGGCCACATGCGGACATCTAGGTCCTTGAGTGTGGCCACATGTGGCCTCGAGGCCGAAAGTTCCCCACTCCTGTTTTATGGCTTTCTATTTAATGTGCTTATAAGCCATTTGGAAAGGGGGGAAGGGGAGTTCATAGAGAAGAAAGACTTTTAGGTCATCCTTTGGGAAAGAAGCCTTTTAGGTCATGCTTTTCTGAAGAAAAAAACATGTGTCAACCCTTGTAACCCAGAAATAATGAGATTAAATGAGATAGTGTATGTAAAGCGCTTTGTAGAATTTATAGCACTTTATAAGAACCAGATATTGTTATTAAAAATAGCTCAACCTGGATTGCCCTATCGTTTCAGAAGAACCTAATGTTTCTGATATGTCCATTTTGATTTAATAGGGCTGATACACTTAATTTTCTTAAGGTTTAATTAGTACTTTTGGCTAAATCAGTGGGACATTATTCTTCCTCCTGAATCACCAGCTAAGATTTGTCTTCTGAAGACACTTGCGTATGGCCTCCATGATTGTAATTTACGCTTTTTAATATTTGCAGTTGGCAATTAGTACCATCATTTGCCTTTTATTTCAGAAGGTAGATTGAACCAGCCTCTTAAAAATTTAAGAAAAAAATCCATATTTTGTAATGTTCTGGCTCAAGTACATTATGCTGTGATATATTTTACTACCTGCCGAACCTGCCCTCTTTTACAGGAGAAGATAAATCATTCCTTTATCTCCGAATGGCTCCCTCTCCCCACTGCCGATGGGATTCAATAGTGCTGATTCCTTCTCTTGGTTTAGAAAATGAACAAAAATTGTGGCACTGTTACATCCTGTCCATTACTAGTATCTCATTTTTGTGCATGGCTGACAACACATGCCCTCCAGATTCCATTGTGCTTCTCTGTACCCTGTGTTTTCATAAAATATAATCTTTATATAACCCCATGAATATTGCAGGCATGTTGTTTTATTTAAATAACTATGCTTGAGCCACTTTTTTTTCTTTTAATGTGGTAATGATCCAAGCTTATATCATAAATAACAAAATGTAAAACAGACCCATCTAAGCTGGCGTTAACTTCCAAGTAAATCAAACATCGGGCAACTAGGTGGCACAGTAGATAAAATGTCAGGCCTGAATTCAGCAAGCCTCATCTCCCTTAGTTCAAATCTAGCTTTGGACACTTCCTGTGTGACCCCGGACAGTTCATTTAATTCTATTTGCCTCCGTTTCGTTATCTGTAAAATGAGATGCAAAGGGAAATGGCAAACCGAATCAGTATCTTTGCCAAGAAAACCCCAAGTTGGGTTGGACGTGATTGAAATGGCTGAACAAGAACAACAATAATAATAAATCCAACGTTAAGCTTGCCATAAACTCTGTTCAGAGCTGTCCCCAGGACATGATCAATTTTCAGATTTCTCTTAGTTCCTCCATGCTGGAGAGACAAATAACCTGTGGGTCCTTTGTGTATCCAAGTATAAAGAAGAAAAGTTTGTAGGGCTAGCAAATGTTGAGAACAAAACCAAAGAAAATTCCGAGGCAGCTGTACTCACATTCATTCCATTGATTAATCTCCAGTCCAGAGAACAGATAGTGAAATATGTCCCCCACTTTTGGTAGAAAGGTGGAGGTAGGTGGGGAGGTATGGGTTAGGAATAATGAATGCATTCACAAAGACTGTTGTTTTGTTGGTTAGTTTTGGTTGACTCTTTTTCCTTGTCAAAATAGAGGGATCATTGTGTGTTTGAATGTGTATATGTATGTGTGTATGTGTGTATGTGTGTAAGAAAGTTGGATCACAAAATGAAATATTATCATCGATAATATTTTTAATGATACTTTGCTATTACTTCAATACATTTGTGTTCTCACCTAGGTGATATTACTTCCATTGAAGCAGATCAAAAACTCACCTATACCTGCCCATTCTGTGGGAGATTTGTCCATTTCTCATCTTACATCCTCCACTGATGCTTCTCCCCTCCACCCATCCCAAGACTATGCTATGATCTTCCTTGAATTCCCTTGACCTTGCATGGATAGTAATGGAATATTACATAGGCAAGCCATTGGCCCACATTTTTCTTTTCTTCTTTTGTTTCCAATCATGCATTTCTCTGATTGGTATCCTTTATGCAGCTTCTCTTGATGCATTCCATATTTGTAATATATCTTTACAAACAGAAATTAAAATACACAAAAACTAAAAAAGGCCTGAGGCTTCTCTCTCTTTCATTCCTTGGCATCAAAGAGGTACAGAAGTAACTAGGGGCTGGCTTCCCAGCATCCATGCTGATTTCCTTCTTCCGTATACACCCTTAAAGCTGCAGATCACCTCCCCTTATTTATGATTCTTTATGATTGAAGATTCTTCCATTGAAAGATCAAATCTAATCATGTATGTAGACTGCAATGTACATGATTTCAGCCTTTAAGGAATCTCACATTCATATCAGAGGTAACATGATGGCCAAGATGGACAACTGGACTTAGAGTCAGGAAGACCAGGGTTCGCGTCCTGCCCATGAACCATATTGGCTGTGTGACTTTGGGTAAAGCATTTACTTTCTCTGGACATTAGTTTTCACATCTGTAAAATTCAGGGATTAGATAAGATGACTTTTGAGGTCCTTTCCATCTCTAAATCAAAGAACTTAAATTTTTCTATGTGGCTAAAATATCAAGGGGCCTTTGGAAATAACTGACATTTGTAAAGAGGGCCCATTTCTGTTTTTCTGTTGTTTACATTGTTCTTCTAAAGCGCTATACAATTTGGATGATGACTGGGAGAATTCAGAGTAGCAAGATCCAGAAACGGACCCATGTGTTTTAAGACTGATTCAATGGCCAGGCTAAGTCATTGTTTCTTGGACAAACAGAGATAGGATCAACGTTTCCCTGAGCGCTTTGGTGGAGGCTAACTTGAATCCTTAAATATTACAAATAAATTTTCAAAATAATCTATGACTCTGGAAGTTCTTTGTAGAAGATTATATAAAATGTGCCTCCTCTCAAAATCTTCCAACTATCTCTAGTTCAGGGATTCACATATCCATAGGGATCAGGGTGGTATAGAGTGATTTAACCTTCCCCAAAGTCATACCCCCTTAAAAAATCTAAGTTAAAAAAGTATGCAATAGATTGATTAGGTTTTATTTCATCTTGAGATCTCAAAACATTCAAAGGTGGACCTCTAAATAGAATAATCATTATATATCAAAGGGAAAGAGAAAATTTAGCTTAATTCAACAGATATTTACTAAATTTACTACATACAAAATCATTTGCTATTCTACAACGTTCTAATGGCAGGAATGAAGGGGGGGGAAGCGTGGATCACCCCATCCCCCACTGCAATAATCATCTGTCCCAAAGAGTTGAGGGCTGCTACTGTGTTTTATTGTGCAGGACTCTGCATGCACAATTGAACAACTACCAGTGTCAAAAAAGGTTCTATCAAGTAAATATCACATACTAATGCATCACTATGTGCTACTGGAAATTGAATAAAAATGGCAAGCAATTTACTGTCAGAGTAGTTTAGTGACTCGAGATAATCTTATCCTTTATAATTATCATAATTATTCAATTACATTTGCATACATACTCTTCCTTGACTCTGTAGAATTTTTTACCAAAATGCTAATTTTATAGACCTTCCAGGTTTGATTGATATGTTGTATTAGTATAATAAGGCATTAAAATTAGGCTGAGAGGAATGTTTGGGAACATTGATCTTTTTGTTGGTAAGAGGTAAAAATGTAAAAAAAAAAAGAAAGAAAAGAAAACACACAATTTTTTGACATGGTGTGTAAATCATTGTGAGTCTTTGGATGTGAAAAATTATCTCTGGGGTTTCATGGAGGGCAAAACCAAGGAGCCCAGAGTGTGACATGACAGCCAAAGGATATGAGTGCACCTCAGGCTTCATTGAAATAATAGCTTTATATCGACACAGACAGGTGATAGGTGCATTGCATGCTGACCTGGCCAAAACATATCTGAAATATTATCCTCAATTCTGAGTGCCACATTCAAGGAATGACAAAGTAGAGAATAATCAGAGGAGGACAACCATAAGGTAGAAAGAATCAGGAATGTTTAACTTCAAGAAGATAAGATTTAGGGAGCCCTGATATCTATTTAAAGGGTTGTCTTGTAAAAGAGGGAGTAGGGATGTTCTGCTTTAGGTCTAGAAGGAATCTTTGGAAACTGTGAAAATCACAGTCAGGTTTGATGAAAGGGAAACTTCCTAACAATCATCGTATTGATTAAAGCTATTCAAAAGAAGAGTCAGCTGCCCACTCCAGTCATGAGGTCCCCCTAAATCGAGGACTTGAAGCAAAGACTGCATGATAGCTTATCATCTTTGTTGAAGGGAGTTTGTTATAGAAGAAACTTCAGTCTTGGCATGCATTGTTATGGGTGGCCCCTGGAGTCTTTCCAAATCTATGTGCTCAGTGCCTAGCATGGTAACTGGCCGGTAGTTAGTTGATCTTGAATAAATACTTGTAATCGATGATCTTCATAAGCACTTACTGGATGCAAGATGTGGGACTAAACACTGGGGATATAAAATGAAAAAAAAATTCCTTCCCACAGGACCCTACCGTGTATTGGAGCAGACAACATGAAAATCTGTGAGTCTGTGGTAGGTGAAGAATTCAGGGATCAGAGGGTTCAAGGACAGCAAAGGAAATTAGAAGCCATTTAGTCCAATGACCTCATTCTACAGGTGAGGAAACTGAGATCTAGGAAGGATAAGTCAATTGTTCAATGTTATACAAGGTTTAAGAAAGTCAAAGAAAAAGGAGAAAGCAGCTAGTCATTTAATTTTGTTTGATTGAAGTTTCTAGCTTTTTGGTAATCCAGAATTAAGGAGTTACCAATTTATGTTAGAGATATATGACACGAATTTCGTCTTTGTATCCCAGAGAGTAAAGTGTATTTGTAAAGTGTATCAAAGCCTATTTATGGTACTCAGGGAGAATAGTTAGTTACTGAAGGAAAAGCTCACATTCCAGCAACAAGACATTTTTTTTTGATTAGCAACCAAGCCCTCAAAATCAAGATGCCAACTGGTTACTTTGTCAATATTCTGCTTTCACAGGATGACTTTAGCCTAAATGGAATTTTTAAAAAATGTACACTTCTGATGAGAACAGTGGGGATTGTGGTGATAAGGAGATTGTTTGCAAACAAATCAAATAGTCACTACGCTTCAGCCACATAAAGGTCAATATTGATCAACCAACTGGCAAGTCTGTTGATTCCTTTTTTTGTTTTTGCGTAGTATGCAAATAATAGGCAATTTGTGTATACCTCCCCAGGATTAGTAATGCAAATTAAAGGGCCATTTAGAAGGGACTCTTATTTTTGTTTAAGCAGAAGAATGTAGATGGCTTCTCAATTGCTCCCTAGAAAATCAATGCTATTGAACTCAAAGAGGAGATTGAAGAAAGCTGACATATAATAGTTTAGAAACTAAAGGAAGCATATGATTCATTTTATTAAAATTAACAAACCATTTTCAAGGCATTTTTGCCCTGCTAACAAGTGAAGCAACCCATAGGCAGCTAAAATAGTGAGTATAAAAATTCAGATGTAAAAGGAGGTGGCCCACTGATGTTTCCACTGAAAGAGGACAACTACATCCATGGTTATTAAATACAGTCTTAACCAGGCGAATAGTCACATGTTCAGAACTGACTGATCAGACCAATTCTTTTCAATGGTCCATCTTTAGAAGGGTGTATAGTTCTGCAACTTAATGATGGCATTTTCAAGAGTTAAGGCAGCTGGAAAATGTCACAGAAAGGCAGTGGGCAATGTGTGCATACAGATATATCCCCTTTCACTCTTTTTGTGGGGATGCTGGGGCCAGCATTTGTAATCAAGAACATTGGAAAAGATAGAAAAGGATGTGGGCGTGCTTGAGGACCTCGGACTTGGTCAGATTTGACCAAGTGCCTTACTGACAGTAAATTGAGAAGCAAAATTGGATCCCTATTAAAGCGAAAATGACCCATGGGACTAAAATTTCTTTACTTGAGTGTGTGTTTGTGTCTGTGTGTGTGTGTGTGTGTGTGTGTGTATGTGTCTGTATTCAATCCCCAATAATTTAGTAGGCCTTTTCCCTTTCCCTTCCCTCCTTCCTTCCTTCCTTCCATCCTTCATTCATTCATTCCTTCCTCCCTCCTTCCTTTTTTTTTCTCCCTCCCACCCTCCTTTTCTTCTTTGTTTTAATTGAGGTAGATCAATTCTATTATAGAATTCCCCATCAGTTCAAATATAGGTAAAAGATAGTGAATGAGCTTTTCTCAATGGTCTAAACCAGTGAACTTAATTCAGATTACATGTTTACTTACAGTTTCACTATAACTTTCAAAACCTTGATTTTTCTTCCCAAACAGGTGTTAATTTTGTTAGCTAATTTCTGAATAAGGGGACAAAGGCCTGCATAATATAACTGAGGGGGAGATGGGTGTTGCCTGTGGAAGGTTTGATATTGTTTGCCTAGAGGACACATCTTTCCGAAGTAGGAAAAAGAAGGAAAGAAAGAAAGATAGTAAGAAATAAAGAAAGAAAGAGAGAGAGAGAAGAAAAATAAGAAGGAAGGAAGGGAGGAAGAAAAAAGAAAGAAAGAAAGAAAGAAAGAAAGAAAGAAAGAAAGAAAGAAAGAAAGAAAGAAAGAAAGAAAGAAAGAAAAACAAAGAACATCTTTAGGTTTTACAAGAACTTCATCTCCCTTCTCCTAGAAGCAGCCTTTGTGACAAAGAATAGCAAAGAAAGAGATGTGGAAAAGCAATTCAGCAAAACTTACCAATACTTTAATTAAGCCTTGGAGGGTATGCAATACTTCATATCAATAGTCCCCCACCTCTTCAAAGAAAAGAGAAGAATGTACATTTTATCATCTATTTTGGAAGGATAGGTAAAGCTTAGTCATTGTAATTAAACATTTTTTGTTGTTTTTTATTTGTTATTATTTATTTATTTGTTCTATTTATGTTATTGCAATGACTAAGCATTTTTTCTCCCCCTAATAACTAAAGAACTTTGGAAATTGGGGAGGAATGTGACCTGGAGAACTTCGAGGGTTCAATGTACATCAAATCAAACCAAATGCAGAGCACAGATAATTGGGCTGACCATGAAGAGCTCGGGTCAGAGGCCCAGCTCCAGAATTCATTAGCCACTCGACTTTGGCAAGTCACTATTGCTCTGGGTCTCTGCTCATCTATAAAAACAAAGGCATGTCTTAGATCAGTATTTCTCAAACATTTTTGTCTCTGGACCTTTTTATACTATTAAAAATTATTGAAGATAACCCACCTAAGAGCTTTTGTTTATGTGATTTATACCTGTCTAGATTTATTATATTATAATCTAATTATATCTATCTATATTGATTACATTAGAAATTAAGACATCTTAGCATTATAATAAAAAGAAATTGCACCTTATATGCTCGCTGCTAAGGATACAAAGAAAGTGAAACATGGTCCCTGGCCTAAAAGAACTCACATTCTAATGGGGTGGGGGTGGCGGAGAGAGGTTAAAGGGGAAAGAAAATGTTCAAATAACTATTCATACAAGATATTTACTGAGCAAATTCAGTCAGATAACTTGAATTTGAAACTCAGCTCTACCACTCCCCACCTATTTGACCCTCATCAAGTCAGTCTCTCCTTCTGGGCATCAGTTTTCTCATCTTTAAAATGAAGAGATTGGCCTCAGTGATATCAAATGTCCCTTCCAATTCTATATCTATAAAATCTATTAACCTTCTGTATATTAACTTCGAGTCGTGAAGTGGATAAATTGATAAATTTATATATTGATAATTGATAAATTGGGATGAGCATTAGGAACCAAAGAAAAGCAAAGAATAATATGGGATATCTCTATCCATCCATCCATCCATCTATCCATCTATCTATCTATCTATCTATCTATCTATCTATCTACCTATCTATCTATCTATCTATCTATCTATCTATCTATCTATCCATCTATCCATCTATCTATCTAACTATCTCAGCCCCTCAGTACCAAGCTTCCCTGATTTTTTTCAGTAAATTATGTGTCACACAAGTATATGAGCAGTGGGGTGTGAGGGAGGGGGTGGCAGTCAGCCTCATCACTCTCTCATTCATCAAGTAGGGGATGTGGAGGCAATGTGCTGTGAAGGGGCCATGGAAGACCCCAGTTAATGCCCTCCAAATCCCAAAGAATGAGATTGTGGAGACAAAAACCAATGCCACACAAATGCCTCTGAGAACGCCTTGTCAGGACACCTTCAGTGGTATCACACTGAGGAAGAAGAGCTGGGGCCAGAGGATTACTTGGCTGGGGAAGAGACCCTTTCACAATTACTCCTCAATGTCTTTTTAGACACTGGAGGAACGAGTAAAGGTAGGGTCTCCCTCTGGTGGTGAGGACACAGATTCTGCAGAACACACGGAGAAAACCCAAACCAAATCCAATCTCCTTATGCCCACCATTCAAGGCCACTGGAGTCACTGGCTCCCATCATTTCAGATTTCTTTCATAAAATTACTCTGAACCCAAGCTGTAATCCAGCCCTACTCACCCTTCATTGTACATATCTCATGCTTTGCCACCTCCATGTCTTTGCTCACGCCATTCCCTAAGCCTGGAATGTCCTCTCTCTGGCTATTCTTTGGAAGAATATTCATAATCAATATCCTCTTCTAAATAATCATAATTCAATTATATAATGTCTTCCATGAAATAATCTGATGGGGTAGGTGATGCAAGCATTATTACCTCTTTTAAATAGATGTAAGTACTGAGAATCCAAGGAATTAAGTATTTCCCAGCTAGCAAGTACCTGAAATTTGAACTTTGGTCTCAGGACTCCAATTCTGTCCCTCTTTCCATACTGCATCTCTTAAATGTGGACTCTGATGATTTGCCATTTGTCATTACTGAGCCATAGTCTACGCACGTAAGAATTTGAGAGAGTTTCATGAGATATTGCTTTTAATATCCAACTCGAAGCTGATAAATCATTCATTGCCTTTATTCCATCTGGCCCCTATCCCATGTTGGTGACCTCCAAAGGTAATGAAGAAATGGAGGGCAGGCTGCAGAAATCCCCACGCATGGTGACAGCATGAGAAGTCACATTTCCATATTGCAACTGATGTTAGGCAGTTTATCTCCTCCTTATCTCCAATCCACTTGGCGGATCTCCAGGGAAAAGAGAATCCTTATTGTTTCTCACCTCTCACACACTGCACCATGCAATTGCTCAGCCTAGAGAGTCAACCGCAATCAATTCTCAGCCCAGTGTGATTGATTGCTTAGAACGTTCAATGAGAGGGAGCGCCTACATTGGGCTGAATTGTCAGACTCCCCCCCACATGTCTGAAGATTGGAGGCAGAGGGGCGTCTAAGTCCAGAGCAGCCTGTTTGCTCTGGGCTCCCTACCCTTCAGGGACTTGTGGTAGGTGTGGAAGTTTGACAGTAGGAGACAGAGCTCTCACTAGAGCAGTGACGCTTGAAATGGGCACCATGGTGGGAACCCATTGCTGGCAGCCCAGCAAATGACAAAATTAGCAAAATTGGTCATTTCTACCTTCACAAAGTTTCTCTCACCCAACTCCTCTCCACTCATACCCCTACCACCTTAGCTCAGGTCTTCAGCATCCATCCCTAGATTATTGCAATGACTTCCTAATTGGTCTCTTTGCCTCATCTCTCCTCCCTCCAATCCAGCCCCTATTTCTAGTTAAACAAAAGAGATAATAACAACAATAATACTGCTAATGTAATTATAACAGCAGTTTACAATTGTATAATTCTTTAACATTTGTAAAGCACTTTCCTTGCAATGATTCTCTGAGTTTGGTGATGCAAATATTATCATTATACCCATTTTACAGATGAGAGAACTGAAGGTCTGAAAGGTGAAGGGACTTGCCATAGTCACACCATTATTAGAAGTCAGAGTTATAGGATCATAGAGTTTATAGACAGAAAGGGCATCAGAGATCATCAATTTCCATCATCCTCATTTTGAAGATGAAAAACCTGAAGCTCAAGATGCTAAGTGACTTCTTCAAGGTCACATAGTGCCAGACCCAGAATATATTCACTCTAAACTTATCATTGCTTATTCTTGAACATAGAGATACTGTTTGAATACTACTATTTCTATTCTTGAATAAGACCATGCTACTCTTAAAATAGAGCAATGGCAAGAAGAGCCAGAGTATCAAGAGAATATTTAGTAAACTAGGGGATATAGATCAGGCACCAGCTATCATGGGAATTTTAGGTTGAAGCTGTTCTCAATGAGGAAACGTCCTCTCCCAATGCAGATGAGCTCCTGCTCTGCAAATTATAGCCTTAGAAATCTGCCTAGAGGCATGAGAGTTGAAGTAATATGCCAAGGGTGATAAAGTCAGCATACATCAGATACATCACTTTAACCCACATCTTTCTGACTCTGAGGCTGGCGTGCTATCCACTATGGCATCTGGGTGCCACTATGCCAGCTCCTACACGGGGCTTATTTGCTGAAATGAAGTAGAAGTAGAGAGAGAACAGAACTATGCTTATGTTGGGGTGGAGGGGGGAGGAGGAACAACTGATAATTTATCATCCCCATTCTATTGTATTCTTTGCTTGTCCCACCAATCACACTAAGGGCTGAGATGTATACTAGTGAAAATCGGTGTTACAGGGAAATCGTTATCCCTTGAGATCTTAGAGGTGCTCTCTCCTTATGAACTTTTAGTTCTTGGGACATGTAGCATTGAATTCAAAAAAAAAGGAAAACTCAAAATTTCAGTCTTTAGGGAAGAATCTACATCTGGTATCTTTCGACGTTGTGCTTGAGCCTATTTTTGGTGGTTGGGTAAGATCCTGTGAAGCTTCTTAGCGTGGAATGGGGCTGGCAGAGGAATTTAGAGTGCAAAGGGAGAAAAAATAACAAATATATGAAGAATATTTCAAGTGTAGGGATCTCTTTCCTCTCAGAAAGGGAAGATGAAACTTTGAGAACATTGTCAGATGCATTCTGGTCAGGAAAAGTAACAGGAGATCCTAAGAGTCTGTGACTCCTAAGCTCCATGATTTGGTCGAGCAGCTCCTGAAAGCTGCCCAGTGGTATTGGGTGAGAAACTGAGAGGGCAAGGTGACTACAATGACAGGATGACACAGTGAAGAGAGGTAATTAGGACTCAGATAAACCAGAGTCAATGGGCAGTCTAGAAGTGGCCAATGGGCCATTTGGAAGGGGCGTGAGAGGCCAAAGCAATGACCTATTTTTAGCACTAACACATCAAAGCTCAAGGATACTGCTAATGGACACAAAATCCAAAATGTGAGGAACTTTGATCCTTTAAGAAAGTTGTGCATTTTTAAATATATATATATACATATATATATATATACATATATATATATATATATATTCATGACTGAGAAAGGAATAAAGTGGGAGAAATGTGAGGGTGTTCGTTTCTTTTCCTAAACATATGTAAATTGTAATTGTTCCTCCAGGGAGAGGGGGCAGTAATCTTGATTCAGTTAACTCCCCAAGATATCATCATATCATCATTATCATCATCATCATTATCATCATCATCACCATCATCATCATCACCATCACCATCACCGTTATATTTCAATAAGTACCATGCATTTGAGGGTCAAACAATATCATTACACTATTCATAAGTGCTGTTTGGTCTTTTGTTTGTTTTTATTTGTTTTGTTTCTTTGAACGCTGGTAGGAGAGTCAAACAACCTGGGTTTGAATAATCCATTGGAAGCTTTGTGACCTTGGATAATCACTCACCCTCCCTGATCCTCAGTTTCCTAATCAGTAAAATGAGGGGGCTTCATTAGGTGGCCTTGGAAATCAATTCCTGCCCTGGACCCATGATCCTATGATATACCCGGTGACATTAGGCTATTGTGACTCCATCCCAAACTGTACAATTAGTGTTTGAATAAGGCCTGGATTGTGTGATATTTCTGTTAATTATCTTTTTGGAGTTAATCTTCCCACTGCAAGAAAGATTCTTCTCTCCTTTGTGGAACCTCTTTGATTTTTTCTTGTCTGTCTTGAGATACCTGCCAGCAGGCATCTGTGTAACCCAGAGAGGAACAGAGGAAGCAAGGAGGCCCTGAACAAATGTTTGTGGTGGAAAAGTTTGAAATGGCAAGGCCCAGAACAGTTATCTGTGCATCTCCCAAGCATCATACGCAAAGAAGGTATCCAGGAGAAAACTGCAGTGCTCATGATAATTATTTCCCTGTAAAATATTCCATGTATATATCAAAAATACTCTCATGCATCCATATAAAAATAGGCTGAGATTCCTATGTTTTGAAGTAAAATTTCACTGACTTTCTTTTAGGCAGGGGGTACTCCTGGATATTAGAATTAGAGACGATAGAGCCAGAGGGGACCCTAGAGGTCACAGAACCAGCCTCTTCATTTTACAGGTGAGCAAAGTGAGGCTGAGAGAGATGAAATGACTTTGCTTTGAGCCAGAAGTTAGAAAATGCCCAAAGGAGGATTGGAACTGATGCCTTTGTGTGTCTGAGCCCAGCTAGACAGTAATGACTTACTCACCCTGGCCTCTGGTCCATACCCTGAGCTCCCTCTTCCCCCTGAGGTGAATTATTTAGCATTTCTGTTTCTGGTCTGGGAATGCAGTAAGTGCTTAATAAATACTCTAGACTCACTGATACACACACAAACAAGACAAGCGGCAGGGTCTAGAAGATACTGAGCCTCCCTGGGATGCAGGAAATCCAGGCCTCGGGCCTAGGCAAGGCCCTGAGCCCCTCCACACTCTCAGCAACTCCTCAAGACAGAGCCCCCTAAACCTGAAGAAGTGATAACTGGATTTTTAGAAGGGTGGCAATAGGATTGGTTTCCTTGGTCATCCTGTGCACCTCATTTTCTGCACTGAGAATAGCCTTCTGAGGAGGGGCCCACAGGCTTCGCCAGACTGGCTATCACAGGCGTCCAGGCCCCGAACTCCAGGAAGACCTCCGGCTCTAAGACTCAAATTTGCAGAGAAGGTGACCACCTTCACTGGGAGCCAGGGCCACGTAACAGGAGGTCCCAAGTCAATGAAATCACCAAGCCCCTCCCAGCCTATGCCATATTATTACGTAAATCACACACATAATAATAGAAATGATAGAAAACCTTAAAATTACATAGCATGCATACACATGTACACACACGCACAGACACATTGTATGCATATGCATGTATGTGATTATATGCATGTATGTAATATATGTGTGGTATGATTTATGTAATTTATGTGTACCTTATACATGTAATTATGCTTATATGCTATGTGTGATAGTCAATACATTACCTAGCATATAGACATATACATGTGCGTATGTATATACACAGGCAGCTAGGTGGCCTAGGGGATACAGTGCTGGGCCTGAAGTCAGGAAGACCCGAGCTCAAATCCAGCCTCAGATACTTCTTAGCTGTGTGATGCTGGGCAAGTCACTTAACCCTGTTTGCCTCAGTTTCCTCTTGTGTAAAATGAGCTGGAGAAGGAAATGGCAAACAGCTCCAGTATCTCTGCCAAGAAAACCCCAAATGAGGACACAAAGAGTAAGACATGACTGAAATAACTGAAAAATAAATGTATATACACATATATTAATACATATAGATTTATGTATAGATATGCATATACACAAACACATTACACACATGAATGCACATATGCATCCACAGGAGCCTGTATGTTTATGCATACATGCAATGTACATACACATATAGCAGTCGTATGTATACCATATACATGTATATGCAGATATAAATTACATTATACAGATATAAATATGAATATATAGTACACATGTGTGCATGTTTGTCTATGCAAATGAACACATACAGTCATATGTTTACGCACATATATTCAGATATGCATATGCATGCCACATGTGTACATATAAATATACATTTGTGCCTATTTCATGAATACGAGTTCTATGCGTATATATGCATTTATATGTACATGTGTAAATAAATATGCTTCAAGTATTGTAATTTTATTTGTGAAGGGAATCCTTTCACTATTGTGGATTGGAATCCCATTACGAGTTATGATTTGATAGGTAATCCTTTAGCATTGATGTGGCTTACGGATTAATAACTTTGAGGAAAGGGACGAGTCTTCCTAAACTTACATTGGACTATCCTTGGACAACAGACGTCCAGCCCATCGCTTAACTGAAACTTACCTGGGGAGGACCTAGCAGAGCCTGGGGTCACCATCACAACGCAACAAGACATCGGAGAAGGACTTTAGCTTTCCGCATACAACACTCCGAATAGTGTTTGCGGTCCAAATCCCCTCGGATAATGCCATTCAACGAGGATAGTAAGATGGCGATTCGGTTACTTAAGTGGCTCAGCATTTTATTGTTCTTGGCTAGTCCATGTTCCAAGATGTAAAGAGCAAAAGAGTAGGTACCATAGTGAGCTTTAAAGTAATTTATATAGAGCAAAAGAGAACCCAGAAGACGCATGTGTCAGAATAAGTGATGCTTCAGTGTGAATTTCAAGAGGTGATTTATTCACAGCTGCCATCACTGTATTGTTAACTTCTTTAATACATCAAAGATCCATGATTTTGATCTTGCAGCTACTTTCTCCATGGATGTCCGGTTCAACCCCTCTGTGGTACAGTAGGTAGGCAGAAGCACAGACTCACAGAGCCCAAGAGGAGATCTAGCCAACCTGCACCTGAGTGGAAAATTCAGTATTCCTGGTGTCAATCCCACCTCTGACACTTCCTACTTATGTAATCTTAGTCAAGTCACCTAACCTCCCCCAGGCTGTTTCCTCATTGGTGAAATGAGAGTTGGATTAGGAGATCACAGATGCCCTTTTGAAACCCTGTAGCTAAGATTCTACAATCACTTCTAGATCATCCTGCCAAGTAATCATTGAGCTCCTTCTTGAAGATCTCCTGGGAGGGAGAACCCCCTGCCTCCCAAGGCCCTCCATTCCATATTTGGAGAGCTCTAATTACTAGGAACTTTTCCCCTGCATTAAACCTGAATCTTCCTCTTTGCAATGGCTACATTTTGTTCCTACTGTCCTTTTGAAGTAAGACTGAAGAATGTCCTGCCCTCTGGCCACCCGATAGATGAGTCTCTGAATTTAATTTGGCTGGTTCTCAGACCACAGATGTGATGGCCGCTGCCAGGCCCTTAGTCAATATCTTGCCAGAACTTGTATTCTATTGACCAGACGGCCTACAGGGACACCTCCATGCCAAAAAAGAATTAGTAGGGCAGGATTTTTTATTCAATAAATCCAACAGTATGCATTTATTAAACTACTGTGTTCTAGAGACTGTGCATTTTAATGATAGTTTCCAAAATAGTTTAGTCCTAATTTTGAAATTAGGCAATGCCAATAGATACATTGAAAGTTGTATATTTGTCTCTTACTATGATATATACCCATCTTTCTGGGGAATTTGTTTCTAAGGAAGTACATGTGGTATATTTTCTAGAAATGGAAGAAGTACTTTTTGCTGCTTCCTTAGAAACTTTGTTAGATCCCCCCATCCCCCCCCAAAGCATATTTAATTTACTTTTGATGGTAGCCATGGATATGGGAGACCTTTATAATATGCAAAACCATTCATTATATGAATTATCTAATTTGTTCTGCACAACAGCAATGAGAGGTATAGTGGGATTACCACCCCCATTTTAAAAATGAGAAAACTGAGGCAAACAGAGGTTAAGTGACTTGCCCAGGGCTGCACAGCTAGTCAGTATCTGAGGCCGAGTTGGAGCTCAGGAAGAATTCATCCTGATTCCAAGCCCAGCGCTCTGTGCACTATGGCGCCACCTAGAGGTAGACCTTAAGTGCTTGGGTTAAGTTCCCGGCTCTGTGCAAGTGCCCTGAATCTTTAATTGTGTTACAAAGTTAGAACCAAGAGCGCGTGTTCTTCAGAAACGCAGAACTTCTGGCCGTGCAATATTTACTACACTAGTTTTAATTACAACTTCCAAGTGAAGCTACCTTATCATAGTGTTTTGGGGCATTTGAGAGTTTTGTAGCTCTGACATTTGGTTCTATTTTACTAATATTTAGTCAGCATTGACCATTGTCAAGCACTGAAGTCAGCACTTGGGGTATAAAGTCAAAAATGAAACTGTCCCTGCCCTCGGGGACCTTGCATTCTAATGGGAGTGGGGGGTGGGGGACACACAATGATTATATAGGTAAGGAAATGCAAAATATATAGAAAGCAAATCAACTAAATGATAAGCATGTATTAAGTGCCTACTACATACCAGACTCCACGCTAGATTCCAGGGGGTGCAAAGACAAACATGTAGTTACTGTTACTCTCAAGGAGCTAATAATGAGAAGTAGGGGTGGCCAGTTCATTTAACAGGTAAACATAAGCTAATTCTAATAAGAAGCAAGGATTAATGACTGAGGTGATCAGAACACATATCCCCTTGGAACTGGAATATGAATATTGGTTTGAAGAAGGCTCTAGTAGGCAGAAGTTAGTAGGGAGTCCATTCCAGTGATATGGGGAACACCTTCGCTGAAACCACACAGGGAGATGAAATACTGAGTTTGGAGGGCAACGAAAAGGCCACTTTGATTTAAAAATAAAGTTTGAAAGCAGTGATGTGAAATAAGTCTGGAAAGTTAGAATTCAACCCAAGTGAAGGACTCTACATGCCCACCATAATATTATACTCAAAAGGCAATAGGGAGCCACTGAAAATTCTAGGGTAGCAGAGTGAAATGTTCAGATTTGTGCTTTAAGAAGATGGTCTTGTGTAGGAAGATGCGGAACAGTGGGGAGAGCACTGACTCTGGAGTCAGAGAACTTGACTTCAATTTCTGCCTCTGACATTTACTACCTATACGACCTTGGGCAAGTCAGAACCATGTTGTAGTGGATGGGGCACTGGACCTGTAGTCAATTAACATGAGTTCAAATCCATTCTCATAGCTCTATTGGTTGTATGACCCTTGGCAGGTTTCTTAACAACTCTGGGCCTTGTTTTCTTAACCTGTAAAATGGGGTGGTTGGACTTAGTGGCCTGAAAGGTTCCTTCTGGATCTAAATCTCTGGTCCTATGATCCTAAGTCTCCTGACTTCCTTGAACCCCAGTTTTTTCAACTGTAAAATGAGGGCCTGACATAGATGATCTGTGATGGCCTTCCAGATCCAGAGCTCCCCTATTTACATGCACTCCTGTGAGAGATTGTAGAAGGGCAGACCAGTTAACAGCCTATAGCAATAGTCTAGGCAAAAAAGTGGTGGGAAGTCAAACTGGGGTGATGGCTTAATGGAGAGGGAAAGAAACAAACATGAAAGACGTCATAGAAGTCAAATCAAAGACTTGGAAAGAGATTGAATATAGGAAAGGGGTGGTGAGGCAGATTAGAGAGTCATATCTATCATTTAGATAGTTCTTAGGGTTTCCAAAGCACTATATATAATCTCTTTTGTGTCTTGAAACAACTCTTGTGGTCTAAATGCTATTCATATCTCCGTTTTAAAGATTGGGAAACTGAGGCTGGGATGTTTGGTGAAGGACACAGCATCTCATGAGTAGATAATATCTGAGGCAGAATTTGAACTCAGGTCTTCCTGACTCTGAGTCTTCCACTCTATATTTTGTGCTATTCCGTGTCTCTAATTTCCATGAGATTGTAAACTCTTTGAGGACAGGGACTGCTTTTGCCTCTTTCTTTTTTTTTTATCCCCAGCACTTAACAGAGAGCTTGGTGCACAGCAGGGATTTAACAAATGTTTATTGAATTGCAATGAATTAACTGCCTCATGTCCAGACTCCAAGGCAGTGCGGAGTGAGCACAAAACTGGGGGGGGAGTGGACTCGACTGGGAAGCCAGCTTTTCTAGGAGCTTACCATGCCAGGTTTCTCCTTCATCGATGGCCATTTGACAGTGGATTTCACAAGTTTGGCATTAGCATCCTAGCACGAGGGGAAAAAAGAGAGAAAAGAAATTGGAAACACGTTCTGCTCCTGCCAGTGCCAGCCTCACTGCTCTCAGAGTCTGTTGTCAGTCCATCCTCTTCTCTTGCCCTTCGGCTGTTAGAAATAGTGTCATTTGTAAAATGAAGAGCTTGGGTTAGGTGTTCTCCAAATTTCCTTCTATCTTTAAGATGCTATTTTATGCTTTAATCCCATAATCATCATCATGATAACTATTTATATTTCCCTTTATAGTTTTCTGAACAGGGTCAGATATATTGTCTCATTTTGTGATCACAGCAGCCTTGGAATATGGCAGGGCATACACTTTTGTTCCATTATGACTTGTGAGGAGGATACATTATTGCCAAGGCCAGAACTAGCTGACTTTCGAGGCAAGAGGACCTGAATTCAAATCCTTACTATGCCAAATACTAGCCATGGGACTTAGCCTCTGGCCAGGCCACTTCACCACTCAATGCCCAAGACAACCCTAGTTGTAGATAAGTAGCTAAGCAGGAGTGGTAGAGAGCATTTCCACACTGGAAGTTTGCTGCAAAAATGAAATTTGAAGCCCTGGACAGCAGTTTCACATCTGCTGTTTTCCTATCTGGGCCACTTTCATTGAGCCCCTTCAACCTCATGGGCCTCAGTTTCTTTATCTTTAAGACAGAGGTAATACTCATCTCACCTACCTTATGGAACATTTGCTTTGAAAATCACTATGTTGTATGAGAGGGTGTATTTTTTTTTATTATTTTCATTTATCTTTACAATTTAATAAAGCAGTTCTCAACTTTTATGGTATCCTTTACACGCCTAAAAATATATTGAGACTCTCCCAAAAAGCTTCTGTTTATCTGGCTTATATGTAATGATATTTTCCTTATGAGAAATGAAAACTTCTTAGCATTATTATGAAAAGAGTTTTAATCTCACAGAGTCCCTGAAGGGGTCTGAGGGATCCATAGGGGTCCCCAGATCACACTTTAAGTACCATGGCTTTGATAGAACAGGGAAGCTAAAATCACTATTTATGACTTGAGTTGGAGTAAAAGACCTTGGAAATTATGTGAACGATAAAATGGAAGCTGACAAGGAGAAGATTGGCCATGAGCTCTTCAGAGCCTTTGTGAACAAATTCCTCTTAGGGTCACGAACACTCCTAATATCACAATAAATTACATTGCATTAAAATGAAGAAAATTACTTAGCTTAACTTCTGAGGGTTAAAAACAGCATCCTCAGGGAATGTTAAGCTCATCAATTTCTTCAGATTTCATATCTTAAGTGGAGAAGGGATAAATGTAAAGCCCCGACCCAGGGTTCAAAAAAGTCAACTGTACCCGGTAGAGAAGAGAAGAGACATGACTTGACAGTAATTTATATGAAAAAGACCAGGAGGCTTTAGTGGCTTGCAAGCTCAATATGAGTCATTAGTGGGATTTGGCAGCCAAAAACGCTAATGAAATCTTAGACTGAATTAATAGGATTAGAGTGTCAGGAGTGACAGCCTCACTCTATTCTGCTCTGTGCAGAACACATCTGGGGTGTTGGGCACTCTAGGACATTGACAAATCGGAGTAAGTTGGAAGAAGGCAGTAGATGGTGAGGAGGCTCTCAGAACCTTACTTCATGAACACTAGCTGAAGAAAAAGGTGATGTTTAGCCTTGAAAAGAAGAGGAAGAAGAAGAAGAAGAAGAAGAAGAAGAAGAAGAAGAAGAAGAAGA